>NC_066314.1:64553238-64856269 GCF_022539315.1 Serinus canaria | reverse complement strand
TCTCTCTGAAATAATTTCTGGGAGATAGTCCATGCACTAAACCAGGAGCTGGAGATTGGTTGTAAGAGAGGAGAAGGTGGCAGTAAAAAGCAAAAGCAAAGCAGATTTCACTGATGGAGTCTCTATTCCACAACATGTAAAATAAAAAACCTGCACTTAAGAAAACCCTAGGGAAAATGGAATTGGTGCCCAAGAGCAACTGAGGCAATTGGTAGAGGGGAAACGGAAATTCATTCCCTGATACAATTTTTGGTACTTAATTTCAGCAGTTAAATCATCCAGCATTGTCTTCCTAGAGGTTTTTCTCCAGATGAGAGGGAGAAGGTCTGTCGGAGCTGAACTAAGGCCCCCCTGGAGCAAGATTGCTCTCCCCATTGTAGAGGGACTCCGGAGAGGCTGTCACTTCCCTTAGCCTGTCTTTTAGTCTTTTAAGTTGAGTGGTGTGAATAGCCTTCAAAATGCCTTTGGGTTTCCCTTTACCCAAAGATTGAGGGAATGCTCCTTTTCATTCTCAGCCACAGGAATTAAACAATAAGATCAAAATCTTGTAATCTTCTTGGGAATTCCTTTTAGTTGTATGGGATCTAAAATGCAGGGTTTTCCCTAAATTGCTGGGCAAATGAAGGCAGAGGCTAATCATACAGCTGGCTTTAGATGCAAACATTTCCAGTGTCTGGTGTGGTTGCCAGTTGTTTGGGATGCCTATGAAACAAATATCTTAATCGTTTTTATGACCTATGCAAGTTTAGGGCTCATTAAGTTGGTTTTTTTATTGTTCTGAGGATCTCTTTGCACCAAGAATAAGAGGACCTGGAAACAAAGCAAACTTTAATATTTCAATTTTTTGGTCTTTCATAGCACTAACTTCTGAAAAGGATGATAAAAATAGACTTACACAGGGGTCTCCAAGCCGCTAATAATTAATATATTGCTGTTAGTAAAAAGAGCACAACTAAAGATTTTGAGTTTACAGTAGTACTATTCCCTCTGTCTTTGTGCTCTATGGAACACATTGCAAACAATTACTATGTATAATGTGAGCTGCCAGTCTTCACTGAATAAATCTTTTAAAGCAAACATATCTGTTCTGCAGGATTGTGCAGGGGGGGAAAGCCCTAAACTTCATTTTAAAAATGAGATGCAAATTTTAAATTTGCGAATATACGTTCCCTGCCAGAAAATGATCCCCTACCATTTCCTAATAGCAGATAAAACACAAAAAAGGAAATACTTGCCAACTTTTGGGTAGGCTTGTTGAAGTCTGAATGTGTAGACATGCAGACAGGGACTTTGGATTTGAGGGGAAATGAGTTTGTGGGTGAAGCTCAGCCTACAATGCGGTTTGTTTAGCACACAGGAGGTTTCTTACAATATCAGTAACACAAACTGAAATTGCTTACAACTTCCCCTGCCTTTCCAACTTTGATGTTTTTGTTTCCTTCGGCGCAGTTTTTGTTGTGTATATCCCACATCTTGTTGTGGCCATCGCTCGGAGAGAAGAATGTTGGGTCTTTACTGTACCATTTACCCCATGGCCTTCGCTGTGGGAACTGTCACTGCAACAAAAGCTCTGAAGGGCTGGAAAGGAAACGTGCAGTCACTCTGTCCAGTTATGAAAATTGCTATGCATGCAAATCAGCTTTATAGAATGCATTTTCTGCTGAATGCCAATTTTGCCTTCAATAATGAAAGCCACACTGAGTTATTTGCACGGGAAAGCCGCTACAAGGGAAGGTCCTGATTTGTTAGCTTCAGTATCACTTTGGGGTTATAGTCCTCAACAAACCAAGAGACCCAAGGAAATATGCTTAAAACTTTAGGTGACCTGCTTACAACATGCTTTAGATTTGTTAAAAGATTTGCAAAGCTTTTGATGAGTTTCATCTAGTTTCCAGATGTCAAGGTAGAAACAAATGTAATATTACCATGTGCTATAAAAACTTCCTGCAGCTCTATTAACAAGTTTCCCATGATGTAATTAGAAAGAAGGTGCAGTGTTTTCTTTGGCATCTGTGGGTAAAATACTGTGCATACTTATGCTACTGTAAAACCCAGGCCAACTTTGTTCGTTTTAATGAAGTTATTTTGGACTCAGTTCATGTGGAGTTTCACTATAGCACTATCTCTATCTGGATACCTTCCCTGAGGGGTAAATACAGCTAAAGTTGTACAGTTTCTTTAGATTTTGTATAGGAAGACAGCATTCTCAATATCAAAGAGACAGCATTCTCAATATCAAACTATTCTAGCCAAGGTAGATGCTGTAAAATCCTTCAGGTTCAGATTCAGGTAGAGTTTTCAGATGTGTCCATAGCTGGCTTGAATAAATTGGAGCACGTTCAAGTGCCCAAGTCAGGACCTTCAACCCTCTCCTCTACAGCTCTTATTCCTCTCTGTTTGCTAATCTGTTATGTGAAGTTGATGGTCAAGCAACATTTTTGAGTTAGATGACAAATTTCTCTCACAAAACATTTATTTTCTTCCACCTAAAAACCTGATTTTTTATTGCAGCCAGCTAAAGTCTCTGGTAGCAGCAATGTTGGTGCTGGTTTCTCTGTTGCACTGGTGTAGGTAGATGGCTCAAGGCTGATACCACACATAGTCATGGTCATTACTATTTTTCCTGAAACACAAAAACTGTTTAGGAGTTGGAATCCACCTTTCATTTCTCATGTGGAGAAGCCTGTACAAAAATGCTCTTTTCATAAGACCCTGCTGCCTTTTTTTTTCCCTTAACAAAGAACAAATAAAAGGAAAAGGAACTGGAAGGGGAAAAAATTAAGTTTTAATGGAAACACATTTCATCTTTTGTTTTCTGCTTGCCATAAAACATTAACATAGTAAACAAATTGATCTTTGCTCTTAAGTTCTTTAATAACATAAAGTATTTTGAGTTTTGTCATGGCTAAGGTATGGTTAAACCACATGTTGCTGGTCGTGTTCCAACCTCTATTGTCACAGGTCTTTGACACCAAACTACATTTTTAAAAATAAAAGTTGTGTGTAACCCACTTCTATTCACAGACACCTTCTTTAAAAGTCGTCACTTTGGGGAGTATTTCTGTACATTAGTGGTAATAGTATTTTCTGACCAGAACTGCTTTTCCATGGGACATATTTCAAAGTCCAAGCATTCCCACTGCCAGCCCCTGCTTTGTGCCATACAGCACCTTTTGAATGCTGCACCTCCACATGAGCAAAGCTTTTGTAGGATGCTCTGAAGCTTTACATTCTAGACTGCTCACCCAGTCATGGGACTGTTACAGTGGCCTTACAGTAGCAGACAGAGCCACTTCAAACAGGGGTGTGGAAGAGAGAAAGTGTCACTTTGGTCCACTTTTTGGAGTGGTTGGTGTTATAATATATAACCTTTTTTCCTTTTTTTCTTTTTTCTAACGCAGTGTAGTTCGCAATAATTTAAAATACTCTATAGACATTTAAACGATATACAATAATATAACTTAATTGGATTCCTCAATTGTACTTAACAAATACTATTCTAATAAGTTTACAGTATCTAGTACCATAAGACTGTGCATTACTGTGTTTGGGAGCTTTATTTGCTTCCTGTCAAGAATGTAGTGAAAGTACAGTATCATCACTATTATTCAACAACAATACCCATGAGTCCAAGGGACTTTAAATTACATGGAGTGAATCTAGTATTTTGGGGGCCCCTGTTGACTTCTGTGAAGTTGCACTCATTCATGCCAAGGCTGGTATTGAGAAATCAACAGCAACATCAAAAAGGGGAAAAAAAAAAAAAAAAGCAATTTTACATTGGTCTGTGAGGGAGTCATCAAAGGGGTCTGATTTTCAGAGGGGAAGTGCTTAGGGTCAGAAAGTGTTCAAATGAAGGTCCCCAAATTATTAGTTACCTTTGATAATACAGGTCCACAAATTGCAGAGGTAATTCTGGTTCATTCACATATCCAGCACGGGGCTGGTAGAGCTCTAAGTTCACCAGCGCCTTGCCCCAAGAGCACCATGTGGATGGAGAAGTGCTTCCATGTTAGGTGGGGAGGGCTCATGGCTCTGCAGCCCCTCAGTATAAGGAACAAAATTAAACAAAAGCTAAAAATGCAGATATGCAGATGTAAGGAAATTTTTAATCCAAGTTTTCAGAAAATCAGGCAGGGACCCTTGGGACAAGCAAACAATTACATGGGTAAATGGGCTGTGTTCTTAGTGGGCATATCTGGGCTCTTGGGGTTAAAACACTAGATTTTACAGCAGTAAAATATCTGAGGCTGTTTTCAAAATCTCTCATAGGGAAAAGGTGGGGGAATTAGGATGGAGTGCTATTAAGAAGTGAGCTTCTTTCTTTTAACATTCATGTGCTTACCAGAAGGTACTCTATTGCCAACCATAAAATAATGATGACACAGACTAACCCAAATTTTGGCTTTCTTATGCTCGTGAAGCCATGACAGCTCAGAGGTTGCAGCAACCTAGAGCTCAGCTGCCAGATCTTTGCCCTCTTCTGAGTGCATACTGAGCATAAGTTTCTTGAAAGTCTTGAAAATATTAACTTTCAATCATTAAAAAGAAAACACAATGCCTGGAAGACCCCGCCAGTGCATTCATTGTCAAAGCAAAACCTTTGATACTTGTTGAAGCACATCTTTGTATCCTAAAACTCCCTATGAGGAGCTGTGAGCAGGTGCTCCACACCTCAGGCCTGAGTCTGAAAAAGTCATTCTTATTCAGGAGGCAAGTGGTAAAAGTCAGTATCAAACATTGTTAACCAAAGTTTCATGTTTTCGCTCAGTTCTGGCAATAGCTAAAGGCCTACAGTAATTGAGCTCTCTAATAGTGGAGTGACAACAGATCAGTAGCATTGAAGAACTTAGGCAGAACCAAATACAAAAGTCATACAGTCAGAGTTCCAATAAGTTTACATTTAGTACAGAATTAAGACATAGCTACCCGTTAGTGCTTAGAAATTTTTGTTACTATTAAAACCATAAATAATTATTTTTAATGTTCGTTCAAAGAGTTCCAGTGTCACTGGCAGCTGATGTAATTTTGTGAATGCTTGTTGGGGTTTTTTTCCAAACTGATAGTGGAGTATTTCTGCCATAGATTTTGCTCCCTACCTCTTGTTTTCTCTCTATCTGCTTTCTTAAAAATTTTGGTTTTTGTAGAGAGAATGCTGTGTTCTAGTCAGTGAAGATTTCATTTCCTTAAAAAAGTCTTTGTTTGCACGGGGCCAGACAGTTTTGTTGCTGTAAAATAGGAGAAAACATCTTTTTCTGTTAAACGTCATGGGAGCTGCAATGCAATCAGCTTCTCTGATATGTATAATTTAAAACACTAAGAGAACTCTACAACACCCAGATTGTAGTTTCAAAAAAAAAAAAAAAAAGGGAGAGAGAGACAGAGAGAAAGTTTCATGTGGTAGTCAACATCACCTTAATCCTGTTGCCCTTGTTTCCAAAGCAGTTACAACAGCCAGCCAGCCAAAATGCACCATCCTTAGAAGTATAGGTAGTTGTGGGGAGGGAGTGGTTGTGGTGGTGTTGGCTGGGGTTCTTTCCCCCAAGAGGATTAGATGTGCAAAACGATGCTGTCGTTGTTTGTTGTACTCCGCTTTCCTCGCTCGCGGCGCTTTGCTCGGCGCCGCTATTTGCAGGTGAACACCTCTGTCCGCTCGCTGCACGTGTTGCACTTGACAAAGCAGCACCAGTGGAATTTGCAATTGCATTGCCACACCTTGGTGTACTGGTGTGTGTTGTACCCTCTTCCGCAGCACATCATGTCGCACCCGTCCGCGTTGGGAGAGGTGCGGTTGCAGAGCCGTCCCTGGGTACCGACGCTCCCCGTGGAAGCATCTTCCTCACAGTAGTTGGGTGACTTTTCAATGTACACTAAATCCGTTTCCATGGGTTTCTGGTAGCTCTTAATCTGCTTGATCTTCAGGAAGGTTGGCTGTCTCAGTCTGCTGGCTCTTACCACCTCCACTTGCACTGCGGCGTTGTATTTCTCTTTCAAAATATATCCAATCTCTCTGAATTTAGGAAGCGTGGTCCAGCAGGTCTTGGTTGTACAGGAACCTGAAACTCCGTGACACTTGCACTCCAGTTTCATTCTCTCCTCGAGTACCTATGTGTACAGACATTTGCATATTGTTACTGCAGGAAAACAATGTTGTAAGCCTGCCTAAACCTCAGTCTGTTTAGATCATATGAATATTCATTACTGCTAGTTGAAATTTTTCAAATGCTTCTAAACATGCTTTATAATGCTTATATATGCTTTATAATGCTCATAAATCTTCTCACCTCCCAGCAGAATGCTCACAACATTTTGTTTCAAGTGGCACCTGGTTGGAAGTACAGTGTCTTGTCATTTTTTGGGAAAACATTTCCATTCTTTTTCCAAATGTTGGAGAACATTTACTTACATTTTAGGAGACATTACTTTAGAGCGACAGGGAGCTTCAAATATTTTTAAATCATTTTCATTTTGAAAACAGAAAACAAGAATGGATTTGGGTGTTAAGTGGCATAAGATTCAAAATACTTAATTGCTTTAAGTAATGATCAAAGAATGCTTAAGAAGAACAGTATCTACTGTGTGACTGAACAAGCCTACATGCAGGGAGCTGGAACGAGATGCTCTCTAAGGTCACCTCCAACCCAAAGCATTTTATGATCCCATATCAACTGCACAATTAAAGATTTTTCCTGTGTACCTATACCAATACCACCAGTGGTAAACTTATGGACTATTCCACCCACAGAATGTCCCATCCTCTTTAAAAGCAGCACTCATTGCAGTATTTAGTCCAACTATTCAGCAAACAATCAGCCACAAACACATTTTTTTTTCCACCAGGGCAGTGATAACACAGCATTAGAGGGGATAAAAAAAACCCTGAAGGGTCCTGCCCAACAGTGAGCCGAAGAGAAATGTAGAGGAGGTTCAGCCAGAGGGGTTTCATTCAGAGTCAGAGGAGGCACAAACTTGGGGGTGGGTGCTCAGCTGATGCTCCACTATCAGGCTGCTGTTTCTCTGCAGCCCAGCCTGGCTCATCCCTCCTTCCCGGGGCCAGGTTGTGCCGGGGGAAGGAGCCGTGTCCTCCCGCCCCGTGTGTGCAGCAGGGGGAAGGCAGCCCCACGGAAGCGCCTCTCTGTTTTCCTGCCCTTGCGTTCCCACTTAAGCCTGACCATAATTGCACCCACAGTCATCATTAGCTTATGAAAATCAAGGCCTAAGAACAAAGCGAGCTGATCCTTCCCCCTCGCAACGGGATGCTAACAAAGAAACATGAGCTACCGAGCTGGTCTGAAAGCATTACTGATGCTGCAGACCATCTCCTGTAGCGGTTTCACTGCAGATCCCAGAACATGACTGAAATGGGCAAAGGATAAAAGGGCCGAAATCTGAGTACAATGGCATAATGAAGTAGGAGGGAGTAAAAAATGCTTACTGCTTCAGAAACTGGCCTTAAAATAAAAGCCGTACAGATCTGGTTATCCCTGCAAATAGAGGGCACCCTCCTGAGTTGTTTGAGTTTCACTTAAATTGTATGGTTTGTTTTTTCCCAAATTTCTGGGGTTTCAATATTAAAGAGAATATTTGGATTTGATTCTCCCTTACCAACATACGGTAGCAAGTATAAGATAGCTGAGCAACCTATGCAAGAATCATAAAATACCCTGAGCTGAAAGGGGCCCTTCAAGTCCAGCTCAGGACTACTCCAAAATCCCACCCTGTGCATCCCTGAAATCATTTTCCAAAGGCTCCCGGAGCTCTGGCAGCCCTGGGCCCGTGACCATTCCCTGGGGAGCCTGGGCAGTGCCCCACACTCTCTGGGGGAAGAACCTTTCCCTGCCATCCAGTCTGACCCTCCCCTGCCCCAGCTCCAGCCATTCCCTCGGATCCTGTCCCTGTCCCAGAGAGCAGAGCTCAGGGCCTGCCTCTCCTCTTCCCTCAGGAGGAGCTACAGCCCCTGCTGGGGTCTGACTTCAGTCTGGTCATACCTTAGACCTTCTGTGACCACAGGCTTTACCAGGGTCAAGCTCAAGTCACCCTATCGGAGGCAGAAAAGGTGTTTCCCAGCAAGGCTGAAGGTTGAGTTGGGGAAGAAATTCCTATAGCTGCAACTGCTCTAAAAGAAGAAAATCAGCAGGGCTGTGATGAGCTGGGTTTTTTGTGGGCGCTGGAATGCACTGTATCACCTTCCTGTCTCCCATACTGACAGAAGAGAAAATTTTTCACCTTCTGCTGCAGCAGCAGCAGCATTTCAGTGGCAGTGAGGAGATGGATGCACTGTGACACACTCTGGGGTCTTTTAGGGGTCTCCAGGGTCTCCTCTGTATCCACTTCTGGCCTATGGAGAAGGTCTTTCTCCAAAGACCCTGAAATAAAATTTCAATCCTGTTCCACAAATCTGGGTACAAATAATCTATTGATATTTATATGTGTGTGTTTTTATATATATATATATATATATATATATATATATATATATCCAAACATGCTTAGAAGTTAAGAAGTTGTGCTTGATATGAAGTTGTGCTGGAAAATGTTTGGTTTTTTGAAACTAACCCATTCCTACAGCTTTCTCAACATGCAGCTGTAAGAACTGCAGCAAAATCCCCAGGAGGTGGATGGATGCAACTTTTACACCTCTACCAAAGAGCACGAGGATCTAAGGATTTCCAGGAAAGCACTGACAATGGGATCTGTCATCCCAGAGCTCTACTCCTCCCTGAGCAGTAAATCTTGCTGAAGGATACATATTTTGTCATGCCCTGCATGTGTTTCTGTTCTCTACATTTTGGTTGAAAAGGCCAAGTCAGTAACTTGCTAAGAGAGTGGGAGGAGGTGAAGTTCATGAGGCTCCTTATTCTTCTGTGGGTCCAACACTGAGGGTACTGTCCCAAGGAGCCTCTGATGTGCTTCCTGATACACTAGAAAGTGTCACTGCTCCTGAAAGACAGACATCACCCATTTTGGTGTCCTGGGTGACATCTTTGGGAATGTGTATTTACATATGGATGCCTGTCTGTCTGTATAATAATTGTTTGCCTGTGTGCACTTGGTTGAGGTGCTGATGTTTGTATATATTATTACATATTTTTAATATATATTATTTATAGACACTACCTGGCAGCCTCTATACTACAATCTCCAGCAACTTTATCCTAAGTCTTGATATATTTTTCTTTTTTGCCATTGTCTTTCTGAAGATCCAGCTTTGTGATTCATTTTGGTGAGCAGAAACCTGATTTCACTGCTGCATTTTTTTTTCAAAGATTCCCACTATTTTTGACGGTGGGAGGACTTGCAAATGCAAGCCATGCAGGCTCAAAAAATCAGAAGTTTCAAAAAGTATTAATTCATGCTCCTGAAGCCAATCTTGCAGGTTTTTTAAATTTTTTTGGAGGGTTCTCTCATGAATGTGGAATGCTTGGGGTTACAACAGTGAGCAGAGGCCCAATCATCAGGTAGTTAAATTCCTGAATGCTATAATTTGTGTGCCCACAGCCAGCTGTGGGTATAAAATTGTGCCCAAAGACTTGGAGGTCAGGGAATACGAGGCCCAAACTAAGCAGATTCTGAGCAGCATTTTCCCCCCTCTTTCCACCCCGATGCTGCAGAGTGCCCTTCCTTGCTGACAGCCCAGCATGTTCTGGCCCTCCAGAGGAAAGTCTCTCTCTGTGGTACCTTGAGCAGCTTCCCTCTTTCCAGGGAGGTGCCACGGGACCTGGCAAAGGTGGCCGGATCTGACCCTGTTTGCTCAAAGCTCTGAATGAAGAGTAACTCACATTTTGCTTCCTAAAAGCCTCTCCAGCTCAGCTTTCCTCAGCGAAATTCCCATCAAAGCTCTGACCCTGAACCTTAAAGGTACTCACTCAAATCTAAGACACTGTGCCAAGCTAGGTGCTTAATTAAAGATTGAAAATCATTAGCTCCTACGAGCCACTCTCTCAGCAGTTTCATTTGTCATATGTCAGTGCCTGGTATCTAATCTTGAATGGTTTACAGCAAGATCTACCTCCCAGAGCAAATTCCCATCGCTGGGCTGTGCTGCCTCAGATTAATCACAGGAACATTTCTCAGGTCCCTTTTCCACATACAGGCCCACTCCCACCCCAGCATGATCTTGCCAAGTAAAATTTTCTAACTACTGCTGCTTTGTTAAATGAATTGTGAAATACAAGTTTAAAGCTTTCTTAATCCCACATCTTCTTATACCTATATAAATCATACATTTAAAATGCATTTTGAAGCCTGTCTGCTCCAGTTAAGTAGAAAGAGACTTGTGAAGACCAAAATAAAACAAAATTATATGCATTAAAAGAAATTCATTTTTTCGAGTTCCGTATCTAGACCCAACTGCATAACGTCAGATACAGTTTCTGTAAGTTGTAAAAATCCTATTTGGATAAAAACAACATATATATATATATATATATATATATATATATATAGATATAGATATAGATATAGATATAGATATAGATATAGATATAGATATAGATATAGATATAGATATAGATATAGATATAGATATAGATATACACACACATATATATATATACATATAAAAACAATAGTTTTATATATATATAAATATATGTAAAAAACTAGTTACATTTTTTTGTGTGTATGTGTTTTGGCTTACTCCTGCTGGCTTTTGTTTTCCTCAATGGAAGTGCACATTGTTGGACCAAGAGTTGAATGTAACAAAATCCATATAACTGTTTGACTGAAGTAAAAAAGAAATAAAAGACTTGAGGAGTTTTGCCTCATCCAATATGCAAGTGATCAACTTTTGTTTTGGGTAATAACTAGCAAAAGAGAGAGATTCTGGTCACAAGATGTCACCACTTCTTTGGTGCCGATGCAGCTGCAGCCAGGAGTGCTGATGGCTTGCTGATGATGTGTGGGCACAGGCTCACCCCAGGCTCAGGGCAGCCCAGCCCTGCTGACAACATGCTGATCTCCTGGACCCCTCTGGGAATCCAAGCTCAGTTTGTTTGGGTTTGGTTTTTTATCTTGGACAGCAGGGGTGGAACTAAGATTAGTAGGGTGTAATACTACTCTTCTAATACAAATGTCCTGAAATTACTCTTTGTTAATAGCAGATCACAGAGCCCAAAACTGAGCAGTTCATGGTGTGTCTCCTTGGGTTGTGCCCAGCCCTGTGAAGAGGGAGCATGGAGCCAGCAGGACAGGAATAAGGGCACTTCAGCTCCATGGCTTTCTTTCTGCCCCTCTGTGAAGCTGTTCCATCAAGCATCACAGCAGTATTTATATTCTGTGGGATGTGGGATGGGGAACTGAGTTACTGTGTTTGTTCCTCCTGTCACATCCTTGCTTCCCTTATTGTTTAGTTTGATGGGAGCAGGGAGCCTCTGCTTTGCAGCAGGTCAGTGTCCACACACAGCACCAGCTGGTTTTTCCCTGCCACTGGCCAGAGCTGAGCAGGGCTGGGGAGCATCAGGGGTGCCTGGAGGTATCAATTCACCTCTTCCTGCCCTCCACTTGCCTCCCTAGGCACCCTCTTCCATAGACAGTGTCCCCATTTAATGTGTTGAAAAAGCCAAGGAAAGCCCACTGCACTCTTTACACAAGTTCTCCTCTTGGCTACCACGAAAATTTTGGGGCCTGCTGCCCATTTGATGGATGTCCCTACTGTTATGAGGGTGAACAATAGCCTAATCCATCAGTGTTTCTTCTCTACTTTCTAGGAGAAGAGAAAATAAATTTTTGATCAACAAACTGCTGCAATTGCTTAAAACATTCTGAATATTATTTTTACAGTGAAAAGCAATTTCCTTCAGAAGCATCCTCCCCATCATCCCCAAGGCAAGTGTGCTTGCAGTGTTCCACTCTGCATGTCTTCTATGGAATTTGTTGTAAACCTTAAAGGTAAAATATCACCTGAAAGGGTTAAAAATATTTCACTGGTAGTTTTATTCTGCCAGGCAGAGCAGATGTGTCAGGTTTGAGGTCGTACAGTGATATTTCACTAGATGTTTGATACATGCCTTGCATGCATTACATGGTATGCATGGGCATGCACATTTCTTGAATAAAACCATTTAGCAAGTCCTTAAATATTTGGCTATTCCCCCCTCTAATTTTAAAGCAAATTGTTCAAAAAGTAGGGTAGTACCAGATGTAGCTGCTGGCAGTCTGTGTTGAGGGTGTGTTTCTGGAAGAAAAAAATAAGCTAACAAATCCAGCCCTACTGGAGGCAGGAGATCTATCCCCATGAGATTTTGAGCCAAATCTTGCATATTCAGGACATATGGATAAGTCCTTAGTTACCCATCTAACCCACCCAAGCTGTAACCCCAAAATTTTTGAAATTGGATTTATGTGACTGTCTGCAAATCACTTTAAGTGGGAAGATGGAAAGTAAGTATGGCATGAAGCACAACCATCAAAAACTTTTCTTTTGTGAGTGGTCTCACAAGGGATGTGTAGTGAAATAATTTGTCACTTTTAGAGAAAGAAACTTTCAGCAAATGATGGACCCGAGGCAGTAAAACCTGGAAAGTAACATTCTTTGCATCCCTGAAATGACTTAGGAAACAAAGTCACATTTTAAAGAATACTTTAGGCTTATAAGAGCATAAAATTAGTTGGCTTTCACGTTTGAAACTGGGATTCAGCCTCCACTGTGACTCCAGAACATTTTATTCAGAGTCTTTTTCTGGGCATTGCTTCTTATCTTTACATCCTGTCAGGGGACAGTGTGGGCAGCCTGCAGCAGATTAGGCACTGTGCATCCTGCAGGAATGAGCTGACTAATTGCAGTGCTTCACATGAGGTGAAGAGAGCTAACACTGGCTCACATAAAATATGCTCAGACCATATACATAAATATGTATAAATACTCATAATTATGTGCACACACACTATATATATTTATGTCTGCTTATGTCTATATAATATAATAAATAAAAAATGTGTATCCTTATATGTGTATATATGTAATGAATGGTAATTAACAAATCACCTCATTAGCTGTTCTACAGCCAAAGGAATTGAGCAAAAGAACCCCTTCCCAGTACCACAGCCCTATTGCACCAGAAACAATGAGAAAAAGCCATGTCTTAGGTGCAAATGTTGTCCCAAGTAATTGAAAAATCTCTTCTGAAGAGAGCCTGAATTATTTGGTTTTTTTTCCCCACACTCTTATTGTTTCACGTGTAAAAAAAGCTGTTGTCATCTTCCAGGCATTCCAAAAACCAGCAGGAAAAGCCCATTGCTGTTACAAAGGAGTAAATCTTGGGATGGTGTCAGCAGAGCTGCTGGCAGTCAGTGTGATGGGTGTGTTTCTGGAAGGGCCAGTTTTCCCTCCACATAACCACAGTCACTGTCTGTTGGAAGAGCCTAATTGATTGATAAACTGTTAGAAACATTTCTACTTTTCGTAAAAGCTGCAATCTGCTACCAATTTGTCAGTTTGTTCTTTTAACTCACCCCATAAAAACAAACAGAAACCTCCATTTTTATAAATGAGATTTCCCGTGAGAGACAGTCATTGTTTTGAAATTTCAACAAAAAGTTAAGCTTAATGATGTGTGTTACCAGATGTTACTCTAAGTTCATTTATCCAAGAATAAAGATACTTATTTCTAAAAATACATGGTAGAAGGCTGTGTCATAAAACAGCATCAAAGCTGACTTGGTTTGTTGGTATTTAATTTTTCATTACTCTGTCAAAGATTTGCCCACAGATCTCTCTGTAATCTTTCAGATTTGCAACAAAACGTTCTTTCAGTAACATTTGTGTTAGACTTATTCTAGTCCTCCTTTGGGGGCTTGTTTTCCTTTACCACACTTGTTCTTTCCATCCCAAATCACAGCAGATGTTTAGAAACTGATGGGGAAGTTTGTTCCTCTGCCTTTTCACACCAAAGTGTGAGGTGCTGCTTTGCCACCAAGCATAAATCTTCCATCAGGAGAGTCTGGTGCCACTAGGAATCCCTGGACATTTATTCATTCCAAACTGCACCAGTGACAAGATTATGATTTTGTCACTGGTGCTTCCTCTTGCAAATTTAGCAGAAACTTTGCAAACCTGCCATTAGCTGAAGCAGTTCTTAGAAATGCAATGCAGAGCCATATGGGATGCAGTGTGGGGCAATTAGGGTATTCATTCATTCCACAGTCATCAGAAATTCCCTGAGAAGCCTAAATGATATTTTTTTTCCAATGAGATAATTTATTAGAGGGTTATATTGAACATCTCAACCCTAGACAGAAGTAAAAGAACCCCCCAAGACTGTTTTTTCAAAGAATACTTTAGGCTTATAAGCTCATCTGTTTGCAAAGTTTGTGCAATTATTTTTACAGCATGCTGCTTGTTTCCCAAAGAAAAATTCCTCTGGGCCCTGTTTTTAGCAGTGAGGTACCAGCAGGCCAGCTTTTGAGATCATCCCAATGCAGGATGATTATTCCAGCCACACTGCTGTACTTCCAAACCCCTCTGACACCCAGGCATGTGTGGGACAAGAGCTGGAAGGGATGGAGAATGGGCAGGATTTCTGAGAGCACATGAGAAAGTCCTTGTGGGAGTATAAAAGAACATTCAGGTTATTGCTGGAGGGGCAAAACTGGTGGCCAGAGTCTTGACTAATGATCCTAGCAATGAACCTCTGGCCACCTGGTAGGTGCCTAGTGAGGTCCTCAAGGGCCTGCCACTGACTTCAGAGCAAGTTGGAAACAATTGTTTGTGGGGTTGGGAGCTTTTTGTGTCCTTTTTTCCTCGTTTTTCTGTCTTGGAAGGCTCTGAGATTCAAAAAGACTAAAAGGAAGGTAGCATATTTGCTGGCTGGAAGTTGTTCTTCTTAGCTAACTCAAAAAGCCAATTTGGAATGACTGAAAAAGAGCTGCAAGCCTTCAATTACAGGTGTGATTGCAGGGTATTTTAAATGGTGAAAGTGTTGTGAAATCTGTAGGAAGCTACAAAAGCATACACTTCCTTTACTGCCTTTATTGTCCATTACCACTCTAAGGTTGAAAATACCTTATTTGAAAATATTTGAGAACTTCTAAAGCAATGAAGAATTTAAAAATTCCCGTTGCCTGTGTTTTCTCTCTTACCTTTTCTTCCTATTCATAACATGGATAAAATATTTTCACTTTGGTTCTTTATAATAGCAATAATGAACCAGAAACTTGGCTCCAAAGTGTTTCCAAATTTTAAGACAGATCAGCAGGATGGCACTGACAGATTTTCTCAGAGCATTTCCCAGTTGTGTTGTGAGAGTTTTGGAAGGGAAAAGGAGAAAGATGGAAGTTCAGCGTTGTGCCCAGGCAAAAGGAGGAGCCAGCAAGGGAAGGGGTGAGGCTGGACCTTGCTCTAACAAACAAGGAAGGTCTTGCTGGGGATGGGAAGGTTGGGGACAGCTGTGGCTGTAGTGACCACGGGATCATGGAGTTCAGTATCCCATGAGGAGCAAGGGATCTGCAGCAGCCTGGAGAGGAGCCCCAGCTGAGAGGGGCCCTCAGCCCTGGGTGTCCCTGTGTGCAGGGAGGGGCAGAGCAGGGCCCAGGCTCTGCTCTGGGGGCCCAGCAGTGGCACCAGAGCCACGGGCAGGAACTGATGCCAGGAGGTTCCACCTGGACAGGAGGCAGAACTTCTTCCTGGGCAGTGCCCAGGCACTGAACAGATTGTCCAGAGAGGGTGTGGAGTCTCCTTCTCTTGACATACTCAAAAAGCATCTGAACACAATCATGAGAACATTGTCTAGGGGATCCTGCTTGAGCAGAGGGGTTGGACCCTTCCAACCTCACCCATTCTGTCATTCTGGGATTGCTTCTGAGATTCTGTGATCCCTGACCTGAGTGGGAATAAGGACCATGGGGAGTATGTAAGAATGACCCCCAGGCATAAGCAGAAACCCCTGGTTTCAGGTTTTGTGTCAGGCTCACAGTGCTCCAGGTTTACCAAAAACCCCCAAATCAGGCAGATTTCAGGTGAATGTAGGTCAGATTTCAAGTCTGCCTGGATTCTCAGAAGGAACTTGTGATTTCACACTGAAATTGCAGAAAATTCTGGGACTGCTTTTGTAAGGGTCCAACCCAGAAACACAGAAAGTATAACCTAGGTTCCAGAGTTTTGTTCTAATCTTAAGTTTCATTCAATCCTGAATTCAAAATGTCTAATTTATACAAAAAAGCAAATTATCTCGGAAGAGCCAAAATCACTAAATATTATTTACTGTACAACTCTGGATATTCAGTTAAGGGGAATATATATCATAACACCAACATTATTTCTAAACATGACCCCCAAAAACATGTTTTATATTAGCACATTCCTCTGGATTTTATGGATTATACTTAAAAACAAAAAACTACACCAAATCCTTTCAGTCGTTCTTAGCTTTTGAAAGCAATACAATGAATTAATGAGCAGCTATGGGTATAAATAACTACTGAAAAATGCAACAAAAAGTTAATAAATTCCAAAATATTGTTTATATTTTTAAAAATGGAAAAAATGTATTGCTGGTGTTGCAAGCCTTTGTATTCCTTTCTTAAAATATGAAAGTATTATCATTTGTTTTTTTTGCAAGAACATTTGAAAAAAAAATTTAGAATTGTTAAATAAAATTTATTTGCATGAATTTTGCTACCAGAAGTATCTGTAAAAACATGGACTTATTTGGTCTGCTTATGAAATTCTGATGAAAAGTAAAATATCATGTGCTTAATAAGAATCAGCAATGTGGTCTGGTGGTTACTGGGCTGTATTTAGAATTGGGGGACCCATGATCAGTGCCTGGTCCACACAATGAGCTCTTTCTGTTCTTGGGACTTCACTGATTTCCATCTCAGTATCTGCTTTTGCTCTTTTGTCCCTCTTTCACATCTAGAGTGTGGCATGCTCCAAGCAGGACCTGCATCAGGATCTCCATGGGGGTGGCACAGCACACACCACAGAGGATGCCAGTTTAAGCAGGGATGGGAATGCATCTAGCAGTAATAAATTCTCCCAGTGAGTTTGAAAGTTGACTTCCATCTTGTTTTTCCTCCAAACACAATTTGTGATGCTGAGCTGAAATTCCCAGCCTAAGTGAAGTGATCAGACCTGGAGCTGGTCTTCCAATGTGGTTTTCAACTGCTGAATGAAATTCTTTTATACCCGTGGCAGCAATTTTTAGGAAAAAAGACTGTGGCCCTCAAGGCTGTTTTTCTGTTTGGCTCTTCAGTCAGCTTTCTCCTGCACACCTGGAGACCTCAGTGTGAGCTATCACTGAAGTACCCATCCTCTCTCTACACTTGAGATTCTGCCTCTCTCACCACACTGAATTTATGTAGTATTTCCATCCCAGTGAACTCCTGCCCATCCAAAACCTTCTGTTGCAGTGCATGGCCAGGGCAGCTGTGCTAGTAAGCAAGATCCAGGCAGAAAAACAAGTGCATTGTTTCTGTCACCACCAATTCTGCTCTCTCTGCCCAGTGCTCAGTACAGGACTGAAGGCACACATGGTTTTAGAGGAGGAAAATTCAGTCTTACTTTGGGGACTAGAGAAGGAGGCAGATTTTATTGGATTGCTACTTTGGTATGTTGGATTTTTCCTAGGGGAAAACACTTTGAAGGCTATAATCTCTCCTGAGGTAGGTATATATGATGCAGAAAGGTTTGGTACACTCTTTAAAGGACAAGCTTTGACAGCTGTGAGGATTGGTGAACACAAAAATCAGCATAGCCCCATGATGTTTACTGTCACCATGAGAAGCAATTCAGTCGTGGTTGCTTCTTCTTCTTCTGCAGCTCTTTGCAGCTTTGTAGTTACAAAGAGACAGTTGTGCATCTGCAAAGAGTGCATTGTGTACTACTCTGTGTATTTTACTAGAGACAGTTGTGCATTTGCAAAGAGTGCTTTGTGTACTACTCTGTGTATTTTACTAGAGACAGTTGTGCATCTGCAAAGAGTGCATTGTGTACTACTATGTGTATTTTACTAGAGACAGTTGTGCATCTGCTAAGTGCATTGTGTACTACTCTGTGTATTTTACTAGAGCTGAGGTCAAATAAATGATTTGGGGTTTCACTGGAATAAATATCTGGAAGAGCTGTGGAAGCTGAGCAATGCAGACAACTCAGTTCTGTCCCGTCACAAACCCCAACATCCCTTGCTAGATTTTTTTGCAAATTGGACCAAAAGCAGGGATTTATCATTATGCTAAACAGATCCAGCAAGGTCCTCTCTGTTATCAGGGCTGGAAAGAAGGCTTAGGAAGCAGAAATTTTTACAGGAGTACCTATAATACATGGTAGTATAGGTACCATATATACATGGCCAGCTCTGAGTAAAAAGAAACAGGATAAAAAAGGTGAACAGATGACTTGATGTGGGTGTGGGATAATATCAGAGAGAGGGGTGAGCTCTCAGGAAATGCCTCCTGCCACCAAGCCAGCCTCCCCCCGTCCTCCAGCACACGTTCCCATCCCTCATCCTTTCTGGAATACCTTTCTTCCAGCCTCATTGTTGTGCAAGTTCATCAGCCTCCGTGCATTCTTTTTGATTTCTCGGGCATCAACAAACCTCCGGGAGAACTCAATGCCGTATCTGATATCCGCAGAGCAGCCTCCCCACTTCCAGCCCTCCTCCTGGTTGTAGTAGCCCTGTTTCTCTCGGTCACAGCCACAATTGCTGAGGTTGCCCTGGCTGCAGGCGGCCGTGACAGCGTGCGCAACCCCGGCAGCAGTAATGGCATAGGTGAACGCGGCCTCCCTGCTTCCTGTGGAGAGAAGCCAAAAGCTGATGGGTTGGCAGAAAGAAAGCACAGACATCATCTACAGCAAGGGGGGCAGGCAGCAGCGTGAGGAGGCCACCATTCCTCAGCCTGGGTTTCTCATCTCACGGAATCCCACGCGTGTTTAAGATGCTTGGCTCAGCTCGGGCAAATTACCCCAGGGATGCAGGCATGGGATAGTCCCAGCAAACCCCTTCACCAGAGGGAACTTGGCAGTGGATCTGGACAGTGCTGAGGTGAGGCCACAGGATTTGTTTTCACACTGTCTAGTCAGGTTTGCAAGATTGAAGGTTCAGATGAATAAAAAGTGAGTTAAGAGGTACCTCTGAGCATTGGCACTGCATGGAAAAGAGAACTGTTCAGACAACAACAACCAAAAAAACCCTGGGACAGAAATGGGGCTGATTATTAATCTAACTTTATAAATGCTCCAGTAGCATCTATTAGTGATGCTGAGTGTAAAGTACTGCAAGAGAGACCCATAGAGACAAGACCTGGGTAGGGTTCATTTTCTTTAAAGGCAGAGGTTACCCCTTTCCCTTGCAGGCTTTTCCTGGGCATTAGTTTTGCTGAAGTGACCTTTTCCACTCCCACTCTGACCCAAACCTCTGCATTACAATGGCACTTGAGCATAAAAAGGACTCAGAAGTTCTGTGACAGCACTATTTTCTCTCCAAATTAGGTGAGATACTGTCATGCAAGCACAGACTTATCTTTTAAAATAGCTGGTTTAGAAAATGAGTTCATTTTTGGGTTTTTTTTTTTGGTCTGTGATGCTGCTACTTGCAAAGGTTCCTGATTGCCAATTCCATGCAGTAGCTGTTGATAATGAGTGTATGAGGAGAGGTGGAAAAGGTGAATGTGAGGAGAAGTGAATAAGGTGACTATGAGAAGTGAATAAGGCCCTTTCTACACTGGTTGGCTGAGGTGCCTGTGAGGTGCAAGGAGGCAGAATGATGGGAGGGGAAGCTGCAGCCCATCCCTGCTCTTGTGTGAGACCACACTCTGTCACTGACTTCACACAGGGCTGGATCGTGGTGTTTTGCTGCTGTTATTTATGACAGTTCCACAAAAGTTCCCTTCTCAATGCTTTCCCCAGAAGTTCCCTCCTCATGGCTTTCCTCTGTGTGTTTCTCTGGTAACAAACAGACAATCCTGTAATGCTGCAGCCAAAGAATCACTGTAAAGAGTTTGCAGAAAGTTGCTGAAATGCTTTAATGACCACACACAGAGCTCTAGCATCATTAGTGGATTTGGGAAGGGGAAAAAAGGAACAAATTTTCCAGAGGAGGAAAAAAAACCCAAAAAACTTAGAAGCTAGTTTTAATTTTTAAATTTTGGATTCATAGATCTCATAATTATTCTGGAATAATAACTCCACAGTGTGGGGGGATTTATATTTCTTATTTTCATAGTCAGCTTCCTGAAAGATTGCACCATTGCCAGAGAAGAGGAAGATCCTACAAGAAACAATCAGAAACTGAAGTTTGGCACCATTTGCTTGTTTCTCCAAAGAAATAAAAAATAAACTTTGGGTAGGGAAAAAAACAAAAGGGTTTTGTGTTCTTCAGCTACCAGGCAGGTAGAACTGACATGTGCATTATCTGAGAAGATGGTGCAGTTGCAGGAGTGCCTCTGTCTCAGACCCAGCAGTGTTTAGTTGGGGTGTTCAATGTGTGCAGTCTGGTTCAGTGCTCTGCAGAACACTGGTGGTCCAGGAGGCCACGGTGAAGGGTTCACAGCTAACCCACAGAGCCATATTAAACACTATTTTAAATAGTGTTTCCAATTAAAAGTTTGATGATAAAGATACCTGGTGGTCTGTAAGAAATTCTGAGGGTTTATAGCAATCCAAAACAGCTATGGAACCACTGTTCTAGCTCCTAGTGTGATCTTCACATGTTGATATTCACTCCTCTCCTTTTGCTTGCCAGCTAAAGTCAAATCTGGGACTCTTGTTTTAAAATCTGTTCTGTTGACTTGCAGGATTTTTTTCTTCTTCTTTTAAAAAAATTCTATTTCTAATCTATAAAATGAAATATTGGAAGCAAGAGATGTAATAGAAGCTAATTTAGAGACACAGTTTGCTTTTCTTCAGGATGAGGGTAAACAACAACACAAAACCAGACCCAGGGAAATTTTTGGTCAGATACCTTTGAAGTATATGTAGAAAGGGTTATTAACTAGAAGAAACTTATTCCTGTGAGGGAACATAGCAGCTGTGACCTGCAGTTCAGTAGATTTACTCAGAGCTTTAGTGACAGTTGTTCATGTTTTGTGTTTCAGCTCAATATATTCCCCATGTCTCCAGAGTACATGGAAAGACATTTTATTCCAGCCATGGTGTCTGTGCCTTCTCTGTAAATTTTCACACCTTGCTTCCCTTGATCAATTTTATAAAATGAAAGAAAATCATGTGTTTATCTTCCCTTCTCTCTCTCTCATTCCCCTTATACCCCTGACTACCATCAACAATAAAGGAAAATATCTTTCCTTTATCCATTGGAGAGCTAACAGCAGTGATGGAATTTTCTCAAGTCATGGGATAATATCCAATGGAAACCACACTGACTCCCTCAAGAGATTACTCTCCTGTTTCAATGCAGCTCTAAAATAAGAAGGTCTCAGAAATTAGCAAGTTAAGTTGTCCTGGAAAGAATTAAGCTTTTGGGGGTATTTTTTAACTAAAATATGTCCTAAAACTTCACTAGTGTTCCTGAGCAGTTCACTAAGGTCCCAGGCTCAGTGGAGTCTATCAGAAACTGCTGATGGAGGAGGGAAGGGAACCTCTGGCTCAAATAATGTCTGCTGTACACCAAGTTTTCATTAGCATGTCATCACTTGGAATCAGTTCTGAGCAAGTCTTTGTTAGGCAGCTAAAAATATTTAAGTAATGATTGCTGTGATACCTTAATGGAGAACAATAATCTCATTTTACAAAATTTTCTGAGATTTCAAAAATATTCTTGGTCTGCAACAAAAAGGAGACAGGTCTTTCCAGAAATGTTCATGAAATGAAGATATAAGTAGCAGCAGATTTGGGGTTTGACCCAAATTTGGGGCTAGATATTTCTTTTTCCAGTGAATATCCTGATTATCTAGTTATTTGGCACTGTACACACTCAGTTTCTCAGTCTCAGAAGAAAAAAATCTTGTCTGACTTCCAAAGTTTTCTGTTGCATAGACCAGAAAAATTCTGTTGAGATTTTTATTTTGGTGCAAAAGACACTGCTTTGGCTTTATTGCAACTTTTGGATTTGTCCATTTCTCTGTAAGAAATGCCTGCCTTGGAGTCAAAGATGACAGTTCTGACTTTATTCCCAAAACATAGAAGGGATGTTTTCATGAGTATAACATGAACTAATAACTATCTGATCTGATAACTGTCTAATCTAATAACTCCAAAAGGAGATGACTGCCAGTATTAATTAAAATTAAGCCTTTTTTCTTTGTTGAAGGTGCTCAAGGCCACTTCTAGCAATCTGCCAAGCTATCAGAGGAGTCTGTCATTTGCCAGTCTGAGTTACTGCCATTTTCTTGAGTTTATTTGCATTCTAACAGGACTTTATAAGTGTGCTGATAGCCAGCAATGCAGGCAGCTGCTGCTCAGACAGATTTTGGACCACTGATTCCTTAGCACTTGTCTTCTGGCAGGTAGGCAGAGAGGAGCCTTTATCTGTCCTTGGAGTCATGGAGTAGCCTGTGTTTTATCCCCCATTTAGATGCCATTTCTGGCTGAGTTTTAGACTTCTAACTGAGCACTTAGCATGGTTTGATGAGGAAATTCTTACAAGTTCCACAATTGCTGTAGTTTACCAGGCTCAAACTTGCAGAAGATTCTGCAGAGTATTTCCATCTGGGAGCCACAATCAGCTGAGAATGACAGAGGCTAAATACATATTCAATTATCCAGCTGTGAGCACAGGGTTAAAGATGTAACTGTTCCATAGCTCTTTGCAAGACATCTATTTTGTCAGAGTAATTAGATGGGAATTCTGCTGTTTCACTCACCATCCTGAAATGCCTCATGTCAGCAGCTAGATGAATCAGGCTGCCACTGAATGTCAGCTATTAGAACTGTAATTTAACTTGAAATATTTAACTGCAGAACATGCAGTGTTGGCCCAGTAATTTCTTAGATCTTGCATCAGCAATGATAGAAAAAAGTACTACACACTGTTATTAAACAAGACAAATTCTTCATGCACTTACACAATCCACCAGATTGAATATATGACACAATACAACATAGGTCAGTGGGAAAAAGAAATTACCACAGCAGAAATAATTTTTTTAGACAAACCTACCCTTTTCAACAAGTCTGGTAAGCTGATGACAGATTGAGTAATTTTTTATGGCAAAAGACAATAGATATATCTAGATGAATAAACTAAAACTCAGACAACAGCACCTTAAGTAGTGTTGGATGAAGAATTCTACAGACAGTAATTTTTCATTTTATTCAACACACATTTTAACAATTCTCCAATAAAATAGTGCAGGCTCTTCATTTTGGGTTTGGTCCTAGGGCAGTACGAGTCAGAGGGAGTTTTCTCATTGTCTGGAGCAGATCCTTTATTTGCATTTTCAGTGTAATTAACTTTGAGCTTCTTGGTTTATAAAGCAGGAACTAATTTAATTTAATTTCTCTGTCCCTCTAACTTTCTGTACCCAGTGCTACATGTCAGAACTAAAGTCTACTGGAACCACTTTGTACAGGCAGAAAAATTAAGGCAGAAGAGCAGAAAACTCAGGAGGGTCTCTTCTCTGTCAACCCTGACATGGCTAATAAGACAGATGTTCCTCACAACAGCTTTTATTGTTGAACAATCTTTATTGTTCCTGTTCTTAAGGATCTTCAGTAGAAGAGGTTTCAGGGTCTAGCCCAGTACCTTCGGACCCCTACTGGTATGCATTTCACAAATATTAACCTGAAATTCTCTTTCTGAGTGCAAACCCACTGCTTCTTCCTCTAGAGCTGCCAAGACCAGATTACTCCCTCCTTCTAGCAGCAGCCTTGGAATATGTAAAGACTTCCACCCCTTCCCAGATGTGCTGCCTCATCAGTTCTTGCCCAGCACCCCCAAGGGCTCTGCTCCCTGCCCCTGCTCTCCCAGCTGGCTGGTTGGAGTTGCAGTGCTGGAGATGTGACAGGCTGCTCCAGCTGAGGTCTTGCCTCCTTGGGGCCAGAGCAGAAGGAGCCCTTCACATGCCTTGTATGCTCTAGTCCTGTTTGTTCCTGCCAGCATTCCTCATTTCACAGCAGCAGGACGCTTCTGACTCTTACTCAGTTTGCAGCTGTCTTCTGTTCAGCTGCTCTCCCACCAGATGTTTCTCATCTTGCATTTGTGCAGATGATCATTCCCATGTACAGATCTTTGCCTTCCTGATTTGCCCCCTCTTTCTTTGCTTTAAGGCTTTTTTTCTTCTTTTCTGGACCACTTATCCATGATCATGTTCAATTTTGACCCAAACTTCCTCCAGCTTCCTGGGAGTCCTTCCCAACATGACATAATTCACAAATGCAATGTGCACAGCTTATTCTCTTGGTCAAGTCAAGAGTATGATGCTGCCTGGTACCAGCTCCAGCACAGATCACAGAAACCTAGTCAGGAACCTTTCCATTTTGATAACTACCCTCCAAGTACGATTTCCAGATGGTCTGTAACCATCTGGCAAGTTCTTATTTTTCTTATGTGAATGCCCTATAAAGCAGGGTCCAAAGCTCCCTTTGAGTCCAAGATGTGTGGTATAAACTGCTTCTGCTCTGCCTCTGAGGCCCTGGGTGGCCCAAGAAGAAAGGAAATTAGTTTGGTTTAATGTGATTTGTTCTTGACAGTTCCTGGTTGACTCTTACTCATGTCCTTGTCCTTAGTTACAAGCTTACAAATGGGAGTTTGTTCCCATATTTTTTCATTTACTGAAGTTAACCTGATTGGTCCTACAATTCCTTTCTTTTAAGTTTTTGGTGGTTTTGTTTTGTTGGGTTTTTTTTGGTGCTTTTTTTTTTTTTTTTTTTTTTTACAAAGGCAACACATTCATCTTTTCAATTCTTCTTAATTAGAGTTCTCCACTAGTTTTCAGCACTAGTGGCTGTAAGGACAACCACTCACCCCATTAAATGTTCTGAGATGAGGGACAGCAAACTGGAGAGCAATCAACATGGACAAATTCTGCTCTCTAAAGCTCAGAGGTTCCTCTGTTGATGGTGTAAGTTTATAACCATCTGCTCACCATTCACCTGCTTAGGGAAGTCTGGGGCAAGAAGTGCTTGGCCTTCTTGATATTATCCTTGGTTTTTACTCTCCTCTGGAATCCACTCCACTGAGCAGTGGATCAGCCTTTGTTCTACATCTCCTACTCACTAATAAATCACTGCTAACTCATTGATTTCTGTGTAGCCTCCTGTAAAAAATAAAAAATACATGCAGCCATCTATGGTTGTGAGGTTCCTTTGAAGCACCTGTGCTCAGGAGTGTCCCTGAACAATGACTGTGGTGCTGGCTGAATCTCTGTTACTGGCAGCACTTTCAGGGATGGAGCCTGCTGATGGTCATGTTCAGTAATGTTCTCTTTACAGTGTTCACATTTCACTTTTGCTCCTTAAACCCCTTATTTTCTACTGCAGTCTAATTAAAATAATCTTGTTTAATTTTGTTTCATCCATACAGGTATGTGTAGTTGAACTAGAGCTGGAGCAGGGGTGATTACAGCAGCTTCTTCCTAGGCTCTCTGTGGTATCTATTTTCAATTACACATGCCCAGGACAGAGAAAATTGCAGATCCCAAAGCTGAGCATGTGTAGGGATATGACATAATGGTTTATTTACAGATTTCTTCTCTTACTCAGCATGTTTCATCTCCAGGCTCCCACTAAGTTTTTATGGCTGGAGGTGCCAGGATCTTGGCCATCAGTTTAGAACTGCTCTGTCAACTGGATTGTTTTCTGTTGCTCATGTGGGTTTGTCAAATCTTATTTTAGAATGGGCTGTACATGAGCCAGAATTATTTCACAGTAGCCTTATTGCAGCTTCTTGCTGTCACTCTTTAAACACTTTTGAAAGCCTGTATATTAAAAAGAGATACTTAGTCTGCCTCTCCTTTTCACATTTCTTCAAACAGTTTTTGAATGTCATGGGTATTTTCTAAAGGCTTGGTGTTACTTTCCCCAGTGATTTCTGTAATGTGTCTTGCAAGGATTTACAGGGATTTTAAAGTTAATTAACCCCCTAATTTATTCAGTTAAGTCCTGGCAACCTTAAACAATAGTCAGCATTTCTGTTCCAGTGAGCATAATTCTATTATGTTTTTGACTGTCTTTTGGCAACATGTCCCTTGGTGAAGTTTTCTGGGACAGTTTCTGTGAGGTTAGTGAGTTTGCTATAATCTTTGAAAAGATCTTTAGCAGTGCCCAGAGAAATACGAAATTTTTGGGCTCTCTGCTGTAAAACTATATTTGCCATAACAAATATTTCTTACCAGCTCAGCCCTAAGAAGCACTGTCAGAGAAAATGGTGAAATTGAGTTTTGGTCCCAAAGCACCACTGCTAATTTTTGTCTAAGCTAAATGAGAACATGGTGCTGAGCACCCATTTAAAGAGTGCAGGAGAGCATGGCCTGAGGAGCAGGAGGGGGGAGCTCCCAGATGCACTGTGCCTTTCAGAGGAGCCTGTGTGGGTCACACACGGCTGTGCTTTCACAATGCTGCTGCTAATACTATCAAAGCAGCATGTGGGAAACAAGAGCTGGAGCAGAGAGATTGTCTCCTGCTTGTGTTCTCTTCTGGACCTGCTGGTGTCCCACTGTGGCACTCAATGGTTCCCTGATGAATGTTTGGTGCCTTTTCAGTGATGACAAGAGGTTTGATGTGTCATAGTATGTGAAAGCTCAGCTGGAGACATCTTGCAGTGCACTGAGGTTTAAAAAAGTTCTTTGCACCCCTTGCCAGAAAGCATGGAATCCTGAAGGCATCCCAGAGGAACTGTGTTCTGAAGTATACCAAAGTCCTTAAATTAAATGAGTCTGTGAGGAACCAGAGGTGTTATACATTCTATTCTATTCTATTCTATTCTATTCTATTCTATTCTATTCTATTCTATTCTATTCTATTCCATTCCATTCCATTCCATTCCATTCCATTCCATTCCATTCCATTCTCATCTAATCTCTTCTATTCTAATCTAATAATTCAACTGCCTCAACCTGTTAATAACAGCTCTTATGTAAGATTTCACAATGCATTACAGTCTCTCTTTTAAAGGGCATTTCACAGAGAAAAATAAGTGCAATATTTAGAAAAAAGAGAAGAGAATCTATAACTACATGGGTACATTTTTTGTCTTTTTTTTAGGTTTGCTCTTGATAGTATTCTTGCACTACAATATGGGCTGTTAAAGGTTTCTGAGGTACCTGTGTGGGGCTCAGCAAGGGAAACACTGTCCACTTGGATTTAAGAAGTAGAAAAGATGCTTGCCACATAATATAAAACAGAAGGGAAAAACAAGCAGAAAAGAAACCTCCACTCTGAACCTGAGAAGAAAACAGGACAGTAGTACCAATCACATTTTTAAAGTACATTTGCTTTCAAGTCAGCTTCATGCTCTGTTTGAGGAGATACAAGAGCAGAGGAGTTGGCTACCATAACCACTGAGATTTCCATGTGCACAGATTTTAGAGGCTTGAGGCTTTCATGAGTGAATCAGTTCAGAGTGGATGCACTCTAGGTAGGATCCTCCCAATCTAGTTATTCTGTAATTTTGTGACTGTATTTGATTTTGCTGTGGACCCCATTTCACAAATACTCTGTCATTCCTCCTGTTATACTCATGAGTGTCAAAAATCCACTGCCATGCAGCATCAGACCTTCTCAGTGGACATTTTGCTGGGTCAGTATTTTAATCACTTAAATTATCTCAGTGGTCTGACATAATTGTACTGTGTTGAAGAGCAGCTCTATAAAATAAATCTGCATTGCCACTTGCATCAAATAATCTTTTTTTTTCTATTACCTTATTTCTAGCCCAGATAACAAATCCCCAGGGACAAGTGGGCATGTCCTTATTCTTTTTTAAATCACTGTGCATACCTGTCTTTTGCTGTAGGAACATATTAAATAATCCTCTAGAGGGTCCACTCAATTATGGGTTGTAGTAAGCACCAGACTCCTATACCTGGGCATGCCAGAGTTTCTGTGGATGGTTTTCTGTGTATTCTGCAGATAAAATTTCTGATCTTGCTTCCTAGGATAGTTTAGTTAAATATTACCTGAATGTTCTGTGCAGAGCCTATGAATAAGCCAATGCCACTTTGCCAGAATTATTGAATTACAATTTTCTGAGTGATACCTGGATAAAATTGGTGTTAGACACAAATCTGTTTCTGCAAGAGGCAGTCCTTGCTTTAAGGAGACACATCATTCAGCTGGAGAGGGCAAGAGAAGAGAGAGATAACTACCTCTCTTTCACAGAGGCACGAGGGGGTTAAGGTATGTGTCCAGAGGACAGAAGGACCTGCAAGAGGACAAGCTGTCCTCTGACTGGATTCTTTTTGTGAGGAGATAACAGTAATTCAGTTGGAATCTTGTCAAGCAACAAGGGAAATACAAATTCAAGCCAGGGAGAATATCCATGGAGCTGCATGGTGGGACAGGAGCCCTTCCAGGAGGAGCAGTAGTCATGGGATGGGAGTCCTCTGCTCTTCCACTGTTCAACACAGTATTGACCTGCACATCTCCTGCCAGAGACACAGGGGGATGTGACACAGCAATGCTCAGCATCCCAGTGTCTGCCAGAGAAAGCCATGGCTGCAGGAGTCCACTCCTTACACTCCCACTCACATGCATCCTCACATGCCATACCTGCTTAGCATGGATCCACACCCTTCCTTTACTTTTAATTTGGAAAAAAATCACTGACTAAAAAATAACTAACATGTCTTCCCAGAAGAATTGCTGAGGTTCTATTTGTTCTGTTTCAGAGAGATTCCAAGTGATTCCACATCCCAGTATGGAATTGACATTTCTTGACTACTAGCGAGATAGGTGCAACTTCAAGGTGGATATTTTGTTTGTCAGCGTGGACTTGTACTCACTTTTTATGTTAGGCCACACAAATGTTTGAGATAGATAGATAGATAGATAGATAGATAGATAGATAGATAGATAGATAGATAGATAGATAGATAGATAGATAGATAGATAGATAGATAGATAGATAGATAGATAGATAGATAACAGATAGATAGATAGATGATAGATAGATGATAGATAGATAGATAGATTATAGATAGATAGATAGATAGATAGATAGATAGATAGATAGATAGATAGATAGATAGATAGATAGATAGATAGATATAACAGGAACCTCCTTTTGGGAGCACGTACAAAGCAAGCATATCCCAGGACATTTATCAAGTATAAGATACTGCTTTCAGATTAATGTGTATGGGATACAAAATAATTAACACATATAGGGCAAGAGCTGATCACCTAGGGCTCAATCTGCAGCAGGGTGTTGGCTCTAAAAGCCTGTCTTTTAGATGTTCTTCCACATAGTATTTTCCATGTGTCTGGCACAAAAATCCAGCCTCACCAAGAACTGAGAGAATTAGAAACCAAAAAAGCAAGGCTCCCAGAAGGTATCAAACTGCATGGGGAAGCCCCGAAATTGGCAGTAGAAAATGCAAGGAAAGGGAGAGTCTAAACTTATCCCATCAGAGTTAAGCCAGATTTCCCTGCACAGTGAGTCTTTCCAGCTTTGCTGGCAGCAATCATCTTAGTGTAATTGCTGGAGGGACATAGTGGTTTTTGAAAAGGAGAGCCCACCCTTAAAATATTCTGACTGGGGAAAAAAAGATTCTTTACATGAAAAACCAGGATATGACTTTCTTGCTTTCACTGATTAGAAAAAGGACATTCTTCTGAACATAACTTCTTCTAGTGTATTTTTCTAGGTTTTTTTTTTTTCTTTTCAGTATCATTTAACTTGGTTCTGTCAAGTACAGAATTAGGATGAGTTTATATAAAGTACTAATTCTACTTTGTCATGACATTTCTAAAGTAAGATTTATGAAGAGCAGCAGTATCTTTTATTAAACTGAATCACATACACTTGGCATCTATGTGACCTAAGAAGGGTCTAACAAATATATATATATATATTTATTTATTTGTTTGTTTGTTTGTTTGTTTGTTTGTTTAAATTCTCTTTCAGACTTTCAATCTAAATCCAGACAAATATCATGAAATGGAATAACCACTGTCCTTTTAGTTCTCACTGCAACAGCAACACAAGATGAGCATTATGTCAAATAACTGAAATAATGAAACACCTTGCTCTACACAACATTTCATGATAAGAGCAGTGAGTATGGAGGACATCCTGCTCAAACTGAGAAATGGTGACAGCCAGACTGGGAGGTCTGAAAAGCATTTCAGGTCAAGGAGAAACAGCTCCTGTGTGCCCAGGACAGCACTTTCCAGGCACAGAGATGGTTGTGCTTTCTTGCCTGGTGCCTCTGCTCTTCAAGGTGGCCTTCTTCTTAAGAAGTGCACAGACATAGACAAAAGACTTACATTTGACCAAAAAAAGGAAAAATAATTTGTGTCAAATAGTAGATCAGCATGTTGTCTTCTTCTGTAAAAATTCTGCACAGGAACACAGCAGAGAGGTTCTTGCTGCATTTGCTGGGAGCTGCTGTTGGATTATCTCCTGGAGGATGAAGGCATGAAGGTTGTCCTACAAATCTGTAGCTCACATTTATTCCTGACATGGTTTCTAATGCCTGGCAGGTGACCTTAGAGGACCAACTCAGCAAGTCAAATTCCACAAGCAAGTCACTTGCACTGTCACAGGTGACCCATCCTGTAGGTGTGGGGGCTTTCATGTGTTTGGTGCATTCTTGGCAGGGCAGAGTTTGGAAGGGGAGACAGCAGTGAGTGTTATGTGGCTGTTCAGGATGTTCTCACTCCCTGGATATCTCCCATGGCAGCAGATGTGCCTCACTGGCTTTAACCCACTCCACCCAGCCCTTCCAGCAGAGGGGCTGGGCTGGCAGCCCCCCAGCACGTGTCTGTGCTCTGCAATTTCTGCTCAGAGGTCACATCTCCTGGGCTGCAGCAGACAGGCTGGGCAGTAACCCTGCAAGTCCCTGCAGTCCTCTCTCTGAGCTCAGAGGTTGTGGAAAGCAAATGAGAAAGTTCTGGTGGAAGGGCTGGGTTGAGACTTGCTTTTGAATTTGCTTAAATATTTTCCAAATGCTCTTTCACGCTGCTTGTGGGGCTGCATTCACCTTTCTGATACATCTGGCTTGCCTGTACACCTTGCTGGGAGAGAGACAGGGTCAAGAAATGATGTCCACCCTACTTGGTGTTTAAAGGGTCCTTGCCTGGTAGTCACATTTGTAACCCCAGGGAGTAAGACACAGCACAGATCACACATATGAAAGAGATTTAAAAGAGTAAAGAGCTCAGAGAAGTTTGGATAAATACACAAAGTTTAGATTCTGATCCAAACCTCTCTGGTTTGCAAAATGAGTTTGGAAGCATCACAAGAGCAAAGTCTGTTTTTTCGGCTCTGGAGTTTCTGGTCCTGACAAGAGCTGGGAAGTGACAAGGTTCACATAAACAAGGAAGGTTCATCTGAATCTTCTCAGGACCTATAACAGATTCTGAATCAATGTTTCATCTGAGCCTGTCCAGCTAACCCCACTGGGTCAGGTTATCTGACCTAGCAGACAAGTGGTTGCTGTTTAGTATTTGTGTTGTGTAAAGTTTGTGTCTTGCCATGGACTGAGAAAGCTCACCCTAAAATGGGGATCCAGACCTGCAAGAGATTGACAAATGGCAGATGCCATAACAACCCTGCAAGCTACCTGCTGAAAAAACTAAATTTTATAAGAATAAAATGATCCAATTTCTAGCCCACAGTCAATTGTTTTTAAGCAGTATACCCTAGAAAGGAATGATGAGTTTTAAACGAAGACAAGAAGAAAAATGTCTAGGTTTTTAAGGTACTCCAGCTTCAGACAAGGATCTAGGCTTTATGGCCAGAAAAGGAAGAACAAGGCCCTTTCTGCTGTACATGAGTATTTCAATAGATAGATTGGTATTAATACCAGTCTTCGAGATGCTGCTTGTGTAAAACTGCTCCTAAAACCCAGGAGCGAGTGTCTCTACTGCAAATCCCCCATTAAAATGAGAAATGGGTCTCACTAAATAATCTTTCCAGCCCCCCACTTTCCAGCAGCTCCTTTCCAGATCTGAACTTTGGAGCTGACCCCTGTCTTTGTGATGGGCCAAACCAAAAGCCAGATCTGAACACCGCTGAACTCTGGGAAAGTTCAAATCTATCGTTTGTGGTTCAGGTTCAGCTCTAATTAAAATGGACCAGTCAGAAAGGCAAATGTCCTAAAACCAAAACAAAACAAATGTTTCACGTGAAAAGTTCTGGGCTGGGCTATATGGTACCAAGTAGTGTTTTTGTCTATCACATGATGTCATGGTCGTCTGGTTAACACAAACTGACAGCATGCACATGCTGCTGTGTGAGATGTTCCATGCAGACACTTTGAATCCAACTTCAAGAAGAAGACAGTATTCATGGAGATGCTTTCATAATGTGCAAAACCCCATCAGCAATCTTCCTGCCACTCAGCTCTGAGGGTAGGCTCCACCTTGCAAACTTTCCATGTCCATCCCTTCCAGTCCAGGGTCTCTCAAAGCACGGTGTCCTGCCTTCTCTGAGTGAAGCTTATGCCTCATTATGTCACCAGTATGTGGATTATTGCCACTAATCCCTGAGAACAAACAAGAAGGGGGTGCTGCAGAATCTTTGGTTGCATAAGAGGGCAGGGAGAACCCAGCTAAATCTCCAGCTCAGTGTTTCTGTTTATCCTATAGTTAATACTGCAGTGTAATAATCAAGATGGTTGATCAGTGGACAAGGGGAAAGCAAACAAAAGGGAAAGGAGCTTGGTTTCAGCATTTCTGAACTGCTGAAGTGAAAGAAAATGGGAGACAGCAAGGAGAAAGAGAAAGGGGAAAAGTGTTAATGCCCCATCTCTGGTGTCAGGATGTGCACCAGCAGCTAGAAAAAGAGGGAACACAGACAGGAAGATTTTCTCAAAGAATCACAGCACACATATAATAAGTGACCAGAATTTACTCTCCCTGTGGGCTTTATTCTGTCCCTTTCATGTTACATGTAAGTACTGAACCTCAGTGCAGTATTTTCTCTTTGTGAAATTTGAGTGGACAATTACCTAAGGTTTTCAAATTTCCTTCTTCTGCAAACTAAGGTAATAATCCTAATAGGACTCTTCTACTGGCATTTTTCACTCTGGGTTTTTTTTCAGGCCTGGACTCACTTTTTAGAAGACCAAATTCCTCCACGATATTTCTTTCTTTTCCTTTTTCTTTCCTCTTTGAGAAAGAAGACTTTGACAGTAACTAGTTTTGTTTGAGGATATATCCCAAAAGTTTCAGTGGAGGTTAGACCCCATTCATTTCAATTCCCCACTGAAATTAGTCATTGTTAGTTTCCAGAGAGGGAGATATGAAGTGACTTGCTCAAGGTCACACAAAAAAGCACAGCTGGGAGCAGAGAACAAGCCCATTATCTCCTGGTCCACACTTACTTTCACCATAAAATGATTGTTCTTACATTGAATGAGGAGACACAGGTATGTGAAAAAGGAAAGGAAGGAAATGGTATTGAGCTTCTCCTTGTGATTCCTTCCTCAGCTTAGATAAAGAGAATAAAAAATTATTTTATCCATTCTGCATTATTATTTCTCAAGTTAAAGAATATTCAAATGTTGTCACTCAAGAAATTTTCAGTTCAATTTCACTGGTGAAGTTGTAACTAAAAGAACAATGTCATCAATCATTCTTAGCAATGTACTAAATTCTATTTACAGCACAATTTCAATGACACCATAACAATAGGAAGCAGTAAAAGACCCACCTAAGCAAAGGAATGAGACACAATATTTTTTTCCTGCATAAATTTTGTGAAGTTCATGAAATAGGATTTCCAGAAACCTAGTTATTACTTTGGAATTTTCTTTAAAGCAAGAAGTAGAGTAGAATGGAAATAGATACCTGCTCATCCATACATTATAATGTGTAATCATCATTACACATGATAATGCATTGATGGTTGAAAGAATCCCTTGGTGTTTTGTCACTGTGACAAATATGGCAGGAAATATATGCTTGTCAATTTGTGCTAATCCTGCTCTGAGAAGGGAGGACCCAAATGCTTAGGAATGAGAAGCAGTCAGAGAATAAAACCCACCTGTTTAGGAAAGTTCACCACCTTTACTATGCCCTTAATGAAATACCCTGTCTGATTCTGCCTGGGGTACTGGCATTAGCAAGTTTCCAAAATGTAGACATCAAGATAATCCTTCAAAAATGCACTGTCAGGTGCCCACCATGGATAGCCAGAGCTGCCTCAGCTTAAAGCAGGAATGCACCAGTGCTCTGTGCTGGCCACTTTGGATTTTGGATCCTGCCATTGTCCTTCACCATTACTGATTTTTCCTGCTTTTGGCCCATCCCTTTTTCTTTCCCTCTCCCTTCTCATCCATTTATGGGTCTGCTTCACTCTTTCCCACTTCCTCACGTCCCCAGCCAGAGAGTTGAAAGGCTCCCATTACAAAGATTGAAAACACACTCCATATTAAATGTAACAGGATAGTATGACCAGCAGGTCCATGTTTCAAACACATTCAATTTATATCACAGCTGAGAATAAAGAGCAGGGGAAGATACTTGGTGGGTTGCTGGAGGCTGTGGCTTCCATTTTTTTGTGCAACATGTCTCTGTCACTTGCTAAATAGGTGCACCATCTGGTGGTAATTTTGGACTCCCAATTCTTAAATTTCCAAAGAGCAGCAGTGGAGCTACGCCTGTGGTTGCAGCATTTATTTTGGGTTTTGCCACTATCTGTCTAAAAGTCCTCAGCAAAGACAACTTTTGCAGGTACTACTGGTGAATGAGTACTAGGAATTGGTAGGACTTTAAAATAGGGATCAAGTTTCCATGTCTGCCAAGTGGGGAAGCAGGTTTGGCTTTATGAGAGGGCCAAATGCTCCCCTGAGGAACTATATACATAGAGATGGAAAAATTTCCAACACAAAGAGAATTTAGGTATTAAGGGAGCCTAAACACCCAGGATAGGCAACAGGGACCATTGTGCAGTCAAATTAAGATGCAAATCACCCTCTGGAAGCGTTTCTCCCTGTTCTTTGACCATACAAGGAAAACAGCCTGACTAGGTTCCTATCTCAGACATCTCAAGCAAATGCCTGGGGCTGTGTGATGAGAAACTGGGCCAAAGAAAAGAAGTGAGGAAGGGGCTCCTCATTTTTCTGCCTTTGTGTTGTCTGAAACCCTTTAATTCAGCAGCAGAGAGAAGCCACTTCTACCTCTTGTGCCATTCCCCTCAGGAACTGCAAGGTTGCACTGACCATGTCTGATGGGATTAAATGGAGATCTCTTCTGAACAAGGTGGCTGGAGGCTGAATCAGAGAGAAGATGAGGTTCCACATTGTGGTGAAGAAATGAGTGAACAGGTAAAAATAAGTCATGATCCACAAGTGATTTTTTTTTTCATTTTAGCAATGTGAATAAAGCTGAAAAGTCTACAGCAGTTCCATGCATGTCTGTTGAGCTCCCATCTAGAGAGAGCAGAGCCTCCTCCCAGTGCACCAGGGAGAGATGTCTGGGGTCAGAGCAAACCAAAAAGACACCTCAGTAATTCAAGCCCATTTAACTAACACCAGCTAAGCCTCGGAATCATCCTTCTCACACAATCCCAGAAGAGGAGCTTGAACCTCTGCAGTGGAGAGAGCATTATAGATAGCAAAAAATTACACTTGTGGCTAAAAGCAGTCTCCTAGATCTACTCCAAGTGGATCTGGGATGGGCAGAAGGACCCATCCTTGGCTTGTTCCTGCATGCTGGCTTTCACTATGACTTCTGTATTCTGCAAACCTCTTGGTTCTGCCTTTAAAAAGAGGCTTTCAAAGCCTCTCTAACAGCACTTACAGTGGAGGGTTAAAAGTTAAGCATGTATTGGGTAAAAGAAGCATGGCTGGAGTCAGTTCCCAGTTTGAATACTGAGAGAATGACTACCTTAGAATGCTAGATTCACTTTTTCATGTCTCCAAATAATAGATTATAGAGTACTCTTGCTGCTTGCTTTATTTCTTTTTTTTAATTTTCCTCTTCTATCAGTAACAAAAATATTATTCTTCACAGTATGAACATCAGTAAGAAATAAACTACAGTCATGCACAATTTGATCCAATGCTAAAAGGTCAGGCATGATACGCAAGAAGGAAATTTTGTCAATTAGAAAATGAGGTATTTGTCAGATGTAATATTTTGCAACACACCAGCCACTTTGTTAGGAAAAGAAATTGCTCGTGACTGGAGGCACGATGGCAAACTGCATGGATCAGTGGTCTAATCCTGAATGCTAAAATATTTGTTTGCAAACCAAAACGTGCAGATAACAAATGCTGTGTTTTTTGCAATGTTTGCACATGCCTCTCTCTGCATTTCAAGTTTTCAATTTAGAAACAGATAGTTTACCAAACAGAACCTATCCCTAAGAACAGAGGAGCAAAGGGAGGGATGCTGCTACACATGTAACTCTGAAGTCTAATGTTATGTTTAGCCTGTCCTGCTTGGTATAGAGGTTGGACTAGATGACCAAACCTATCATCTGTAATTCTAGGGGAGAGATTTTGACAACACACTTAACCGCAGTAGTAAAGCTCAGGGAATCTCCAGAGTCATTAGAACCCTAAGTTTTTAAGGTAGGTGCTGTCCTGCACTCCCTGTCACCCTCCATAAAGAACTTCCCCTGCACTGGCAAGGTTTGGCAGCACCTGCCTGTTTGCAAAGTTGCTCTGTACTTGAAAAGTCAGATGTTATCTGGTTGATTGTCATTTAACAAATTGGGGTTTAGCTGTGTCCCTCTATGAAATTCAGCTTCACTTTCAACTTCTGCTCATAACCAAAGGCCAGGAGACTTTTTGATGCTTCTGGAAAAACCAGTGGCAAAATTTCTACTGACAGCAATAGGACAAGAACTTGGCCCCTGTCCTTTTGGATGAAGCCCAGCCCCACTTTATTTGACTCTTAATGTCATTTGCCTTCCTGGCTTAAGCATGCATTACGTTCTAAGTCATTGACCAATAGGACTGGGATGCTGAAGTAACTAATGAGTCAGCATGCTATGGAACATTTGTACTCAGCAATTTTATTAAAAATTGATATTAAAAAATCACACTAAATGAGCATTAATGCTCCTTGGAGGCACTTGGAAGTAAGGAAGTGCCAACCTTAAAGCTGTTATGCAAAGTTAGCCCTGTGTCCAAACTTTGGTACAGAGTTCAACTAAACCATAGCCTAGAATTTGTACACTGTCTTTTCCATGGGACCTCTGACTGACTCATCCCAGGGGAAACCAGAAAAGCAATATGGAAAATGTTACCCTGAATAGCTACAGACAAAGCTGAAAGAGAAAGGGAGGATTTTTGTTCTGGCCAGTGCTGAGCAGGAAATGCTCATCACAGACCCAAGGTCCCATCACAGGTTCCTGCCCCCTTTCCACTACACCTAAGCACACAAGTAGGATGATCAAGTGCCAAAACTTATGAGTACCCACCTCTCTTCCCCCAAAAATGTTTATTTTCCATACTGATACTTAGATGGAGCAATTCCATACAATAAAAAGGTCCAATTAGTTTTGAACCATGGAAACAATGTGTTAAGCCCCATCCCCATGTCAGTCCATTGGTTTTTCAGGAGGTCTGAGGTTTAGGGTCACAGGAAGACAGTGTGTTGTGCTATCTGATGTTTCCTACCAAGCTGTGCAGTGCAATGGGCCCTTACATCCCAGAATACCCATGGAAGCATGTGAGAGCAGAGATCCAGAGACTTGAGTCTCCCAAGTTACAGTTCTTGGCACTAATTTACATCAATGCATGGAACAATTTAAAATTAAGTGCTCTGAAAACAAAAATGGAATTGCTCACAGTCAGGTATGTCAGTGTATTTAAATTTGAAAATGTCTGCAGAAAAGCACCTGTTCCAAGAAAATCTTCACTTTTATATGAAACAGAATGGAACAAAAGCCCTTTCCTCAGAATGGAAATTCCAGATTTCATTCAGATCAGTAACCACCATTCCCCATCCAGCTGCAAGCCACACACAGTTCACCAAGTAATTGTATTACCATATTAGTGCTGTGTTTGGAATAGGGATATCTGCCTTCGAAAGAAAGACTGCTGCCAAATAGGTAAATATTTAAATGGCAACAAGAACATTTTAATTTAAGGGAATTTATGCTATTCCTCACACACAGGACCCTTGAGGGAAGAGAAAATACAATTGAGCTGAACAGTAAAATACTTGAACTGAACAGTAAGACCTTACAAAAAGACAAGGAAGTGGAGGAGATAAATTGAGATATATAAACATCTGTCTGTTCATGGCTGGAAATTTTATATGTTGTAGACTATATATGCTTCTATTTCTTTTATAGGGAGACAAAGAAATAAAAATTATAAAATTAATGAGCCAAACTTTCAGTTTTTCTAGTAAAGTAAAACAAAATTTATTTTGGTCAACTCATAATTTACAAATGGTACTGTCCATTTATGTTTGTCTCTTTCTCTAGAACTTACAATGTATTTTGGAAACATTACTAAGGCCTCCCTGAATCATTTTGAAGTTCTGACATCTAAGAAATTTTTAAAGCACAAGGAGATTATCACCTACAAATGTTCAAATTGATTCACCAAGCTGGGAATCCTCCATCCTGTCAAAAAAGGATGTTTCTTTAAAACAACAATGCTTTTTTAGAATAAAAAGAAAATTTTCTTTTTCTAAAAACACCCAAGTGACAGACATTAGGAGTCTGAACCTAGTACTCCCACAATAACCTTTCTCCTCAGTTAAAAAAGTACAAATTCCTAGCACTTTAAGGGTTTCATAACTGTTTTGCTACTCCTTCACAACCTCAGCTACCGCCAGCTGGGAGGGTTTATTTTCTTATTCTGGTTTGGGTTACTGTCTCACCTTGTTACTTGTGCTAGTGAAAAGCTTATCCAACCTTCAACAGTAAGGAAGTCTGAACAGTTTGAGCCAACTCCTCAGCTTCCCCCAAAGATGATAATGCAAACTGAAATGCCCTCTCACATACTTTGCCTTGTTATTGCTGCATTTTCACACCTTTTCCCCATGCTGGGCTTTCAGCTGAGATGAAGTGCCCTGAGGAAACTGCTCTGCTAAGGCAGCTGCCTTGGAGCACTTTGCTCACTGCCTGTAGCCTAACCCAGACCAGCACACAGGGCTTTGGCTGGAGCAGCTCAGCTTTGCCCCAGCATTTCTACCTCTGCAAGGCAACTTGTGGGACAGCCCCTGACACACCAGAATCCTCCTGCAGGAATATAGGGCTAATAGGTGAGAACAAATAGATTGGACATCCTAAAGGTTAAAGATATTTTGGCTTCTTCTACCAGCAACAACGTGCCACTTGTGAAAATAAGGGTGCTGTTTGAGACATTTCAAGAGGAGGTTTTGCAGTGACTGTTTGCAGGGTGGTAAATCTTTCCTCCAAAATGAACATGTGGAGGAATTCCTCAGATTTTGGGGGTTTTATCTCTTTACTGCCTGCCTCTACCTGCCAGCCACTTACCTAGCTGCTAGGGGTGGAGACATCCAAGTCTTTTTTATTTTTTTTTTCATTCAGGCTAATAATGAGAAAACTCTCCTTCTCCAAATAACCAAGAAATATATAACTTATTATGCACCTCTGTGCTTCTATTAAAAGTTATGCTTGCTTAAGCCCCAGATCATTAATTTTTCCATGGTATTCATAGCTTAACTAAATCAAATGGGCAAATGCAATAACTCCACATGGTTTCTTGGGAAATGGACACCAGCAGTCACTCCAAGCTGGCTACATGAGCAATAAAGACACAGTTTGTATTGGTCCTGCATCATCTTCTGGGGCTGCACACATCCTCAGTACAGATGGCAGCCTACAGAATGCATCCTGTGCACCTCTCTCCTGGAATCCCAGACAGCCTGATGCACTAGGAGATGAAAGCTGATGCCATGCCCTGAGAAGCCACCCCTCACACTGGAGGGTTTTTACTGTATCCTAGCACCAATGGAGAAATCTAGTTCAAATTACTGAAAACAGATTTATTTCTGCTCTGTTGCTTGAATGCTCAAAGAACATTGTTGTCTGGGCCCATGCTATACAACAACAAAAAACCCCAAATTTTTCCACATTAGGTCCAAAAGCCACTGTGCAATTGAGGTTCCCATAGCTGACAAATGCCTAAACCAATCATAGCACCTACTGCTATGACAAAGATAATTACTGCCTTTCCGTTGGTGAAGTGTGTACCCTGCTCTGTATCATATTTAAAATAATCTAATTCCAACTCATTTTCCCCCTCCAAATTGTTTCCAGCTGTACAATTCCTCTTTTTCCCCCATATTGTTTTTATTGGATATAGTGCAAGTTCGTAAAGATAGATTTTCCCATAATAAATACACAGATGTTAGAATAATAAACATACAGTCAACCTGATATATGAATATTACTAAGCCTTAACAAACATATAACAAACAACATAAATTGATTTTCAAAAATTGAAAATGAGAACATAAAGTAGCAGAGAAAGAAATGGCAGGAGGAAATAAAGGCAAAAAGTGAGCTAGAAATGTACTTACTTTAGCAAACTGTCTGGATTCATTTATGGTTCCCTTTATTGACTTGCTGATAGCATTAAAGCACAGCTCTGGTTGTAAAGCATTCCTAAGAATGCCGCCTGTCTTCATGCATCCCAAGTTTTCTGCTCACACTGAAAGCCAAGCTTCCCAAGTTGGCCAGCTCATACCACACCAGACACTACTGTGCTAGATTAATCCATCTGCTTGGACCCAAATATCCATTTTTGGAGAATAATGAGCCTCTCTACTCCTCCCATTTTTGGTAGGAAGTTTTTATGAACATTTGGCTTCTCGGTTAAACATCATCGTAGCCCGGAGTAAAAATTACTGGATTCATATGTGGAATCCAAATTTAATTTAGCCTATATATGGCCTGAACAAAGAATAATTTAGTGGCTGACACCCCCTCAGCATGTATGATAAGATGCCAACTGCTCCTCCATGACGCCATCACTTAGATATCTTCCATGCCCAATTCCCATATTTTTTCAGGCCTGCAGCTGAAACATGGGATCAAGAGGGGACTGACAGTGTTACCTGTTTCCACTACAAAGAGAGCCAGAATCCCTGTTGTTTATGAGTATCTCTCCTTCAGAAGTTGTCCCCCTCCTTTTCCCAGTCTTCTGTTTGGAGTTATCCATCCTCTTCCCAGTTTATGTGTGCATATGTACAAGTGCATGCTTGCAGAGAGCTGTGACATTGAATTTGATTGCGTTTGCCAAAAGTCTCCTTCACCTGGGAGTTAATAAAATCCATGCACAGATTTTGTTTGTTGCTTAAACTGTAGGGTTTTTCTTTCTCCTATCCCTCCCCCTTTCTGCCTGGAGAGTGGATCAAAAGTTAAATGAATGGGAAGAGGCAAGAAATTTCTCAAGAAGTTCTTCTCCTAAACCTGCCCTGGCAAGCAGAGCTGTAACTTCCTTTCAGATGCATCCTTTCAACACACCAGAAAACTACAGATCAAAACAAAGGGTAAGACATTAAAAAAAAAAAAAAACCCAAACAACAAAATCAACTTCAGAACTCCCTTTGGTTTGGTCTGCTTATTAATATTTCCCTGTCAGGTGTCCAATTTAATGATTTTCCAAATCACTGCACCAGTGACACAGCCAAATATTGCTAAATCACGCTCATTTTCCACATCATGAGTTTGAGAAAGGAGACAGGTACAGATCACTTTGGATATCTTGACAGATCTATTTTTCAAAACACCAGAACAGCTCAGTTTTGCCCTGGATTTAGCACTGGTAAGGGCTGCCTGTTCATAAGCACTTCAGTTTAAAGGATTCCAGTGGAAAGGGTCAATGCACAAATAATTAGCCAGAATAATCCACTGTCAAAGAACAACAGCAGGTTTCATGTCTGATATTGATTCAGACTTCATACTGCTGCTGCACTGCTGGCTTTTCTGGGGGGAGTTCTTTGCTTTCAATGCTATTAATGATCTGCAGCTTTCAGAGGCATGTAGGTGACAAATTGCTCTGCCCATCCTTTGGGGGAATAGAGACCTAGTGCTGGAGCTCTTTTGTGTCAATAACCTGACAGGACCAGAGGCTTTCCTCTTCCAGATCAGGGTCCTCACTTTCAAAATGTTAGAATGGCAATTATCTTTCAACCACTAATAACATTTGATGTATCATTATTTTTAATTAGTTTTAAAATATTTAAATTTTAATTTTTGAATACAATTGTTTAAGAGGCAAACTTTAAAGAGGCTTAAAGCAAGTAGAATGAGTGGAGAGTACAGAAGAATATTTGAGAAGCTGGCCTGAAAACTGGGGATGAACAAAGGAAGGTGACAAATACAAAAATGTACAAGGATAGCATGAGTAAAGTAAGAGCAGGACTGACTTTCTTTGGGGACTGACTTTCTTTGGGGATGGCATGACTATGGAAGAGTTCCCATCTATAAATAAATCAAAATAAGCTATGCATACACAATGCTTGGCAAATTCATCCCATGCTACAGCCTTTGTTCATGCTAGTAATTTAGATTTCTCTGTCACTTTTATGTCTGGCTGCTATAAATCTTTCACCCCAACACGAAAGCCCCATGATTTCTACAACTGTTATTCCATCCCCTGGACTATTTCAATTGTTTTTAATATAGATTCCATGTACTGTATTGGTGATGCAGCCCTCATTCACTGGAGTACCTCTGTGAATAAGGAACTCCTCACTGATCCATCTTAGGGCTTAGCTAATAAACTGAGGACTTCTCCTGGCACAGTTGGATCCCTAGAAATCACAAGGTGGGACATGTGTCCCTGTTTCATGCCTTCTGGCTTGGTGGTGGGTGGAAGACATGCATGGTTAGAGCACAAAGGCACCCAAGAGGTGATGGCAGAAAGAGATGCACATGCCTTGGAGAAACCTCATGTTGGGTGAGTCTGGGTGTTTGCTTTGAGTTTTGAAAGGGGAGTCTTGCATCAAAATACAAATTAGAATAACCATAAATCTGTACTTGTCACTGTGGTGGTAGAGGCTTGGTCAGTCCTTCCTGTGCAGCAAGAGAGTGATCAATATGTCATCACTGCGTACTTTCCCTCCCTGCCTGAGACCTGAATACCTCACCTTCAGTGTTCATCTCCCCAAGGGGTTCTGGGACAAAGCTTTCCTTTGGGGTGAAGTGAAAAACATGCCTGACTTATTTTAGTTTTAGTCCTTTCTCCAGCATGTTCAGGAAGAACTGAATGGGTGGTTTGGTGTTTCTGTGTCAGACATGGGTGTGTTCTGTTACACGTGTGAATATTTGTACTTTTAAGTAGTTGGGTTTTTAAATCTTTGTCCATTTTTTACCTTTTTTCCCCTTGCTAGTGTAATAGCACTACTTCCTAAACCCTATCCTTTTCCTAGGTACTGACCTCATCATCTCTGGGTGCTACCCCAGTAATAAAGGAAATGAAGACTTGTGGGTTATGGGGTCCTTTACAGACCTGCATGGAACTCATCTGGCTCGGCTGGAAGGGGTCATGTAAACCTTCTGCAACTGTTGGAGCCTGTGTGGTTTCACACCCAACAAATGTCAAAGCAGAACTCAGCTGCAACAGCCAAGTTTCATCTGTGTTTGGGTTAACCCATAAAAGAACCCACCAAATTCCACATCAGTCATTCCAGACTTGCAAGAAACCACCCAGCTTCAGTGAAGAGGTCAAGAATCTGGTAAACATTTTGGCACATATGGCTTGAACAGTGGCTCAAGAAAACCCTGGTTTTTTCCAGCTTTGTATTGTCTGACCAGACAATACCTGATAGCTGGTGCATCCTAATGACAAATAATTTCTGTTCCTTCTAGCTCTTACCTTGCATTGAAACATTGAGACTGAAAGCACAACTACAACTTGCCCTCTTTATGCATTTGAACTGCCCTCACTTGCAAAGTTTTGGAGGATGAAAGGAGTCTCTGGTGAAGAGGATTGCTACCCACAAGCACAGTGGTGAAGATGGCGAGGCAGCACAAGATCCTCAGCTTGAAGAGGAGAGCAGAAATTGTGAAGTGGTGAAAGTGGTGAAAGCCTTTTCACTGGAAAGCTTTGTGATGACACCCAGGCTGGTACAACCCTCCAGAGTGCCTCTTCTCAGGCCATAAGAGGTCTCACAGAAGGTAAGACAACTCACTTATCTAAGGTCAGGGCATGCCTGCAAGCTTTGGCAGATGAAAACAGAGCATGAAGAAGCACAGGATGCTTGGCAGATGTATATTTTCTGACAGCAACATAATTCTGGTTATCAACTGAAAGCAAACAAACATAATACCAGCCAAGGAGGACCAGACCACACTTCCAACAGTCAAGACAAGTGACTAGATTTTTTTCTGGCTCATTTAAATTTGAAGGCAGAAGTCAAAAGTTAGGTTAATTCCTGAATATGATGCCTTGAGAATGCAATGTAAAGCTCACAGAATATGACAGACCCTCTGCAAATGTAAGTCAATTGCCCAATGCCACTGTATTTATTCCCTTTCAACACTTTACAGCTGAACCACTGCGACCTTAAAGCACCCAGACTTCAGCCAGTTTCTCAGATTTGGATGTTCTTTCAAAAAATATTCCATTCCCTTGTTGACCCAAACATGCTTCAGTTTTTGGCATTCATTTCACAAGGTTGTCAGAAAAAACCCCTGACACCTTGACCACCACCAACAGCCAAAGCACCATGTGAGTCGACACCTCTTTGCACAGATGAAATTAAATGTTATGCCTTTTTTCATACAGTTTTAATGAGATCTTATGTCCGACCACACTCAGCTGTATTGGAAGCACAAGACTCACCCAAACCATTGAATGTAAGAGGTATCACCCAAAGGAAAAGGGGATACAAGGAGAACAGGCTACAACCCCACTGAGAAGCTGGATGGTATCACTTTGAGTGCCCTTGAGAGAGCCACACAGCTCAACATGTTATCCCAACCCAGAGCAGCAGACAGGAGAGTGGGCAGCCCTTGGGGGAGAGAGAAAAGGTCAGGAATAAGATAAGGATACCCAGCTGGGTGATGAGGAAAATAGTGACCTCAGTGCTGGAAACAGAATCTCCCCTGTGAAATAATACCAGACACAGGGTAAATGAAAAGGTATTGATTTAACTTCTGCCAGCTAGCAGCTTGTCAGGCCAAGGCCATGTATTATTTTCTTTGCATATGTTTCCTGCCTCAAATCACTTGCAGTATTTTCTTTGCAGTATGACAGCAACACTAAAATGTATCATTGCCACATATTGGAAGGCCAGTGTTGTATGCACAGTACTTCCATCAATTATTTGGGACTCTTCCATTGCTTAAGCTTCTGGGAAGTCTGAACAAAGAATAATTTAGTGGCTGACACCCCCTCAGCAAGTATGATAAGATGCCAACTGCTCCTCCATGACTTAGATATCTTCCATAAAAAAGACATTCCCATGTCTTTTCAGGCCTGCAGCTGAAGCATGGGATCAAGAGGGGACTGACAATGTTATCTGTTTCCAGTACAAAGAGAGCAAGAATCTCTGTTGTTTATGAGTATCTCTCCTTCAGAAGTTGTCCCCCTCCCTTTCCCAGTTTTCTCTTTGGAATTATCCATCCAGAGGGATTTTTCTGAGCTGCTTTCAGTTAATTTTTGATTGGCCATCATATTCACCCCAGTTATCATGACAGCGTGTAACAAGACAACAGTTGGAAAAACTCTTTTCATGGGCTGTGACCTTGGATGGCTGTGCAGGCACTGAGGCCATTGCAGGGTCTGAAGTTGCACAGATATGAGTGACTTCATCTGCAGGTCACTGGAGACTCCGTGTCTCTTGCCAGTGGCTTTTCACCCAGTGGAATCACACAACTGTTCTGGAAGCCACTGAGCTCCGAGGGCTATAAACCTTCGCAGGAAAGGTAAGAGAAAGCCATCCCAAACAGATCCCTACAGCCCTGCAGGGACAGAGACACCCTTACCTACTCGAAGCTCTTGTCCAAAGACTGTTTTCTCTCCCAGAGCAGAGCAGTTCCACCTCCCGTAGCGGAACTGGTACTGGCACTCATTGATTCCCATCTGCGCCCCTTCCCCGATCACGATGATGGCATCAGGGCGGCTCTGGCAGATCGCGCGCTGCCGAGGGGCCAGGCCTGGGATTTTGTTGCAGATTATATTAGCTCCTAAAGCCACCACGGATGACAAAGCTCTGAAGAAAAAAGCAGAAAGACACGTTATAACCAAATTGAGGTGACCAGGTGCTGCTCTGTGGCTGGCAGGGTGCTGTGCAATAGGGGAAGGGTCGGAGGTTGAGTTCCTGTAATTATACCTCTGGTCTGGTATAGCAGCCTGGAAATCTCACAGTAATTCCTGGTCTGGTTTGTGCCAGAAGAAACAAAGAAATTGAATTTTAGCACTTTTGATTCCAGTCCTACACAGAGACATCAGCTTGTGAGACGTGGAAAGAAAGACTTATTTAAAATCGAAATATAGTGATAAGCGATCATCCACAAATCTCTGAAACTGCTTTGAATGCAGGCTCAGAATTAGTGTTTTAGTTACTGCAGCCAGTTCATTCACCCCTCATTTGAAACTGTTAAGCACAATTTAGAAAATGACTTGACACCACCAACTCTCTTGCCTATTATTATGCTCAGGGTATTGAATGATTAATGAAGTTCACCAGCATGACTGTGCTTTTAGATCTGGCAAACATCATGGAGCACATGGGAGTTATCCTTAATATGTGCCATCCAGGTCAGAAACATTTGCAGTTCTCATTCCTCAAGTATATTTTCAGAATTCATTATGAAGTTTGCATAACTTGCACCTGCCATATGTTCTCACTTGAGTACATTTATTTTTTTCATTTTTCAGCTCACTTTTCAACATCTTCACAGGCTCATTTTTCAACATCTTTACAGCCTACATGTTAAATGGTAATATTTTGAAAAAAATATTACCAGCAAGGACAACATGAGTACATGTTCAGTGATGCCTCTGGTCACATCAACTTATTTCATGAAGCATCTCCATGACCTCCAGGCCCATGGAGATGCTTCAGCTGGCTCTGGACAAGCAGCCTGACTGCCCATGATCCAACTTCCCACCTTGAACACCAGCCTAGGCCTTTCATCTTAGTGTTAAAAACTTCCCACTGGAAATGCTCCCTTGGGAAAATGCTGACTAAACCAAATTAAAGAATTATGTAAGAATTTGTCAACTTCATCACAAGGTAACTGCAAAACTACATAAATGCTGCATTTCAATGAAATCAGAGTGTTTAATTTTGTCATTTCAATAGGATACAGTAAAGCCAGAGCAAGGAGGGTGAAATTGAAAGCTCTTCCCTGGCCAAAATGAAATACTGCTCCTCCTGTGGAATGGAAATCCCATGATGATCCACTCTGCCTTTAGTAGGTATTTTTGCATCTTTTCCAGAGTTAACAATGCATGAGAAATTCACCACTGGTGAGTTTTTATTTATGGTGGCACAGGGTGGTTATGGATACAGAAAGAAGGGATCACCCAGCACATGCCTGCCCTGTTGTTCTGCCTATTAAACAGAAGTAAGAACAAAAGGTAGTTGCAGTCTGACCACTCCCAGTGTTGGAGCAGGAGTGCTCAGACCTGCAGCTTTAATTTGTGTTCCTCTGGATGATGAGCAACAAAGCTGGAGCCCCAGAGAGTCCCTGAGTTTCATGCAGGTTTTGAGCTAAGGGCTTTTTCTGGCAAAAAGTATTTCTCCTCTTTAAAATTAAAAAAATACTGAATTTAAATAGTGATGTCTTTAAATTAGGACTTTCCAAGAGATGTGATAATCTTAAAAAAGTATTATGTAGTATTATGTTTGATACAGGGACAAGATTCTCTTTACAGTGGCTTATGACCTTTATGCTATGGCTTCAAAAGCTAATAAAAATCACAGATGAAAGTATGAAAGTATCAGTACTTCTTTTTCTTTTTTTTTTTTTAATCACACACTTTTCAATATTGAAAAGTAAAAGTTCTGTTTTATTTGAAAGGTCATGGAGCTTTTCTCTCTCTGACTTCATCCACTTTCCACACAAAGTAGGATGGACACTCTGAAAACATTGCAGTAAAATACAAAGGAAAGCATTTTTCCTTAATAGATAATGTGTCAGATTCAGAAACATACTGATGATACTCACATGCTGTGCCCCATTCTTGCCCCATCTCTCCACCTGGCTTTGCCCAGTTCCCTGGGACAGACCAGGTGCCCAGGCCTCCTGCAAGACCTTCCCACCTGGTAACCCATTCCAGTGCTGCTCCAGACACTGACCCTTCCAGGAAAACCTAGCCCTGAGCAAATCTGTGGTTGGCTCCTAAGAAAGAGACATGCACAAGGCATTCAAAATTCCATCTGATGCTTGGCACCTGCACAAGACACACAGTTCTGCTCTTGTGGCTGCCTGATGGTCATCCAGTCACTAGGAAACCAACTTACTAGCAAAACTTATACCTAAAAACTACTTGTATGTTATAGAAATATTTTTTTAAAAATTAAATCTTTGTTAAAAACTGTAATAACTTCCTGACATCATTTTTTTTAAACTGCTGGGCATCCACAGTTTCCACTAACTATTCTCAAGTCGAGCAGCAAAAACCTTACAACTTTCAAAACAAAGGAAAGCAAGAATTGGCCACAGCATCTGAACATATAATTTTCACTTAAGTTTCTTCCTTCATACATATCCCTGCTGTCTCATAATTAGCTTAAAGAATATATTCTTTGGGCTCCCATTGTTTTTTTGGAGCAAGCCTTGGTTGGAGTATTTGAACACAGTGGGTTGGTTTATTCATCCAGAAAATAAGCACAATCATACCTGCTTCAGAAGGTATTGTGAGGGTGTAGTGTTTTTATAATTATAATTATTGTGTGCTTGTGAAATGAATTATAACAATTAAACTGCAATTATTGGGGGTGGAAGGGGTCTTGGTTTTTCTATTACTTCCAGAAACTTCCCCCTCTCTGGTCTGAACTTACCAGCATATTGCCTCTGACTTGTTTAGCCTACTTTTAAATTGTTACACTGCCAAAAGAAATGCTGAATCATGAAACTGAGGTTTTGGAAAGCTTTATTTTTATTAAAGAAATGCACCCAGCAGCATTTCAAGCTTCCTCTCCTCTGTTTCTTGTGGCGTCCCTCAGTTTGTGCATCCATCACACATTGGGGAGGGTTGTGATGTGCTCCTGCCCCTTGGCAGGTTGAAGGCTAAATTATTTTTTCTCAAAGATGGAGATTGTTTCAATTTATAGCTGTCAAAAAGGCAGATCCCTCCATGCCACATTTTGGCATCTTCTTTCATCTAATCTTTCTTTGTGGTGCAAATTGCCTTGATTCTTATCACCAGAAACTCCTGAGTGTGGCATTTTGTTAAGATTTCTGATGCAGTTTACAGTAATTGCAACCATCCTGCACCACAACAGTCTCCACACAGCTCAGAGTGCTCTGCTGGGTCATCCACATGGGCTATCCAATTAAACATCATCCACATGGCTAATCCAGATAAACAGAGTGAGTGGAATAATGGCACATTTCCTAAGGAACTGGCACTAGTGCCTGGCATATGGAGAGCTTTGACATTTCTTCATGTCTATGCCATTAATGCAAGGGAAACACCAGCCCTGAAATTGAGCAATATTTATAAACAGAGTTATGCTCAAATTTAAAAAACAACAACAACCCCCCCCCCCCCAAAAAAAAAGAAAACCACAGGAAAACCCAAACAACCCAACAAAAGCAAACACACAAAAACCCATCAGATCTGGGCTTGGATACCACCTTGCAGTTCAAGCTTCCATCAACTTACACCTGATGAACAAGATTTTGGGAGGCTTGGTTTCTGCATAAGAATTCTGAAACATCAGGGTTTTTAACCTTTGAAAAAATAACTAGGACTGTGTCACAGCAAGCAGAAAGTCATGGCAGTGGGACACAAGTTTCAGCTTATTTTCTGAAATAGTGCTTGCTTACTTATGCAAAGACAGATGAATCCTGTCACAAAAAGAGGAATTTCTCCTTCCAAATGTATTTCCTGTCACAGTTGTAGCTCCTCTGTAGCACCTAAGCAACTCCAACTTCCCTTTTCCCAAAGTGAAATGAAAATTATTAGATATTCTAAGAGAGTCATAAAAGTAAAGACCATTGAAATGCTTCAGAAATTAAGCACTAAGGCCACTTGAGTTTTAAGAACTGCTTGTTGGAAGAGAAATACTCTCCTCATTCCTGGTTGTCCTGCTGGAATCTCCATTTTATATTTACAAAAGCAAGCATTCGCTTAACTTGAGCACAAGTCATTTCATTGATTTCAAATGTTATCCTGTCCTTTCAACTTCTGATTAATTTTACATATAAGAAGGTCATCATGTGAACTGCAGTTTACAGATTCTTTGCATGATTGGAAAATATATGAATAAATACTTATAATGGACAGCTGTACAGCACATGAAAAGAAAAAAATGAAATTTTATTCTTGTTAAAAGAATCTGAATTTTGATAAAATTATGAAACAGAGCTGCCTACTTATAGATGAAGAGCAGTAACTGACCAATCTTTGGAGTTGTCCCCAAGCTCCTGCACAGGCACAGATGTGTACTGAGATTTCTCCTAGGAGCTTAATACACCATTCTGACAAATACATGACAAAAGATGTAAAATAAGAGATTAAACCAACAACGCATTGCATACACATGAAACACTTACTCACGTTGATTTTAACCTTTTGGTTAAAAAACTAAAAAGTTGCTTTAAAAACTCTCTGCCAATCTGTGCTCCCTGAGCAAATTTCATTTTATTGGAGCCCAGGACTGGTGTCAAAAACTTCTTCTCCTCCAGCACCCTCCCCCACTTGCATTTCTGACTGTACAACAGCACAGCACGCACTTCCCACCGTGCCAGCCCTGCTGCAAGCCCTTGGATAGGCAACTGTGGTGTCACTGTGATCCCACCCCAGCTCTGCCTTTTGACATTCACCTGAAACTGCTGCTGGGCAGGGGCTTGGTTTTCAGCAAGGAATGAAGGCATTTAGCCACACGAACCCCATTAACAGCAGAGGAGTTGTGCAGCTTTTTGGCACACTGTACAGAAAACTTACCCCACCATCTCTGACAAAAAAAAAAAAATCCACACAGTGAGTTCTTTGTTAGCAGGAGCCACCGAGGTATTTTGTGGTGACATTGCGACACATCTGAAACCCTACACCACTACCGAATGGTTGACTTAATTAAGGATTCCTAAGTAAATATTTTGAGCGCATATCAGTTGCAGAAATTGGCAGGGGTGTCCTGAGCTCTGAATGCCATATGCATTTGTTTAGGCTTTCAGTTTTGTTTTGCACCCTGGCTTTGGGAAATGGATGTGCGTGACTGAAGTGGGAATCCGGTGAGGCTCAGCCCTGGGCTGCTCTCCCCTCTGCTGGGGCTCCAGACTGGGGGCTGCACACAGACCTGCTCACCCCACCAAATGAAAGGCAGAGATGCCTTTGAGGAGCTCACCCAAAAAAAGTGCCAGATATCCCACTCAATGAGCTTGCTGGCATGGCCAGGAATGAAAGCTGTGGAATGGGTGAGTTGAGGGGTGACTCCCACTAGGGCAGAGCCTGCCTTGGGGTAAATGCCTGCTGGAGAGAGGAGTGGGGGCATGCCCCCCATCCCTCTGTGCCACAGTGACCAGGGAACACCAGCAAACCCTTGGATCACACCCTCCCCTACCTGCCAGCTGGGAGGGTTGCTGTGAAGCCAGCAGTGAACCATTGGGCTTCAGCAGAAGGAGGGGAGACATTGCCTGGGATGCCATTCACAGATCAGCACCAGCAACCAGCACTGGCCTCCTGCACATTCCTGCTGTTCACTGAGCAAGAGAAATCTGATTTTGACACATATCTTATTTGCTGTATGACTGGTCCACTGCAATAATTTTTAATAATCTCTCAGTGAGGCAACACTTGATATGTAACAGCAGGATATCTTGAAGGCTGTTGTATCTGTATTTTGCCTATATTCAACTTTTTTACACCAACAAAAGGCTCATGGAGAGCAGAAATGCCTCACAGGCCTCATGTGTCCTATTGTAAAGGCTGCACTAGCAAATTTACATTTCCATTTTCATTGGATATTCACTCCAGAATTTTTATGGCAAACTACTGTATAATGAGGGTTTTCTTTCTTGTCTCAAATCACTTTACTCAGGGGGCATGGAGTTATATGATGGAAAACACATCCTGTGGATATAAAAATTCATAAAAATAAAATTGGGTGTTAAAATATCTGAAGTGTGGCAAATAATTATTCCAAAGGAATTTGTGTTTCAATAAGTGCTTGGTTTGCTAAACCAGAGAAAACTGATAGGCCAGTGTTTGAAAGCTGCAGGAAGGTAGCAATTCTAGCATTCTCCTGGGTAATTCATGGAAAGCTGGAATATTCCTGCTTTGGTCTTGTCAGGGATGAAGGTGGTGACATACGTGGTGCAATTGAAATTATCTGAATAAGCTTAATGAAAAATGGTGTTGATATAAAATTATTTGATTCCTTTTACAAGCAGAGCTTTATCAGATTTAGAAATCAAACTGAAACACTTTTGTTTCACACAGTTTTTTTGCTTTTGTCTCTATAAACAGGGTTAGCAGGACCTACCAGCCCTGTTCTGCAAACATGCACGTGCCTTACCTTGCAGAGTACCAAGCAGCTCCCAAGTCCATTCCCCAGTGCCAAGATTCCCCTTTAAGCACTCACAGCTGGTGTTGATGTCTAGCACCAGAATTTGCCTTCCACCCCATTTCTGGCTCCCTTTAGTACTAGAAAGAGCCACACTAATATCTGACAGGGAGGCACAGAGCTGTTTGCTGAGCAGCAACCCCCAAATGTGGAAAGCAAAGTTACCCTGCAGAATAACCAGGGCGGGGTATTGCAGTTCTCCTGGCAGGGAATGCAACCTTGAGGTACCAAAGTGGCTGGAAGAGATAAGTCACAGATTTTCTGTGTCTATGCAGAGACAGTTCAGTATCAGAGAAAAATGAAAATTTCTATATGTAAAGTCCACAGTTTTGTCATGTTTTTCATATAATTAAATAAGAACAAATAAGCTTTCTCCAATCACACACAACATATTTATAGGTATGGGCATTTTCCAAGCTTTATCAATTCCAAGCCTTAATTAAACTTCAGTGAAGTGCATATTTTGTCCCTGACCAAAGTTTAGCAGTCTGTTGTGTTTGGGGAATGGATTAAGAGGAAGAAAGAAATAGGTAGTCTTCAGGCATAGTCCAAGATTTACCAAGACCATACCCTGCTTAACTTGTGAGATCTGATGAGACCCTGTCACAGTCCTACCACAGGTGTCCTACACAGAAGCAGTCATCTCTTGGTTAGCTCACTCTGAAATGCCAGGTATGCCTTGTGGCCTTAAAATTTTTAAGGTGAACTGTTACTGGAATCTATCTTAAAATAAATGTTTTGTGATCTTTTTCATTAAACATTTTTGAAAGATCTTAAATTATTTTGCTTTGTTTGCATCGGGCTTTCACTGATGTGATACAAAAATTAAAAGAGGAAAGCATTTACTAATGGGTCTACAGGAGAGGAAGACTCTTCCTTCTCAAAATTAAATCAGCTGGCTTTGCTGCTGTTGTGGTTTAGGCAGGAGCTCATCAGGATCTGAGCAACCAATGAGAATAAATTCTGAAAGTCCACTGAGCCATCATGTTGGAGAATTTAGTATATTGTGTTAAAATTTTGAGACTCCATTGCAGTGTCTATTAACCATGAGGATCAAAATCTCTGTGCAGCTCTGAGGTACACCTGAAAAGCCATATAAAGTTGTCTCAGACATTCTTTTTATTATTAAAAGAATTTATTATTATTGGAGAGGCCACATTGACCCTTCCCATAATACATTTCAGACTAAATGGCCACTGAGGACTGCTATTTGGACACAGATATATGAGCACAAAACAAGACTTACTGGTCTTGAATTAGTAGCAGAGGAAAAAAAGTTAAATTCTCTTTGTCAGTGACATTGAATTTTTATCCACTGAATACACCACTACGATGAGCCATGATTTAATTATTTTATTCCTTCCCTCACCACTGTTTTCATGGTGGTAAATCTTTCCTAAGGCCATAAAAAGTCAGGATATGGAATTAAGTAACATGCACAAACAAAATTAAAGCAAAAAACCCATGGACTTGGTGCTGTCAGGTTTACTTACTGGCTCCTACATCTGGAATGGGAGCATTGCTCAAACCAGCAGCAGTGTGTGCTGCTCTCATCTGCTCTAAATGCCTCACGTCAGACAAGACCATTGTCAGGGGGTACAAGGAGGAGAAGGAGTTCTTTTCATGTTTCTCTAAACAGCTGAAGCTTTGGGGTGACAGACAGAAGGGCAGCTCCTCCTGCTCCAGTGTGCCGCAGGGGAGGAAGTGAATGTGGGGACTGGGCACATCCTTGGCACCACCCAGGTGGGACCAGGCAGATCACTGGTGCCCCAACCATAGCCCCAGTTTGTTGTGCAGCCTTGAGCCCTTGTTATTTTTCCTCCTCACTTACCCACCTTCCCCTTCCCCTCAAACTACAGCAGCTGGGGCACACTCATTCACAGGGAACACATTTGTGCTGTTCTCGAGATGTGGGAAAAACTGGAAAGGAAACACAAAGTCCCAGAAGCAGGAACTGTGGACCTCTCCAGGTTTAGCAGGAATAGGTAAGAATGAAGAAAACTGTGGGGTTTAAATTTTTTTTTTTTTATATTTCATGTCAGAGTTTATTCCTTCCCAGGAGAGCTGCAATATCCCAGCAGAGATGGGTCTGCATGAGGCTGGGTGGTGGTGCAGAGGTACCTCTGCCAGAGACATGGGATGAATGTACAGCTACTCTCCATCTCCAGCACCAAGGACAGGAGGGAGGATGCACCTTCCCCATCACCTCAAAAAGAAACAGATTCTGCTCTCAGAATCATGGAAGAGTTTGGGTTGGAAGGGACCTTAAAGTTCATCCAGTCTCACCCCCTTCCTTGGGCAGGGACTTTCACTATCCCAGGTTGCTCCAAGCCCTGTCCAACCTGGCCTTGGACACTTCCAGGGATTGGGCAGCCACAGCTTCTCTGGGCACCCTGTGCCAGGGCCTCCCTTTGCCCTGGAGCAGGTTGCTCAGGTTGGCACAGGCTGATTGCCTGGGTACAGGTTCTGCTCCCAGGGCAGGCTTGTGCTAGGGCTGGACAGCCAGCTTTAAATGACCTCCCTGGGCTGGCTGCAACTTCAAACAAAAGTGCCCTGAAAGTCCCTTTCAGCCTGCACAGCTCTTGCAAAGCCTTGATTTAGGAAGGAAAATGCTTTAGGACCACCTTACTAAATACAAGAGATCTATCACAGATTTCAAGGTGCTAGATGCATGGCTGACACCCTTTGTGCTCTCCTGGCCATGCAGTTCTGTTTGCTTCCATGGAAAATTTGTTGTTAACTGCAAGTCAGCCCAAGTCAATGTACCAGAATATTCACAAAGACCTCATGCTAAACACCAGATCCCAAAATAAAAAAAGGCAGAGGAGTTACACTTAGGAAGTTGCATAAGAAATGCAGAATGCAGAAATGCTACACTTGGTAGGTTTTCTATACTTTTAATTAATAGTTATTGAAATAAAAAAGACAAAATGCAACAGGTTTTTAAGCAAATAGCAAATGGCACTTGGAAATAATTTTTTAATGGTCTCTTAGTGCATTAACTAATTTTGTCTCTCATTTTCTGAGTCTGTTCTCTAATGAGAAAATTATTTGCAGCCTTTCTTGTACCACCACTCCAGCTGTAAGCAAAATTGCTTGGCACTTCCATGGAGCAGGCCTGCATTCCCTGAACCCAGCAAAACTCCCCACTGGCTATTGGTGATCATGCAAAGAGAAATTCTGATACATCAGACAGATAATTTCTGGTTAGCTCCTTACAGCAATTACCCTACTGAAGTTATGAGACACTTATATTTGAGATTATACATGTTGGTTACACATGGAAATAGGATCTGATCAGACCTTCAAATCTGTACCTAAAAGCTGGATATCACTATAAAATAGCTTCAGTCTGAGAAAGTCTCAAATGTGGAGAAAAAGGGGAGAACCCCTCAGAAACTGCAGAATATAAAGGTTTATTTCCTATGCAGATTTCCAAGCATTTAAACATTATTGTATGCTGCATGTGGGCTTTGGGTGAACAACAACTCTCTGTTTTATAATCTGAACTTTCAACACTGGCACAAAATATTGTGACACCAAACAGGGCTATCTATGAATGTCTAAGGTTTCTTTCAGCTACTTATTTCAAAAATTTAATTCTGAGTGATATAAGAGGCCTGGTAAACCACACAGTAACTTTTCTAGGTCCCTGGCTTATTGAGCCTATTCCAGGTGTTCAGAAGGATTAGCAAAAGTCATTTTGAGTTGTTTTTCTAGAGGGAGTTTCTAAATTTGGTGTGCAGCCATAAAAATCTTGCATCTGTGTTATTATCCCAGTGGCCCATGCTGGGTGTGCCCTTGGTGTTTTGAAAATCACTGTAAGCTTATGAAAGCAGCTGGCTGGAATACTTCTCCTTCTCAAATCCACTCTCAGAAGATCCCACACACTGTCAGCCATACACACACAGGCATTTACCTGCCTTTTTCTAAGATGGCATATTGACCCCAATTTAGCTGCTTCTTGCCTTCAAACTGAAGATGCTGCTGACTATGGGAATCTTGGATTTATTTTTCCTCCAGTTATCTTTCTGAATTTGACAATTTGAAAAAAAAATCCCTTTATGGCCATGCAATATCCAAAGAATGAAGAGGTTCAAAGAGGTAAGTGATGAGGACTGTCTGGGATTCACAGCTGAGCCTGCAGAGGTGGTTCTAAAACAGCTCTACCAAAGTCAGTCATGTGCAATCTGTAGGGGCTGTAGGCAGCTGATGGCACACACAGTGTCAGCCAGTGAGCACCCAGAGCAGGTTAAGCCTGGCTTAACAGCTACATCTCAGCCACAGTCCAGTCTTCATCATCAGTCAGCCCCACACTCCCACAGAAATCTCCTTTCACTGCCATTAAATACTTATTCTCATTTTTCTCCCTGATGCTACCATTCTTTTGGCACTGATCTTTTTAACTTTTTACCCCTAGGTAAAACAGAAATTGATAGAGAAGCTAGCTTTCTGTCTGAATTAAATGTATCTGTTCCATAGAAGAAAAACTTAAGCTAACAGCAGCATCACAGACTATTAGGAAGCTCAGAAAATATCAGATTTTCCTAAAACTCCACAACTTAAATATATTTTAAGCACTATAACATGCTCAGAAGATGAGTTTGTTTTAAAAGGGTTGTGGTCATAGACAAGGGCAGCCATGGGCATTCTCTAAGATGTGAAGTCTGGAACCTGCAGACTTTCCCCCTGCTGATGTGATCTGCCTTTGTGGATGGTGTTAGAGCACCTAGGCACTACAGGAGAACTCCTGCACCAGGGGATCTGAAAGCACATGCCAAGGCATGGCAGACTGGCAGCTGTGCATGCAGAACTGGCCCCTGGGCTCACATGGAAAGGCTCCTCTTGGGAGAGTCCCCCAGGAATGCTGGGGACTGAATGAGCTGCATTCCCCTGGGAGAGCTGGGTGAGGAAGCAATGTGGTGAGCACATCTGAGTGGGGATGGGAAGAGACAGATTCCACAGAAAGGAGCAAACTGGACAGCAAGTGACTTTGAGGAGACAGGGGTCCATCCACCTTCCCTGGGCAGGGTCAGCTGCACCTTTCCCACTCCTGACAGACACTTCAAACCATTTATAAATCACCCCACCTAAATTTTCCCTAAAAGGGTGGTTGGGCACTGAACAAGCATTCCCCAGGGAATGGTCATGGCTCCAAGGCTGACAGAACTCAATGAGCATTTGAACAACACTCAGGCACAGGGTAAGATTCTTGAGGTTCTCCTGTGCAGGGCCAGGAGTTGGACTTGATGATCCCTGTGGGTCCCTCCTACCTCAGAATATTCCAATGTTTCTCTTCTATGATTCTAGGAAATTTCTGCAATAAAGATCAGGGTTTCTTCTCTGATACCAAATGGGAACAGAATATTTTGTCCCCAGAGTCCTTGCACTGCCCTTTAAGTTGTTTATAAATCTTCTGCAGAACAAAACAGCCCTCATTCAAATTTTCCTCTCATGCATGAGACCTCTGATCATTTCTATTCCCCTTTTCAACGTTCTCTCCCACTGGTCCAAGCTTTTCTGCACAAGATAAACCACACATCATGACTGGGATTACACTTCCCTCTTCTCCTCTCAGGGAAACAAAAACAAGATAACTGCTTTTGCCATTCCATGTCTTTATCTCCACTTAGTAAAATAAGAGTTGAGACCTAAGGTGGCTCTTCAGTCCTCATTCTACACTGAATTGCTATTGCTTCTGAATTCTTCAGTTCCTGCATGGACTGCATTGCAGCTGTATAAAACAGGCCCAAAATATTTTGCCTCCTTGTTCCTCACCCCCTCATTAGTGGAACAGAAGCAGTTCAGCAATTAGAATCCAGTTATGAGCCCTCCTTTTATTTGCAGCATCTGACTTTGAGAACATGGGGCAGAGGGAAGGGAAGCATGGTTAAAAGTATAGAAAAACAATTTGCTTAGATTGTACTTCATGTTTACATTAGAGAGACAGGTCAAGGAAAAGTATCTTCACCAAGTACCTAAAATACACAAAGCTTGTGTTTTAAAAGCACCTATTTTCAGAGTCTTAAAAATATTGCATATGTTGCCTCCCACTGGTACACAGCCTGAGCAAATCTGCACCAAGTTTTGGCGCAGTATTGAGTGGAATTATGGCATAGGAACCAATCTTCCCAATAAACTGTAGCCAAAGTAAGTTTGATGTGTTTTGGTTTCATTGCACTTCTGAGAGTCAGAGCAACTGCTCAGGAGAATGAGAATTGCTCCAACTGGAACTGAGAAGGTGAGGTGGCATCACCTCCAGCCTTACTAAGTCATTCTCTTGTGTCTCCAAACAAAGCCAGAGAAGTTTTTCTTGTAAGCAGCTACATGTGTTGGTGGAAAAGTATCTTTCAGTTGCAGGCTTAAATACTGTCATCCTTTGTTTAATTTCTAGGCCAGTCTGTACATTCAAGGGACCCCAAGAGTTAAGATTTACAGTTCAAATCATTCAGTGCTTCTGAATTTTCTGTAATTCATGGATTTTCTATGGAGTATGGATGATATAAAAGTTTCTATCCCGTAACACTTCTAGAATTAAGCCAGTGTTTTCATCCAACTTGTGAGCATTTCATCCCTAGTAAAAATCAAAGTGCCTGATTTTATTGGATTACCATTGCATTATGCCATTACCATGAATCATTAAACTCCAGTTTCTCTACCTCACACAGAAAGCATTTGTGCCATGTGCTCAAGTTTTCCTAGCACAGCCTATAGGATCCAGGATGAAAGTTTTTTGCCATGGCAGAACAAACATGCAGCTTGGGAAAGACATTACTATAAAATAAAACTGACTAGAAGCTGAAAGCCCAGAGTAACTTTGAGAGCTTGGTTTTGGTTCCTTTGGATCTTTAATCCCCAGAATGGCTCCAATTTTTTTTTGTCCAAATTGTTCACCCAGGTCTAATGACCATTGAACCGTCTGGCAGGCACTACACATGAGATAGGATTAGGAGGTCATGGGTTCAGTCTGTAAGTAGGACCACTCACCCCTCTCACAAATCTACTCAGTTGACAGACAATTCTTTGTGATGAGTTGGCCACCCATTTGGAGGGTAAACAGAATTCTCACTTATTTTGAAAATTTGACCATGAGACACAATATACCTTTCTCTGTGGGGAAGCCCACCCCACAGACAGGGATAAAAAAAAATCACAGTTCCTGCTGTTCAAAATCCATCTTCCCTAAGGCTCTTCCTGGGCTGACCAGTGTTTTCCAAGCTGAGTGCTTTTATTCTTTTTAGTCTTCTGGTGTGTTCTAAAAAATACTTACAGAATGCTAAAAATCTTTATTTTAAAGGAAATCTAATTGCACTAATGGGACAACATATGTATTTGTTCAGTTACTTTAATGAAGAGAATGTTTTGCATGCCTTCAGAAAAAAAAGAATTATAAATAATACCTTAATGCCATGTCTTAAAGTATGCTTCAGAACTCTCCTAAGCATCTTGTTTGTTATGCTTCAAAACTTTCTGTCACCAGAAAGGAAAAAAAAAATCAACAGCATTCCTTCTGTCTTACAGAAAGATGAGAGTAAGAAAATCGCCCCTTTGGGGATTTTTAGTTGGTGTTGGGAAAACTATAACTTCATGAAGGATCTGATAACTAACCCATATGGTGCATGATCCTGATAATACAATCCAAACATCACAAACCAACTCCCAAAAGCTAACAAGAATCAGCCTCTTTGTTGTAGAACAAAACAATGAGACTTCATGTTAACCCAAAATCCAGTTCCTCTGGAGATACCAAAGGCCTAATTCACAAGGAAAATAGATGTCACAGATGATGATGCATGTCCTGCAGTTTGTTGTTGACTCCCACAGATGAAACAGAGGGCTTGATCTCTTGTGGTGCTAAAAATCCTCTGGCATTTTTTGGAATCAAAGAACTGATGGAAAATCAGATAATTAAATTTGCCTGCTTAGAATTCCTGTAAGTATTAACTATATGTTGTATTTTTCTGCTCTGTTTAAACAGTTTTTCTGTATTCTTTCTGTATAAAAAATTATCCTAGTTTTTTTTATTTTGGGGGCCTTGACCTGTTTAGTCAAGTAAAAGGGCTTAAGTAAAGAGCTGATATTTTCCAGTTCAGATTCAAATGATTCAGCCTAGAAGTTCAGACATGATATTTAACCCTATGGCCCAAGAGGAAAATCCCATGAATGTAAAATTGAGTACACATGTCAGAGGCCTACAACTGTTTTGGGACTCATTTGGAGACATAAATATTGTATAGTTATGGCTTATCTGTATGAAATGCATACAAAGTATAGGTGAATGTGGCTTTAACTCAAAAAGAAAAGGCGTAACATTTAATGTGTTTCTTAGGGCTCTTTCTGGCTGGAGAGGTCAAGTGATGCCAGGATAGATTTTGGCCATAACCTACCAAAGAAGAATTTTGGATGGCAAAAGAGCCAGACTTATGAAATAGGCTTTCTAGAAATGGTAATGAATGAATCCACACTGCACAGAAGAGATTATCCTCCTTGTTTTGCTAATAGAGAGAAATATGATTCACAGATTTAGAGACTTCAAATGGGAAACTTGACCTTATAATGATTTTTATACTGTGGACTATTTATGAATCATAACTGTCATGGTAAGTTCCCTATCCAGTTTGGTTATTTTGCTCAAAACCACTATTGTGCTATTTCAGTGAAAGACAAACACTGACAGCCAGTTTCTAGGTGAAGGGATCTCAGTTCTGCCAAATATTCAGCAGTGTATCATCATGTGTGTCCAAAAGACATCACTGCATGAAACTCTAACACAGAGAAAAGTTCATAATTAATAAAAATGTTTCCTATGCCAAGAAATCACTCACTCAGAAGGAAAATGTAAACCCAAAAGGGAGATCAAATAGCTTGTAGTATGAGGTCCTAACAGACTGCAGCCAACTAAAGTCACTTTTACTGACTCAAGTCTGCAGCAAGGCTGAAATGGCAATGGATTCCAGGAATAAAACAGGACAGACCAGAGAGAACTGGAAATATTGGGAGAAAGAAGTCTCATAGAGTGAACCTTCTGCTCCCCAGTGTCAGTGTCACTTTGTCCATGATGTGGTCCCAGCTGTGACAGCACCAGGAGAAGCTCTGCACAAGAAGGGGGATGGCGACGTGGTGTGGCCTGAAGGAGCTGCTGGTCCATGCCAGGCACCACTGACTGCACTGCCAGGGGCACCCAAGCCAAGCTGGGCCTGGGAATGCCAACAGCTGCCCCGTGCCAGCATGCCAAGACTGATCCCAGAAAAGATGGGCACTATGGCAGAAGGGATTGAGCTGCTTGACCTCAGATGACTCTGTGTGACAAATACAGGGCTTGCAGAGAAAAATAAAACTCTGCATAGCCAACATTAAAAAAAAAAGTGATAATTCAGTGTTTGCTTGATGGGTTTTTTTTCCACTTATAAAAAGCTTCTTGTTCAGCTTTTACAAGATATAGCTGAACTATTCTTTTTTTATGCAAGAACGAAAGGAGAGAAAAAAATTCTGGCACACTTCTTCTGGTAAGTTTCTAGAAACTGATATTCTCCCTGCCTTATTTCCCTACCCACATGCAATGATTGCTGAATTCACTGCTGAACTGGAACCATCTTCTCCGAGGTTGAAGAGAGAGTTCCTGTTCTAAAACCAGTAAATCCTTGAATTCTATGTAGACACTTGACTTGCAAGCTTACAGCCGTCCTGGCCTGGATATGGTTATAAGGAAAGCTGTGTAGAAAGCTGCCAAATTGAAACCTGACACTGACTAAAAAGAAAACATAAAGAAATAGGTCCCTGAGAAGATCTTGTGAGTTACTGAAGCCAGGAATCAAAGCTGGACTCCTCAGTTTGTGTTCGGCAAGGAATTAAGCGGTGCTGCAGGAACTCTACTCCTACCTGGCTACAATGTGTTAGTTTCCATCATTTCTTCTTAATTGGCATCAGCTGATGGTGGGATCCAAAACATTCCAAACTTCCTTTGAGCATGGTGAGACACTGTACAGGCAAACAAAATAATTTTCAAACCTATCTTGTGTGAAAGAAAAGCCTGGAGTCCTAAAAAATCAGAGATTGAAATTCCCAGCAACAGCAATAGTTGAGAAGTGGCACTCTAAGATGTGAATACTGAAGCACAAAACTATGCAAAAAGCTGGTTTAGGAATTTGAATGTGGCAGTTAATCCAAAACATCTTCTGGTTCACAAAGGGTTTAATGAATTTAATGAAAAAGCTAGCAAAAAGTATCTTAATTGGCTCCCTACCATCTTAAATTAGTGACATCTTCCATATGCAATATCTTTGTCAACCAGCCTCTTGCTCAGCTCCTTGGTGATTACTGAAACTTAAAGATTCAACCATTCCTTTTTGGAGACAATTCCAACCATTATAGCACAATAGAAAAGGAAGGGATTGAAAGCCCACACAGGAGCTTGTAGAAAATTGTTAGTTAGAGTTTCCAACAGATGTAAATCTTTACAGGATCAAACCCATGCAGTTACTGGACATGGGATTGCTGCTTTTAGTTGTCTGCACCAGTATTTTCCACATTTCAGAGGCTTGCTGCTTCTAAATGGCATGGAAGGTCTCCATGGCACACATTGAGGGCAGTATTTCACAACATTTACATTCCTGTTGTCTTTCTAAATGAAAGGACTATAATGTCAACCTTAGGACTATAATGTCAAATCATGGGAATGATAGGCCAGTTCATCCCATAGGTTAGAATTTGAAAAGAAAATCTGAGATTGTCCTCTGGAGTCACAGACTCACAGAAAAATCAGGCAACCTGACTCAGGTCTTACACTGCTCTGTTCATACCTAGAACATCAGCTCACTTCCCATGTTTGCAAGCTAAGGCAGGCTGTGGGAAGGATGAATCCAGTAGGTGCCAGATATTGAGAGTCTTCTGGTCCTGAAGAGCAGCCTAAACTTGCTCTCCTTGTTCACCTATTCTTCCAGAAGATCCACAGATGAGAAGTGGAGAGCCACTTCTCCAGGAGCTCCAATAGTGGATCAAAGTAGCAAGATCTGGTGCTACTCCTGGTTCTGATTTGCTGTGTTGGTTTGAGTGAGCCACCTCCTTGTAGTGTGCTGCTTTCCTGCTCCTTTGCAGTTTTACCTTCCTAGACAGAGTGTGAGCCAGGACAGTGACTTGCCTGTACTTGCAATCTCTTCCATACTACAGACTGAGTGCTAAGCATTAATTTATTTGGAAAAATTAATTAGAATATATATAGTTTATATATATATATATATATATAAATATATATATAAACTGACTTTCACATAGGTACCACCAGTAACAAGCAGGCTGACAGCAAAAAGGAGAGGCATTAAAAAATTAGAGTACCATCAGTTTTAGTGCTTCCCTCTGCCATCCAAACTATCCTTTTCAAACTCTTTAAATTATCCATTTTGCTGTAGCTGCTGTTATTCATTTGCATAGAAGAAAGATGTTGGGTTGGAATCTGGTCTTACCTCTCCAGCCACCCATAGATTTTGCCTAGCTGAGCTGGTGTTGTTGCCAAAGCAGTAATTCTAAAACAAACCATCCTCCTCCCTCCTGCCAAGCATGTGTCTGTGCTTTCCAGCTCCAGAGAAGGTACATGAGTGTAGGCACAGCAAATCTGAAATATCTCCTTCAGGCTGCTCAGGAGTACCATTTAAAGGACAATTTTCAAATTCAGCCATGTTAAACAAACACTAACTAGCATGTTAGTTACATGCCTAGGATAATGATACTAGTTTGTGGATCAAACATCTCCCACTAAGGACAAGGAGGACATCCTGAATATATTAAATCTCAAATTCTTAACATAGATGAACCAAGGATAAACCCAACACAAGTTTTGTGACTTTTATGTGCTGACTCCACACTTGGCAATAACACGCCTCCTCTGCTCCACTGTCCTTGCCTACTGCACATTCCACAGGTCTGGAGGAGCTGAGTTCCTACAGCACACTGAAGCCATGGTGCTGTGCCTTGGCTGGTGCAACCACAGGACACCCATATCTGCACTGCCTGTCTCTCAGGAGCCAAGGGGATGCACAATGCCATATAACACTTTGTAGCATCACCCAAATCCTCTTTTGACCCCTAAAGAGGTCACAAACCACTCATCTGAGAAACCCAGCTTTAAAGCACATGCTGGAATGGATTTTGATTTTTCATGAGCACTTGCCAAGATGAACAGCCCATCACTTCCCATAGCAGTTTGCTCTAGCAATTCCAAATGAAACATAAAATTATGAATTTTTGTTTTCTGCCTCCAGTCATTGATTCAGACACATATATTTGCCACAGAAGAGCAAAAGACAGCCAAAACCAAAACTGAAACATCTGCAGTACAAAATTCAGTTCCTGCTCTGTGACTCTGACAATGGCATCCTAAAATATAGATGCTTTCTCATTCTTCACTAACCAACCTCACTGCTTTTCCCTGGGCTAGTTAAATAGCAAGAGAGCAAGTTTAACCCATCTCTTTGCCCATCTTAGGTTCTTCCCAGCTGCCCACTCTCTTTGTGTGCTCAAAGGATACTACAGTGCTCACCCTACAAGTTTAGCCACAGCCCAGGGGCCTCTCAGAGGGAAAGCTCTCACCTTTCCAGGCCTGCCTCATGGCCATGGAGCTAACACTGGAAAAAGGGGTGTTAATTACTACTGGTTACAGAAGTGGCCTGGTGGGTCCCATGGGGGAGCTGCTGTGAAGCCACAACATCTATTTTCTCCTCAGCCACCCAGCAGCTGTGGTGTGGTGCTGTCTCCCAACTAATACTGCTCTAGACAGAATTTGGGCAGTTCATTGTGAAGCTGGGAGATCTCTGTTCAGTGGACTTTGGTCAACCATTCTTCTATCCAGATAAGTGCCTCAATATCCTGCTTCTGCTACCTACCACCTCTCTTCACTTACCCTGGGAAACACAGCCAAGCTGCTTTGCAGGCTGTACCTTTTACAAGGGTTTTTTTCTCAAAAAAAAAAAAAAAAATCCAAAGCAAATCCAGAAATTGCTGAGGTTGATTTTCTTCTTTCAGCTAAGACTCAGCTCCACCTTGTTTCAGACACTGGCACACACGTACACACGTACCCGTGCTCATACACACCCAGCCGTTCACCTGCCTCCCCTGCTCCTGCAGAGTGCAATCAGCCATAGAAATTACAGACTGTTCCAACATCTTTATCTAAAAATACATCTTGTTTTAATTAGATCAAGAGTTAAGAAGCTAGGATGGATTTAATAAAGAGTTTGTATGGAGGGTGCAACCTTAAGCAAACTTACTGAAATTATCACTTAGCGGTTTTCCATCACCCATGAAGCGAAGTTTCCTTTTGCCCTGTAAATGCTTCTGTTTCTTTGGCAATACACAAAATAGTTCTTTTTTTTTATTATTATTATTCTGTTCCCTACAAAAGCATCCAGATATGTCTCTTTGTTTACGGAGTTGTTGACACAAAGGAGTCCAGTGTAATAGGCCAAGTCGATGTATCCCTTCACTGTGAGTAGGACTAGCAGGATTAGCCTTCCAAAATGAAAGGGGTGCAACAAGCCAAATACCAATGTCATTAGAGCAATATGATGGATGAATTTGAGCAATGCCTCTATGATGCCAAACTGTTAAACCCTAGGATTTAACAGGCTTCAATTAACTTGGTAATTTAAAAACTAGTGAGCCAATATATTACGATACAGTTAAAGCCTCGGAAAATTAAATATGAAAAGAACTGTTACTTAAAATGAAAAATAAAGTTTACATCAGGGTTTTATGTCCTAGCTCATTCTGCTAGTCTTTACATTCAAACCTCTCTAAGCATACATAATACCAAGTGATAGAGAGCAACTCTGCACTAACATTTTCAGGTCATGAGGTCAAGCACTTGCAAATCAGAAAATGCCAGGACAAGGATTGACAGTGAAGCTTGAATTCACCTGTCTCCTGTGCATGCACAGGAATGCAGCCTGCAGTTCTACAGCAACACAACTTTTTTTTCCCACAGGACCCTCTCATCCACTTGGTGCACAGGGTAGATTCAGTCTCTTGATGAGGAATTGTGTTGCCTTGCTTCCTCCTTCGCTGTGCACACCCAGGCTTTAAAAGCATTTCAAACTCCATTTTATTGAAAGAGTCTGAGCTTGACCTTACCTTCTGTATGGTGATGATCAATACAATGTGTGAGAGAATGACAGAAAAATTATTCCACGATACCTCTTTGAGGACAGGAGACATGAATCCTCCCACCTTAGAAATTCAGCGAGATTTAGCTATGAAATATTCACTGGTCCAAGGAGTTGAGTTTGACAACTCTTAGGGCTTCAGCCTTCAAAACATTTTTTGTTGCCTGATCCTTCTGACTACTTCTGCAGCTGGGATCATTCCCCGTTTCACCAAGTCACATTCTGGGAACCAAGCAACCAAATACAAGTAATAGCTACTTCTCACTTAAAGAAACAAAAAACATCTTAAAAGCAACACTCAAATATTTGACTCAGAGGAGACTTCTGCTCCCCCTGCACAGCCCCTGGAGGAAAGCCTACAGCCCAAAGCCACTTGAAGTAAATGCCCTGAGGCAGAAATGCTGTAGAAATATGTGACTGAACTAGAGATCAGACACTAAAACACTCATAGGTGGGAGCCACATTCAGGATCCATTGGCAGTTGCCAGGAAAAAAAAGAAAAAACTGCTAGACTGAAATTTTAACCCAAATGGAAACTTTCAAATACCAAACCTGGACACAACTTGGATACCATCTGCAACTCTCTGTTCAAAAGCACATTATGACAGAAACATGAAGGTCAGGGCAGCCTCACTCTCTGTAGCCTCTTTTCTAAGCATCCTCTGCACCACCTCATCTGAAATCACTGAGGCAGAAATTTCATGTCACAGACCAGGAAAAGTCTTGATACCATATCAAATGCATAACCATCCCCCCTATAATTTCAGATGAAAATTCTCTCTCCCTGCTCTGGTTTGCATGCATAGCCCTCACATCTGAGGCTGAGTTTCCCATACTTATATCCATTCTGAGTATACTTCACCTGCAAATTGATGCAGTTTAAATGGCTTAGGTGCATTATTGACAATTTAATTTGAAAATCACTGCATTCTATCCTTCAGAAAATGGGGAAAAATTCACTTCTGAATTTTGGAAATGCCCAAAATTTAGGCTTTAAAAAATTGTAAAAGGGTTAGAGAAAACTCTGCAGTGTCCTAGACATTGTTTTGCTGTCTTAGCTTCAAAGATGCACTTCTATCTTTTTTACTTCACAATGTCTGTTTTGTTATTAAAATCTAAAACCTGAGTAAAAATATTGTTATAATGCTTATTCACCTCTCAGTGCATTTTCTAAAGAAAGAAGATAAATGAATCACTGATAGGCTATTGCACCCCACAGTGCAGGCCTTTGTAAGGGATAATATTGCAAGCAGTAAACAGTGATCTCTGTATTGACAGAACTCCCAAGAAGAAACTTCAAGAGTTAAAAATGTTTCTGCAGACTGCCTCACATTTAGTGCCACCTGAAAACCAAAGCAAGAAAGACACATAGCACTGAAATGAAGCAGCACTAGGAAAAAAATACTGTCCTGCAATGCTTTATGGGCTTAGTTATGGAAAGAAAACCACTAGAATAAAAGGGGGTTTTCTCGTATTGTTCATGCATTCTAGCACCCATTTAATGAGAGATTACTGGGAAAAACAGCACAACATCTTTCTGGAAAAGCTAATCATCCAATCTTGTGCCATGCCACATAATTGCTGCTAATCCGTGCTCCATTATGTCATCCCCCACAATGCTCCTTCCCTTGCCTTCACTGTCCTGATTTTTCAGGATTTCCTCTTCCTCCACTCACATCATCTTCTCTGGTCCTTCTAACCACAGGGAAACGTTTGCTTTTATTATTTTCTGAAAATTGTGGCTGCTAAAACCTCTTTGGTATTTATGATAACTGTTAGTATCTATAGGGTTCAATTGACGCACACAGCAGCCCTTTGCTCTTTCATGGTAATTGCCTTCCACCCACACTCTCTACCTTCCCAGATCTGAGCTCCCTTCTCTTTCTCTCTCTCTCTGTCCCTCCCTGTGACTCACCCTCACTGCCTGGAAGTCCCAAGCACATGCTGGCAGCTCTAGAGATTGTGTTCCCTCTGCCCAAAGGGCTGCCGAGCTCCTAACCTGTTTGAGAAACCTTTGCTCTGCTTCCTTCTCACTTGGACACTGATAAACCAAAACAAAGCTGGAGAAGCTGTTTTGCCTCAGGAACAGGAGTGGGTTGGTATGAGTGGAAGCTGTGTCAGGGGAGGTTCAGGCTGGATAGCAGGGAAAGGTTCTTCCCCCAGAGGCTGTCAGGCACCCCAGGGAATGGTCATGGCCCCAAGGCTGCCAGAGCTCTGGGAGCCTTTGGCCAGTGCTCTCAGCACAGGGTGAGATTGTTGGGGTGTCTGGGCAGGGCCAGGGGTTGGACTCAATGATCCTTGTCTGTTCCTTCCAGCTCAGGATGATTCACTAGGCCACCTTTAAAGAACTGTAGCCATCTGGCAATGTTGTCACCCTCCTCAGTGCAGCAGCCTAAAGAAGGATGCCACTGGTGCAGCACCTCAGGGCTATTTCAATTTATGAGGGGCTGTTAAAGCTCCAGTTTAGCAACCTAAAAACCTCTACAGCACAAAGAGTGCCATGCTGGATTTCCCCCAACACTACTTGTGTTGCTTGGATGTGGTAGACCACAGGCACAGAACAGAGTTTGGTCCTCTGCCTCTTTAGCATCCCATTCACTCCCTTTTAATTCTCTTTCAGCTCAGCATTCAGGCAACCAGGCTAGGTCTAATTAATTTTAATGGGAATTAAAAAGATATTTTTTACAGAATCATAGAACATCCTGAGATTTGGTAGACTTCTTCACTGGGTCCTGTTTTCTGTCTATTCCCAGTGCCACTAGATGCACCTGAGGGAAGCAACCAGGAGCACCAGGTTCCCTCTGCCATCAAGGAAAGAGCCAGACACTTCCCAGGATGATTCAGAGCAGAGGTGGATTGAATTACCCCATGGACCTGCCTGCCTCTCCATTGACTACAGAAGACACCCAGAGAGACTGGACTCCTAACTTGAGAACCTCTCCTCATTGCCTAAATTTGGCTGTATGAATCCACCTCTGCATGTTGCTGCAGATAAACATTCAAATAGATTGCAACATGCCACTGTCTTTCACATCTCCCTTTGTTCTCCTCTTTGTTTACCCCTCTCTTATCACAGAGCAATTGTGGTTTCCGCAGATTGAATTTTCAAAGTAAAAATCCGACACACAAATATGTATTCCAGTTGACTTTGAAAACAACTCTGGATTTTAACTCTGAGGCCAATTTTCTGTCACTCCAAAGCAAGTCATCTCTGAGGAGGCACTCTGGTATGCTTTGGCTTTAACAGAGGCTGCCAAACATTAGCAGCAGAATCTGCTGTCCTGGGCCACGCAGGAACACGCAGTGTGTGTTATCAGCCACTCCTGGGCCTGATCTAAAGCTCATTGAAAACAGCAGGAGTCTTTTCACTGGGTTAATTGGACTGGGAAGTCAGTTCTCATAGCAAAATTATTCCTTTACATGTTCATCAGAACATAACAGATGAGAGGGTTTCAAATTTTTCATGATACAGGGGCCTGAGCTCTGGCCAGTTTGAGGTGTCAGCTCCCCACAGATCAGGGGCCATGTGGGTCTGGTGTCACAGCCTCTTGTGTCCATGCCTTTTAATCCTGATGGGTGTGCACTAATCTTCCTTTGCCAGGCTGGGGATGACTTCTCATACACACAGGGGGTTTACAAGTGAAGATAAGTGCCTTTTCCTACACTAAGCTCCTCTCTATCTGCTCTGTCCAGCATTCTGCATTGGAATAATAGGGTGTCAAGTAATCTCAGACTTGCACTGCAGTTTATGGCTTAGCTTTTCATTTTTATGCAATTAGAAGAACTGGTAACATTTATCTGCTTTTAAAGGAGACTTTCCCTCTTCTTCTTTCTTACTGCAACTCCACACCCCCCCTCAATCAGCTGGAAGGGAACTGGAGTAATTTCACTTTCATCATTAAAGTAAATTATTGTATCAAAAAAAGGCAACTTGAGCCAAAGTCCATTTAAGTCTACAAGTCTCTGGGGATTTCAAAGAAATTACTGTTCTCACTGGCAAGGAGTATACTAGGAAGCCAGGATTAGTATCCGTGCTCATGACTGTTGGCTTAGTGTTCCTGTCTTGTGCAGGACCTTGCCAGTGCATGTTCTCCCTTTCCTTCCCTGCTGGACCAGGGAATGTGGAGGGGATGATGACCCCATGGGTGCTGATGATTGAACCTGCTAGAAGATAGGAGTTTGGGCAGCTGTAGAGCCCATCTTAAAATAAATAGTAAAAATTAGAATGGCAGAGAATGGGAAAGGACAATGATGTGGTCACCACCCCTAGAGCAGAGATGGAGAAGACCAGGAATAAAGGGTCACACCACATCTTTGTGCATGGATGGGGTGGTGAGGAGGCTCTGAGGGCACCCCTGTGAAAAGAGGCACTGGGATGGGATCCAGGCTATAGCCAGAGCCAGGGAATATGTGCATCTTTGGCTGAGCGTATTGGCAATAGCACAGTCATGTAAGGGAATGAACGTTCTTCAGGCCTTCGGAGAAGGTGACTACCTTCACAAAGCTTTTAGCAGCGCTAGGAATGGCTTCAGAGAACGATAATTAAAAGGCAATCTGCCTAGCAGCCAAATTTTCCAGAGAGTTGAAAGCCACATCTCCAGCACAGGAGCAGCCTGATTTCCTGAAGAGCTCATATCTGCTTTGGACAGTGCATGACGTTACACGTTCAGCACATTCCGTATGCAGATTTGTCACTTCCGATCCTGCTGATTGCAGGCAGATTCCCTGGAGATCTGAGCTCCTGTGCTAAAGGCAGCTCTTAAAAACAGCAACACAACTGTGAAAGCAAAGAGGAAAGGGACAAACAAAACATTCCTGGTCAGGGAAAAAAAATGTAACTGAAAACAGTCTGGTAAAGCAACCACCCACCCGGGGGACCAGGCTGTGACTGAAGCACACACGTCACTGGCGGCTGCTGATGACACTCAGCCTCTCGGCGCTGGCCCCATGGAGCACACCAGGCATGGGCTTTTAACACACTCTGAAGAGTGTGTGGAAAGTTTTTAATTAACATATGCTCCCACTGAGCTCAAACCAGAGCCAGTGGGATACTCCCCAACTTCAGTGTTTTGGTGAAATTAGGCCACAAAACGCCAGAAGTGACCCTAGACGGGAACCCGGTACAGCAGATTGCTTTGTTCAGCAATGCACTGATATCACTTACATTGTGGTGATATCAGCTGCTAAGCTGTGGAAATCCTCCTACAGTACTTACCCTGCACCTCTTGTACCCATTAATCCAGGCTCCCTGGAGCCACTTCAGAAGCCCCAAGCCTAAGCAGCAGTTATAAAACCACCAGCACATACGTAAACATATTTCCCCCCAGAATCAGTATTTCCTACGTCAGGCACAATGATCAGCCTTGGGTGACCAACAGGCTTCATGTGTAATATCTCATAAGTCATTCTGCCTGGAAATGAGCCTGCTGCACCCCTGAGGAGCTAGGAATTGTCTTCTGTCCATTTCTAGGCCTTACAGGATCATATGACTCCAAGGCAATCCACAATTTTACATAGCTCATGGACTCAGGTTGCCTAAAAAGCACCCCCGGTCCAACACATTCTCATTCACCCTGTGGTCTACAGCTTATGAGGATTTTTTATACTTTCAAAAATACAATTGTGTTTTCTCCTGGTTGCAAATTGCTACACTAGACAACAAAATGGTCCCAGAGCTGGATGGGATGAAGTGAGAGGACTTGATATAGAACCATTAAGGTTGTAAAAAACCTCCCAGATAATCAAATCCCAGCCTGTTACAAATTCCTACCAGATCTACCAAGGTGTTCCTTGGACACCTCCAGGGATGGGGACTCCACCACCTCTCTGGGCAGTAAATGCCTACAACTCTTTCCATGAAGAAATTCTGACTTCCAACCTGAACCTCCCCTGGCACAGCTTAAGCTGATTCCCTCTTGTCCTGTCAAACTGAAGTTGAACTTCAATTTCCAGATCTTCACCAAAGGCCAAGTCATCAGAGCAGTGCCAGCCAAAAGGATTTTGCACAACTGGGCACTTTCACACCTCCACAGTGCCAGTACTGTGTCACAGAGAAGAACCTGAACTGTCAGTATTAGAGACACCTGGTTTTGGAGGGAGGTGAGCATGACCAGCAGTAAAAATAATGTTTCATAGCTCTCCCAGGTATTTCCAGGATAAAACTTTTTTCTGCACAGAGCGTCACAGAAGAACACAGAAGGCAGGTACAGAATTGTTCCAGGTGCAGCAATCCCATCCCAGCAAACAGGAGCACCCACAGGGTCTCCTTGTGCCATGTGTGGGGTCCAAGAAAACCATCCCTGGGACACATGATGACAGAGACTGCAAGGCTTTGCTGCCAGCAGCTGCACACCCCCAGCAGCACCTTGCACACATGCTGGCAGGCTGTCCCAGGCAGGAACCAGGGCCAGAACACATCCTCACTCACTGCTGGAGCTGCAGCCCCATTTTGGTCACAAGTGCTTCTGCATGGAGCCTGAAACTTTAAGTCCAAGAGAAACATCAGCTGGCTTGTTCATGCCACAAATCTGCTTTCCCTGAAATCCGGCAGAAATGGTGATTAGTGTGCTTAATCATTTCACTCCTAGTAATGCAACCAAAAGCTTTTAGGCAATGTGCTCATGGATCACTTTGGGTTGAAGCAGCATCTAAAAAGGATGCAGCATGAAGAACATTCCTCAGTCATTGCTGATGTGGGATTTAATGAAGGAATTCAAGCTCTGCACCTTTGCACCCAGCCCTGCTCCACCTCCTGTCTAAAAGATATCCCAAGGACTCAAAACTACCAAAACCCCTTCCTGTGCAAACTTCCCAGGTTTCAAAGGTGCCAGCTTTCAGATCCTTGTGTCCAAATCCCCACTTCTCTTCTGATAGCCTCTTGCATCAAGGAAACAAGGGGAAAGGATTCATATTGTAAAATTAAAATTTGGAGCAACACAAAATGCCATGCATCTTATCAGACTGTAGAAAAGCACAAAATAAGCCTTTTAACAGACAAGAGGTCATGTCTACCCAGATATCATTTAAATGCAATCCTGATGTATTTTGCTGGCATAGGTTGTATGAGAACAGCTCTGTTTACTTTCTCTCTCTTAAACTTGTTTCCAAAATCTCAGCTCTAATGAGATGGGAGATTTTGAAGAGTATTTAAGTTAGTTCTTGGAGCCAGTCCAGCTTGAGGTGGTGCAATATAGAGGAGGAGAGCAAGCAGACATGAAAACACTAAGGATAATGCATTAGGATCTTGAAGAAAGAGGGGCACATAAGTATCATTTTGACATTACTTTCCCTCTTTACACTCTAGGATCATTAGCAGCAAAGTCCAGCACCTTTCTGTCTGGTCAAACATGCCAGCATACTGCCAGACAATTTTTGAGAATTCCCTGCTCCTCAGTGGTTAAATTTTTGTCCTTTGCAACTTCCAGATTTCTGAGAGAACTCCTAGTGACAGTTGTAATAATATTCTGCAAAATGTTGTGGTGGTGATTCTTTGAATGCCTTTGTGGTTTGCTGTCCAGAGTTATAATAACCTATGCTTGCCCAGATATGTGTTCTCAACTTGGAAACACTGGAGCCAGCATTTACTCTTCTGCCTGGGCAACTGCACGTGTGTGCCTGCATGTGTTGCTGAACATGGGAGCAAGTCTCTCTCCAGGTATTTGCCAGGTGCATCCTGGTCCCTGGGAAGTGTATTTTAGGGTTCACACCTTCAGGAAAGTGAGTGACTTGAGGTTTATTCCAAATAGGAGAATACACCAAAGGGAATCATAGGTGGTTTCTGAGCCTCCTTTGAGTTTCATTTGTTTCTCTATCAATCAGTATCTCCTTCCTTTACCATTGTATTTTAGCAACAGCAATAGAGGGAAGAGAGGAGGGGGAGAAAAAGAAAATACAGCTCTCCAACTGTATGGCAAGACTGAAATGGCATAGCTGCACTGAGACAAGCCTTGATAAGATAACTTAATTCAGATACCAATCTTCAAGTCAAGGAGTTTGAGTTACTGAGAAGGATGAGATACAACAGCCACCTTATGTTGACATTTGCCTGGTCTCAGGTATACACATACATGCCCTTGAGGAAAACTGCTGAGTGAAACCCTGAGGATCAGGCTTGGACACACATCAAAGTTATATATGTATGGATGAGGCACCAATTTCAACTAAAATGGTGTGTAAAAAGAATATCTCAAAACCACTCAGACCTTCTCTGGAGTCTTTCTATACCTTATAAATATTTTATAAATATTTGTATCCATGAAGAAAACAACAGAGAAGAGAGATGTGAAATATTAATTGTTCTGGACTTAGCTTGATATAAAATAGATATATCCCAAAACCACTTTATAAAGTAATAAACTAGACCCTTGTAGTGCATGAATGCTATAAAATCCAAGGTCTCTATTCTGTGCCAAGCAAAGGCTCCTATATGTATGTTTTAAGAACTGGATCCCAGTCAGCTGAAATATTGAAAATAGTTCTAAAGATGGCAAGGAAAGAGCTGAATTTAATTTGGGGGGAAAAAAAATCCCTTCTGGTTTGGCTGCTCACAAGCAATGCTATACTCCCTAAAAGCTGGCTTTTGAAATGAATTCATGCTCTAGAGGAAGGCAAAGCTGAGCATCCACTCAGCAGTGACTGTGAGTTCCACCTCACACACCAGTGTCACACCAAAGATTTGCAATATTATGTGTTCCCAGTACACACTGCAGCTGCAGACTCTCAGGCCAAACAGTATTTTTACCCCATGCCCACAAATTAAAACCTGTGAGAACAGCCCTTATTCCACATCTCTTTTGACCATCAGAACTGGAGCATTTCTGAATCTCTAAGTTTAAAAATGCACCCATGTAAAAGCCTTATGTTTCTCAAATGTTAAATTGCAAAACTGTCCTTAGGACAAAAATTCAAGAGCCTCATCAGAGACCCCAAAATCCTGCAGCTGTAGAGCTGAGCACAATTTATGTGGAGCAGCCGTGCAGAAAGGCTTCTTCAAATACCAGATTCTCTTATTGATGTAAAGTGTGCTTTGTGTCTTCTCATTTTACATTCCCTCTCCTGTACTTCTCCCCAGCTGTGACCTGCACTCTGTCCTGTGCTCTTTCCCTGGCCAGCAATGGTCACTCTCATCCTGTCTGGGGACAAAAAAGCCACAGCAGCACAGTGGGTGTCTCTGGGCTGAGCTTGGTTTCCTGAGCCACTCTGCTCACACCTCCTGAGCACACTTCCCAATGCCTCACTTGCATCCTGGTTCCAGGATATGATTTTCATGCTGAGGGGCAAAAAAGCTGCTGTCAGGTGGTTCAATTTCAGACCAGCTGATGGGGTCATGACTTGGACCCACAGGACAGGTTGGGCAATGGTTTAGCTAAATGCTGAACCTCCCAAGAACTGGCTCCCTCTCTGGCAGCTCTCCTAAAGCCTCTTTAGTCCTCCAGGTCCACATTTTCCAGGCTTCATGAACTTCTTACTTTCTTCCTTTCAGTTGTTAGTTTCCTTTCAGTTGGGTTTTTCTACCCAATCCTTCTCTCCATTCCCTTCTCCCTGGGGAACATGCAGGTCCTTCCCTGGCTGTCCCTCCCATGCCACCATCACTCCTCATCACCTCTCATCTCAAAACTCCTCGGATGGTAAGCTTGGTCTTCACTCACAGCCAACAAGCTGAAAGGAAAACTCTGACTTACTTACATAAAGTAAGTATACTTTTTGTGTGTCCCAAACTGAGATTTCTCTGACAAAGTACATTTTCAGTTCTCTTTTCATGGAAGGGAAAATGTAAAATTGAGATGCCACTCAAATTTAAAACTTGTTTCAGGAAAGAGTTAAGCATGTCTTAGAATCCCTTTGTGCTCAGGGGACATACAAGGGTGCTGGGCACTGTGTATATTCTGTTTTCTACATGTGTGACACAGTCTGTTAAAATATGAGATGTAACTACAAACTCTCCAAAGCCTGTATGCTTCCAGCTCTCCAGAAACTTAAGCCTCAGATGTCACTAAAAGGGAAGCTTCTACTCTGGAAAGACAAATTATAAATAAAGAGCTCCAAATAAGCAGAGAAACATCTAAAAGAGAAGAGACACACTTATTTAAAAAAAAAATTAAAGAATTATTATTTCTATCTGTATCTATATGGCTACATATAATCTTTCAAGCACAGTTTCTTCAATATTCTTCATCTTCCTCTATTTCTCTTAACAGGGATAACTTTTCACAGCAGATGGATACATAAAATAAAATATTTTAATTTTCTTTTTAACAAAATAAAAGGAAATCCAAGATATATGCTTCACACTCCAAGAGTAATAAAGCACAGGTAAGTGCCTCTGACACTTCACCTGTGTGCAAGAAAGCAGGTTCTACCACAGCCTCACAACACCAGCAATAAAAACCATTTCTTCCTCTGTTGCTTCTGAATATCCATAGCTGCAAATGGATTCTGCTCAGAATTTTCTATCATCTTTACAGCCACTCCTTTGTTATCCCAGCAGCATCACTTCCATGTGTAACAAGGAAGAGACAGGTGACTCACTGTTCCAAGGAACTAAAGCAATCAAAGCAGTGCCCTCATGCCAGCTTCAATGTAAATTACCCCCAGAAAAACAAAACCAGTTACCCCTCAGGAAATGCTTCAGCTCAAGGGAGAGATGGTGGCAGCACTGCTTGGTTATATATTACCTGAGAAAGGCCAGAATATTTCATTTGGCATGCTGAAAATATGCTGCTCACCTTCAGAGCTCTCTGGGGCTGGGTCTCTTCTGGGCAGGAGCTACAGGAAGCAATATAATTTATTGCCAACAAAACTATTTCAGCTGGCCCTAATTCCTCTCTCAGGTGAAGAGAAGAGAAGAACTTATGGTTTGGAATTAAGGTGGAACTCTACTCCATTTCTGTGCCCTGCTGGGCCATGCAATCAATAGAAACCTTGGATTTTATAGCATTCAGCAAAAAGATTTAGTCTTTATCTCTGAGAAATAAATCACCTCCCAACAACTCAGAGTGCTAGAGGGCATGCAGAGACAAACAGGGGCCACTGACAATATGAACAGCAGCTGGAAATGCTACCAGATCTGACACACAACTAGGGTAGCTCTGAAAGAACATGAGCAACAGAGAATCTGATCTTTGATTTTAATGGCAATTTTTCTCCCGAGGGATTGTGAGATAAATTTCAAGGTGTAAAATCACTCTTAGGTCAAAATATAATGTAAGCTGGGGTGCAGTGTGTAACCACTATCTCTGAGAGCTTTTTTCGGATCACACCACATGGCTCTGCCACCTGCCATCTTCCAAAATACTTCCCATCATCTGAGCCCTCTACAATCAAGTAATGAAAATTATGGATCTTAAAGTGCCAATATGCACATTAAAAATCAGCAGATCAAAGTAGAATCTAGGACAAAAAAAAAAAAATGTTTTCCTTCTTTAAAAAAATTATTTCGGGAAACTGTATGGCTCAGGGGCTTGGTACTGGGATATGGAGCCTTTCATCGCTGATCCAAACATGACCCAAGTCAGTAGTGACCAAAAAAATGGTTACTGGTTGGCAGAAGCTTTGTGGCCTAGAGTATTTGAAATGAGTTGATGGTCTTAATCCAGTTCCCAGTGGATGACTCTCCACATCACAGAAACCACCACCACAATTGGCACCCTCTTCAGCAGCCTTGGCAGGTTGGCCAAGGATTAAATGAGTACAGAGACTGAGCCACCCGCTTATGCCTAGCTAGAGGTTGCCCCTCTAGGTCATGGATGAGACATGAGGATGGGGTGGAGTGGGGAAGTTCACACACCCTCTGCTTGTGCTGTCCTGGTTTTGTGGGTAGGAAGAGGAATTCATTTTCCAGGACTGTGATTCAGGCACCCTTCACAAGCACTATGTTCATATACATCTGTTTAATTTTTAAATAAGCCAGAAACTGAGAGAATTTCAAGATTTTTTTTTCTCTCAAAAAAAAAGTTTCCAAATTCTGGGGAATTCATCCAAGTCAGGGTAGTTATGCCTGGGCTGCATTTAACAAAACACACACAACCAACCTGTAAAGTGGCTCCACTTCAAGAAACATTCCTTTTGCTGTGCTCTGTTTTCAGTCAGCGCTTTAATTATCTCACAAGATGTCTTAGAGTGTACATAATCTGTGCCAGCTATTGTCAGAAAGCTAAAGCTGATTTCTAATTTGGTATACAATGGCAACCATCATGTAAAAAAATATCTGATACACCTCAAATAATCCTATCTGGGCATAACAAAGAAAAGCAGGGCTTTGATTAGTGTTGAAAGAGGTTTTCAATTTTAGAGAGGTAAAATGCACCAGTCTCTCTTTCCATAAAACAGCACTCTCCCAACAAAATACTGTGACCTAAATCCTGAAGTTATCCAGGCAATGTTTGTGTGGAACCAAAGTTTAGACTTCAACTTTAGGCAGTACCCAGATGGCTGTGAGAAGGGGAAACTGCAGAAGCCTTGCATGTGCTTCCCTGCATGAAGGCACAGAGCCATCCTCCCTGCTTGCAGGTCAAGCAGGCAATGCTGGAAGAACTTTTCTGTGCACTGTCAGGAAAGGCTTCCCCAAAGTTGGAGCAAGACTTGGCAGCACTCCAAGCCACTTCTTGGCTGTCTGATTTCTTGCCTCCTACAGTCCTGCAGCAAACATGGCAAGCAGTGACAGCTCTGCCCAAGGAAAGACACAGAGAAGGAACACTTCAATTCACCGGAGAACCCACCCTTTCCTATTCACCTCCATGACAGCCAGAGCACTTCCTTTTCTGTTGGATTTTGCCACACCAAATCTTTAATAAGAAGGTGTGACTGATTCAACCTCTAGCTTCCACACCAGGAGGAAGACAGCAAGGCAAGCCAGCCTGGGACAGCAAGGCATTTTCAAACTACAGAAAGGAACTGTCATTTGATCTCTCCAGCTGCATGGCCCTCATATGTCTAAGATTTAAAAGACCTTCTTGCAAAATGGAAATCCCGGGAAGCAAAAGCGGCAAACTGTTTAAAGGTTCCTCATCTGTTGCACACAAAATGGAGCAGCATCTTGTCCAAGGGAGCCATTTCACTATTTGCACCTGAATCAATGCTCAGATTAGTGGCTCTTCATGAAGGGAAGGTCCAGATTTGGACATAAGCAGTGATCAAAGTGGTGAGAAGTAGGATCTCTTCCCTGTTCTTTGGAAGAACAGCCCTCAGCCTAGTGCATCTCCTGGCCCTGGACATCCACGTTTCTCCATGCCAACACATCTTAGGTGTGAAGATCACCCTCATAGAAGTACTTGACCCAAACTGAACAAATTTCCTAATTGCAGTAGGACAACACTTGAGGGTGTGGTTACGACAGAAAATCACACCCATGGAAGGATCAGGAGCACCTGGCTGCACCTCATGACTCCTAATGTCCCAGGGGCACAATTATCTCATCAGGTGCCACCTGCCAAGTCTTGTTGCTGAGGAACTGGCTTTGGCACACTGCATAACTGGGGTGGGGAAAGGAGAGGAGCATACAGGGCCAGGCACACATGCTTGTTTTAAGTGCATTCCTTAAAAGTGAGTATTTACACCAAGGGGAGACCTTGGCTCTGCTCAGAAGCATGTCTGCATTTGGGGGTTACAAACAAAGGAGCAAGCTGTTGTTTCTGAATCCTGTCCTGCACCTCCACACCCTTGGCAGAGCTTACATTTTGTGTTACTGGTTAATGGACATCCCAGAAATTGCAACTCTCCATCCACAGCTTTTCCAACCACTCAGTTCAGCCTGCAAGAGTCCCAAAGAGACAGGCAAGCCTGGAAAATTAATTGGCAGGCAATTTTCAAAATGTGTTGCCCTCTTTCTCCAAAGAGAGCCCAAAGCCATAGTGAGATGCAGACTTTATGACCCCAAAGTGCTCTGACCATGAATACAGCATACTGACTTCAAAGTCAGTGTCCAGGTGAGGTGTGCCACACACGCCACCTCTGCCTGCAGGGCCCTCTCATCTCCCCTGCTCTCTTTCATCCTTAGTTCAAGGTGTGAAGCCTGACCTCTACACAACAATTAGTGGATCATGGCCCAGCAAGAGAAGGCAGAACAAACCTCTGCCTCAGCTGCAGAGCTTCTCTGGAACAATGGAGATCACAAAACACATTGCAAAGCTCTGTGCCTAGAGGTAAGTTACTCTCGGTCGAAAGGATCTGTCTAGGGGACAAATTTTTAGAGATTAGCCTAAGCCAGAGTCTGGTGACCTTTAGGTCATAGTGCAAGAACTTCCTCTTTGATACATCTTTTACAACATAACCAGAGTGACATTAACAACAATAACCTGACCCCATCTCTCCCCTCAGAAGCACCTACCCCGGGCAGAGCTCCCCAGAGACAGAGTAGGAAGAGGAACAAAAGACTCCAGGGAGTCTACTAGGGATGTGCCAATCTAATTATTGTGGGCAGTGCCAATGAAAAAAAGCTAACCAAAAACTGTAGAGCTAGTTGATATACCCTTTAGGCCATGGGAGTGGAGAAAAAGGAATTCACTGTGAATCAGAAGCCATATTTATTTGTGCTTCCACCCTCAGCCCTCTTGATAGCGTCAAAGTCCACTGGGTTTGAAGCTACCCTGAGAAATTTAGCAGTAGTCCACAGCAGCAGGGAAGGGATTTAAGTCTCATCCTTTACTTCTTGCTCACTGTGCTGCAGCAGAGCTGTTCTCCATCCAGCAAAATCATCTTCTTCTTTAAGGCCCAGCACAAGAGATCTGATTCAGGAATGTTTCCCTTCCTCTTCATTCCCCTTGAATTTCTCACCCTGAGTCATCGGACTACAATATAACTTTAATGTGGAAAGTTTTGTGGGTACGTTTTGTTTTCTTTTAACTTCAGAAAAGAAAAGGTACAACCAGAGGGGGGAAAAAAGAGTTCTCTCATGGTTGAGAGGACTCTTTTGACCAAGGAGTCACATGGCTCCCTGGCGAGCAGCCAAAGGAGTCATGAGAGATGCAGCCATTCCCTTCAGCCCTCCCTTAACCGTGTCCTGTCTGCGCCCAGCGCTCCAGCGGCCGCCTGGTACTCCGAGGCCAGGGCTTGCTCCACACTGCCCACAGCGGCTGTCTGGCTCCCACAGGAGGAGAAAGCACTGTCAGAAGTGATGCTCATGACCTTGGTGAGCAGCCCTTTCCCCTGAGCTCTCCCCAAGGCCATGCTGGGCACGGCGGTGAAGAGGGCGATGGTGACGCCGTGCTTCAGACGAGCGCGATCGCATCGCCTTTGTGCTTGTGGTCAGAGAGAGACTCACTGAAAGTAATGACGCAGCACTTACGCTGCGTTTTCTCTTTCCAAAGTGCTGTGGCAGCTCTTGCTCTCCTGCCCCTCCCCTACTTTCAAGCCTTGCCAGTGCTGTTATTGCCCTATTAAAGCTGTGGGAAACTGAGGCAGGCAAAGTCACGATACTGCTATTCAGCATCTCAGACCTCGGCCCACTCTCGGACCGCTCCTATCTTCACCACAGAGTGAAACCCACCATGGGAAACTGCAGTATTTTAGGGACTGGCCCTGGCCAGGGTCCAGATCAATCAGAGATGTGCTTGGGCTTTGTCAGATGCTTTCCTGCCTAGCTGCCAGGAATGTCAGGACTAGTGCTGGTCCTGCACGTCCATACAGCTTGGCTGGGTGCTGCACAGCAACTGCTGCACTCCACCCCAGCAGTGAGGGAAATGATCCTTGCCCAATTCCCTTGAATACTGGTAGGATTAATTCACTTACAATCCCTGATGAAAGAAATTATTATTAAATAGTAGTCACATTTGATAATTATGTCTCACTTCAATCAGACTAGTAAGGTGCATATTACATCCAGTCCCAGTATTGCAGCACTTCAAAATTTTTAATTGGATACAAGTCAAAACATTCCCAGGTCCTGCCTGCATGCAGACAGTGGTTTCTATCTTTCTGGCTTATGCTTACTTCCAGCTTTGGGCTTCTCTGCAATACTTCACATGCAACAGCAAATGCTTCAAGGCTTTTAATTTATTTCTCCCCTCAAAAAATTAAATAATGTTTTGGATTTATGTCTGGTCTTGCTGATTCCAAAGGCCATAATTCTTTCAGTAGCCCATGGAACTGATTTTGGGGTTTGTCTGGCATGGCCTCCTACTAATATTGTCTTCACTGTATGTTCTTGCAAACTAGGGCCAGATTCCCTATAAATTGCATAAAGCAGCAGCCCATGTCAAGGCTGCATTCAAAATGATACTGTAAGGATAAGGCTGGTGCTGACTTTCTGTTTGGTACTCTTTTTGATTGCACTGGAGTCACTCCTTTGACTGCACCAGAGTTACTCCTGCTTTATTAGCTTGCTGAGCTGTGGATATGGCTTCAGGGGAGAGAGGCCTTTGGCCCATAAAGCTTAAAAGACAAAAGGTAAGATCTTCCCAAAATTCTACACAGCGATGGCCATGCAGAAGGAAATTATTTTGAATGCCTTTGTTGTGCATTCCAAGTACATGCTGGTGGAGACCCAGCTCACCAGCATTACTTTTTGCATCACAAATCTGCCAGTAAAGTCCATAGAGTTCCATCAGCTTTGAAAGTGGTGTCACTGCCTGTAACAGTGTGGCTCTACTTCAGGTAAAACATTTGGGATGTGCAGGGACCAGTGGAATTGGTGCCACCACACAGGGGAAATTCTTCTGCCACCTATGAAACTCCTAGCCTTCACTTCTTCCCTCACTTGCACATTTGCCATACCACTGGATGTCTTTTTTCTCCTTATTAGGAACTCAGAGTGAAATCTGACCTCGGACAAAGAGCTGGAACAAAGACTGTCACCATGATGATTAAGTGGGATTTTTTGCATAAACTTGAAGTTTATCCTTTTTCAAGGGAAATCTGACCCAAAAGCATAGGCTGAAACAAAAATAAATGTTCAAAACTGTAACAGGGACACGGGTACAAACTGTATCTGCCATTAAAATTATTTCCAGAAAAGAAAGATACAATAACTGTCTGATTTACTCTGTCTTGAGATTTTTCTAGATAATGTATGATTTGCTGAAAAATAATTAGTGGGTGATAATCATCTTATTATCAGATCCTAGTGGAAGAAAGATGTTTTTATGATGAGAGCAACCATTTGGCCGTAACTATCTTAACTTCAGTAAAACTGCCCATATTCTATTAGAACTGAATAAGGCAGCAAACTTCCAGCTCCATCCAGAAAACTGACTTTTAGAAAGATAGCCCAAGAGAAAAGCATAAAAAAAAAAAACCTCAGCATGTTATTTAAAGGTTTGTCCTAAAAACATTTTGGCAGTAATGGAAGAAAGAAGTCATAGAAATGCATACAGACAGAAAAACATACTGGTCAAATATTTAAGTCTCTGTATCTAGAATTTCTTTCCATTTCTGCTAATGCAAAATTTGCAATGTTCCTTAGGCATGTGTTGTAGCAAACGCAAATACATAGGAATTGTCTTAGCAAGAAGTTAACAGCAAGTCCTATGCAGCTATCCACAATGGAAAGAAAACAGATCTACATTTGGGGGAGGATTGAAGGGACAGCAAAGGAGGAGAGGGTTCTAACAACTCTTAAAAGACTGAAAGACATTCTCCAGAAACATGCCTTCCTTGGCTTTTCTTCCAGAGTACTCCTGTGCCTACACTCCTGGGCTTTCTTATCCCCCTACATAATTCTGGGCTTGTAAACCTGAACCTTTCGGTGACAAGTTTCTTCAGCTCATTGATGGGGTGTTCACATGTACATGGCACAATTCCAGAAAAAAAAAGTCATGGAGGTTTTGCTTTTCTGTCATGGTTCTCACTGAGAGAGGCCTGTCTGGTTCTCATAGAACCCTTCCATGTAGAGTTTTACTGTACCACTATGCAAGTTACATACCTGGGGGAGGTTGGAGAGATGCTCTACAGAAGGGCAGTGGAGCATCAAGGGGGAAAGAGCAAAAATCATGAGAAGAACCAAACAGACAGGTGAACCTGTATTGCAAAACTTCATCTGTCAAGTAATTAACAGGTAGACATGCTTTGCCAGCAGCCATGAAAGGCACTGGTGAGAGTCCACTTAGGGTAGAGCAACATGCAAAAGTTGTGGGCTGAAAAAACTGGGCTTGCAACATTAACAAATTCTGATTAACTCATAGTTAACTCATTCTGGTAGCTCATAGTGTCAGCACATCTGTAGTACTCCTTTGATCTACAGCTGGTCCTAGGTTTTTGTTGCTTGGGGTAACTTGGGAGGACTAGAGGGTTAAACTATATTTTGGGGTCAGGAGGCTCTCTCACTGCATTTCAGCCCCAATTACACAGTCCCATGCACTGACAGGGCAGATGCCACTGTTCTACCCTCAGCATGCCACACTGCCAGGTACACATGGTGTAAAAAACCCTTGCAAAAAAAGGGTTTTGTCAGTCTGACTGTTTCACTGCTGGTCATTTTGTTTAGCTCTTTAACATCTTCTTTGAAAGACTCCCTTCTGAGGGATTAGCCTTGCAGGGTGTTTCATATGCAAACACATCTGTATTCATCCTTACCTATTCATCTGAATATTTCATATTGCTTTTTACCCACATTTTATTTTATGTTAGTAATACAACATATGTAGTAATTCCATGCTGTCATCCTACACATTCTGAAGGCTGCCACCTTTACTTATAATTTCTAAAGTAATTTTTTTATTTATGCAATTTCAAGGTGTACTCAACACCCAATTCCTGGAACCTGATTGTTGCAAAGGACTGAGAGAGTTTTCTTCATCCAAATGCATTTGGATTCAAGGATATTCAGGACTTCAGTGCTTGATCTAGACCTTGGCAGGAGAGGAGTGAACAATCCCAGATTTACCAGAGCTTTTTGATTTTAGACAGGGAATTTTATTCTGGGTCTCACAGTAAAATGCTGGACTTTACCTCCTAGACCTACCACGAAATCATATCACAATCATTCTCCCATCTCTGTGTAGCTGCTTCAATACATGGAAATTTCCTGTGCCAGGCACATAAGCCAGGTTTATGGCAGTCAAGCATAAAAATATCCTTTATCTTTCTCTTTTCAGCTGAGCAAAAGCATTAGCTTTAGATGAGCCTGAAAATATTTGATACTCTTTGAAGATTGACCTGTTCTGTCTATAAGCGAACACATCTTTGAGGGATGGCAAAGTGAAAGGAAGTCCTATTACAAATCCTCTTATAGACAATCATTATTACAGTATCACATAAAAGCAGACTATAACAGCAGAGCTCTCCTTGGGCATTGTACACTCCATAACTAGAGGCTGAGAGAGCAAGCTTCCCCTAAAGTCCCAGTTATAAAATGAACAAGGTGCAAAAGCAGGGAAATGATGGATTTTCACTGCAGCTCAGTGACTGAGCCAGAGGCAATCCCATCCCCATAACAGCCAGCTTAATCACAGAGGTGGATCCTACCCTGATGTAACCAGGATGGGAAGAGTGGGCCAGCCTGTGTAACTCTGCACCAGCTAAAGTGGGAGCATCAGTCAGGATGGTTGGCATTGCTGGTGAAGCTGTGCCCACTATCCCCTTGAAGGCTCTGCCTCATAGAGCAGCCGGGTTGTTCTCTGCCTGTGCAGCTCCCTCCAGCACTGATGGATTAAGAAGCAAACTCCAGGGACTCTCTTCAGCAGTCCTAATCTTTAAGGATTAGGCATGACCACTTTCCTGTAGGCATAAGAACAATCTGCATTTCTTCTAATCTGCTTCCCACAAGTGTTCAGAAGCTCTGTTATTAAGGATACAGAATTGCAAGGATGTGGAAGATGTGGAAGCACCAGCAGAACAAATGCAAAACAGGCAGAGGATTTCTCTTCCTCTACATTTCCTAACCAAGCAGTGATATCTACACACCAATATAAATTATTTGCTGTGCTGTGGTGTTAGAAAATGTATCTGCTTTGAACATTTGTGCTGCTATTACTACATATGCACACGCTCTCTTAAGAGTTATTCCAAATCACTTTATAGCAAATAACTGAATTAACTGTATCTATGTGCCAGCAGATAATCCCCAAATAAGCTTCTTCAGAACCAGCTCTCTTGTTGCTGGTGAATGCATCCTGCACTAAATAAAATGAACAGTGAAAGGGGTGCACCAATGGAAAACTGAGGAGCACCATCTTCTTTAGAAGCAGCTGAATATGTGCATGTGTACACACACATGCACACTCTCACATGCACTGCAAGAAACAGTGCCAGTGTTCTGCATAATCCTGGTGTTTAGACATTTATGTTAATTACACTGATACTATTTAATGGGAGCTTTATACTTTAAATATTTAATTGGATTATCAGAATATGTCCAACATTAAAATGCATCAGCTATTGGAGCCATAGTCAGTTTTCTTTTTCAGAGAGGCAGACACTAATTTCTTCTGGTTGTAAAAATGTTCACAGTGCCTCAGCAGGCCAAAGGTTACCAGGCAAGCACACTGAAGAAGATGACTTTATCAGATAGCACACTTGCAATATATAAATCAATTTTATGAAGGAGTCGGGTTTTAAATTAATTTTGGATGTAGTTGACCATAATTTGACTTTCTTCACAGCTATTGCACAAAAACCACTGAGGTGTGTGGTGCCCATTTCAATTCACCATTGCCTTTTTCATTCAGAAAAATCTGATGGGATTTTTGCTTGACAGGTTTTCTCACAGAATAACAGGGCAGCATCCCATCTCCTCCAGCCTGCATTCCCTGCACCAAGAGAGACTGAGCACAGAAACCCCGCACTCCATTTGCTTGTCTGCTGAAACTCACCCTCTCTGTCCCTGAAGGAGCAGCAATGCAGAAGCCAAGGAGTAGCTAAAAGATGATAGAGATCTCGGGGAAAATTAACATAACCATTGACAGTCCCTGAGACCTCACTAAATAGCAGCTTGGGAAGCATCCTCCCCTCCGGAGAGGAGAGCGAGGGTAGCAGACACCGGCAGATAATGTTCCAACAGATTCTACTATGCTTTAATCTTCAAAAGCTACCATTAGGAAGCTAGAGAAGTATATCTACCCACCAGACAAACACCACCAGTTCAGTAGGCTACTCTCCATTAAGCACTGAAATAACTCCTCTTTCTTTTCACTTCCTACGGAGAGTGAGGCGAAGCAGCGCAGCTCTCCCGCCGCTGCTCCCCTCTCTGGGAGGGATGGGGGGGACACACTGGAAAAGGAGCAAGTGGCCGGGGGCTGGTGCCGGGGGTGGTACGGGGCAGAAGCGGAGGGGGTCGGGTCCCGAGCACCCTGTCCCCAGCGGTCCCGTGTGCGCTGCTTTCTCCCCGGGAAAGCAGCCGGCTCCGTGCCTCAGGAGTGATGGATGGAGGGAGGTGGGCGTCGCTTTGGGGCTCCGCTTTGTTGGGTTTCACCTCCTGATCCCTTTCGCTTCTGCTCTGCTGGGCTGCAATAGCCACCTCAGCTCCAGCTCCGCGGGTCCAGCTCCGAGTGACCTGCCGCGGAGGGGATGAACTGGGGACGGCCCAGGGAAAGGCGAGAGAGCATTATTTATCCACCACAACTTCTCATTGTCGCGGGGCAGTGCTCAAAAGATCCACAAGCAGTTGGCTTTAAATAAAGCAGGCATTGCTTCCCTTGTATTTCCCCTCAGCAGTCGCCTTAGTATTATTATTATACTTCTATAGCTTTTGCTTTCGGACCTTATAATTATGTCACACAGCAAGGGAAACCGCCAGCATCCCAGCATCTGGTGTGCGGTTGCAAACTTTTGTTTTAAGATTTGGACTATTTATAGAAGGAAAACTTTGTAGGATAGTAATTTCCTACGGTTTTGAGAAAAATATGGCTACGCTTATATTAAAAGGGTGTACTTATTTATTTATTACGACTCCTTCCTCCTGTATAAAAAAAAAATAATAACCACAAAAAAATCCCAACCAACCAAAGATAGCACGGCAAGCTTTTTTACAAGCTATCGGTCACCTACGCAGCAGACATTTCCCTCCTGTGAACAGAAACAGGCAGCTCTGGTTGAATTAATCTAACGTGCTTCCATAAATCTAAGCGCTTTTAAAAATCGGTGGCCAAGACATGTGCATTTCATTAAGAATTAAGAATGTAGAAATAGGCTTTTAGTTTCTTTTTATGGGCGTGTTTATTCCTACTTTTCTCCCCTAGCAGTGGGATATGTTTTTTCCATAGCCCACAGAAAACAGACGAACACACACACAGAGGAACACATGCACACGTGCTTGTTCGTGTGCATGTGCTCCTGTGTGCGCATACAGAGGAAAAAAAAACCCAAATATATCTAAACCAACGCACAGTTCAGGGACAGGACCTCAAATTCGCATCCGTCGGGGCACAAAAGACTGAGGTCGGCTTCGGGGTAGGAGAGTAGGGAAATCCGTCCGGCCCCGGCGGCCGAGATAAATGCGGGGCCGGGAATGCCGAGACGGGGTTCCCCATCACCGAGAGGGGTGAACCCCTCTGCCGCAGCCCCGGCAGCCTGGGCAGGCTCCGAACCGCCCCTGAGCTCCCCCGGGCCCGACCTCCGCGTTCCGGCACGGAGACTCTCGCCCCGGGGCTGGGGGATGCTCAAGGGAGGGAGAAGGCTCCCCGATTTTAAAGCGGCTCCCTCCGCCGGGTACCTGCCGCCGCAGCGCCCTCCTCTCCGCACGGCTGCCCCGCGGCGCGGTCAGCTCTCCTCCGGAGCGCAGGAGAACAGAAGCCCGTGGCAGGTCCCCGACAGCCCCTCCGGACTCCGGCTGCGCTCTCGGACGGGCCCGGCTCCGCCACGGCCGGCGCGGGGACCCCGGCCCACCACCCCCGCCACCCTAACGCGGCGGCCGGCGGGCACAGAGACCTGCCCGGGGACCTGCAGGAGAACGCACGGCGGACACTCTCTCCGCAGCCCTCACGGACTAGCCCAGCCGCTTCTTATCCACCGCAACGATAGATACAGATATAGATATTAAAAAAAGAGACCGAAATTCCTCGCAGTCCCACCCACCGACTCTCATTTCCCCCACCCCTACCTCCACCCCCTTCCTCACAAGGAAAAAGTCCTGGAGCCAGCTCTAACTGCGGGACTGGAGATCCCTCCGGAGCGAAAGCAGCCGGCCGGCGAGCGCCTCGGCGGCGGGGACTCTCGGCGGGCGGCCCGGGCTGGGCGCTCGCCGCCGGCTGCGGCAGCCCCGAGCTCCCCGGGACCTTCGCACACAAACAGCCTTCCCCCGACGGGCGCGAAACGATGCCCATCTCCGGTTTGGCAGGAGGAGGAGTCGGGGTCGGAGTCCCCAGGGGAGACGCCGGCCGCTCCGCGTCCCGTTGCCCCGCCGCCCTCCCAGGTGCGCCGCCCCCGCTGCGGGCACGCCGGGCCCCGGCCTCGCCGGCGGGGCAGCCCCGGGAGTTACCTGGCGGTGCGTCCCTTCCCCCGGCGGGGTCCGACCAGCAGCGCCAGCACCGCCACCAGCACAGCATCTCCTCCTCCTCCGCCGCCACCACCACCACCATCCTCACCACCACGCACCGCACGGAGCTGCCGCCCGTGCTGGCTTCTCCCGGCTCCCTCTGCTCGCTCTGCGCATTGCCCCTAGGTAGCTGCTAGCGGGGGCATTGCAAACAGTATTTAAAAAAAAAAAAAATCTGGATCACTTACAGGTAACTCCCACTGGTAAGGATGAGGAAAATCTGAGGGTAATACACTGAGAGTAACACACTGCGAGATGAAAAAAGGATCATGGCTGAATCCCGTTTACACTCTTGAGTTCGCTTCCTTGGTTATTCCTTTCTGGCCCCCCCTGGTCGTAATTCCCCACCCTTTTTGGTGTCAGCTGTGGCTTGAATCTGAGTTGGAATCCAGTCCCTTGGGCTTGGGGGGGCTTTGTCTGTTTGTTTGTTTGTTTGTTTGTATTGTTGTGTGCAGTATTCCCCTGGTGCTAATGCTGCTCCCTGTGCAGAGTGTGTGCTGCTGCTGTTGCTGCTCTCGCTGCTGCTGCTGCCTCTGGGCTCCTGCCTGTCATGTCTCAGTGGTTGGAAGTTGTTACAGTGGGTTCTCGTGTCGGAATGAGGATGGTTTAAGGGATTTGGATGGCAGAAAGTGCCTCTCTCTCTCTCTCTCCCTCTCTCTCTGTAACTCTCCTGAGGCCCGGGGCTGCCATTGGGCAGTCAGTCACTGCAATCCGCCTACTTTTTCTCTCCCTCTCCCTTTTTTTTTTTTTTTTTTTTTTTTTTTTTCCTAGGGGGAGGATGACAATGGAAAGACACTGATCTAGCCCGGGCTGCAATGAATCCGTGCTCCCTGGCTGAGCCCCCTCCTACGCCTCGCCCGGCAAGGGCTCATTTCGGGCTCCGTGAGGCATTTTTAACTCCCCCCCACCAGCGCTCGGTGGGCTGAGAGCTCCCTGCTTCTGCCGTGGCACCCTTAGCTCGCCCTGGGAGAGGCTGAACGAGCTGGCAGCTTCCAACCCCATTCCGGCTAATTTCTTTATTGTGGCGAGCTGTCCCGGTTCCACCGAAGGGTTCCGCCTTCCCTCCATCCTCGGCGGGGGTTTGGCTGTTGTTGTCGCCCCGATGTTAAAAATTAGGCTTCGATTTCAGGAACACATACGTAGTCATAGCCTTACTGAGTGAGAAATAAAGACATGCACACACGTAGCTTCCTGGCGAGATTGAATTTCGCGTGAGAGCAGCGAAGGGAAAGGACTAGTGTGGAACAGCCGCTGTAGGGAGCGAGAGGGGGGCGGCTGCGAGCGGCTCCCGGCTCCCCACACCTCTCGCCACCCCCGCAGGAAGAGCTTTCGTCTCCTCTCTTCCCTCTGCTTCTCTCGTTTCTGAGAAGATGCAAGTCCAAAGAGGGGTTTCCCGGCAGGTTTGTTGCCTCTCCCTCGCCTTCCCCCTGAGCCGAGCGACTCCTGCCCCTTGGCACCGCCGCACCCCGCGGCAAAGAGATGCTCGACCCTTCCCCCTCCGACGGGCCTGAGCCCTTCGCCCCGAGCACCCCAGGCGTGCAGGAGACCATCGCTTTTCCTCTGCATTGTTGGGTCTCTGTCCTTGACTTCGGAAGTGCTGAGAGCGATGGTGAAATACGGGCGCTGCGGATACCGGGGCTTGGGGTTGAAAACGAACCCCGAAAAATAAACGGCCACCGAAGACACTTAAACCGAAAAGCAGCTGAAACGAACAAGAACCAGACTCCGAAGTGTCCTCGGTCTGTAAATGTTCGTCTCAGGTTAATTTGCTGTTGACCGAAGAAGATGTCTTGGCTAAGAGCTCTACCGAACGCCCTGGTAACACCTCCTCCAGTTAACCAGTCCCAGAACATGGGTGCAGCTGTCTCAGCGACACAACGAAATATGCCCTCAGATGGACTGGGAATTGCAGAACTGGTGCAAAAACGTTGTACGCCGCTCAATATGAGATAAAAATCTTCTCGGGGTTTGGTTGCTTTAACCACTTTAATCGGCAAGTTCAGCACAGACGTTGGGGCAGTCAATGTCCTTTCGAGAAACGCTGATCTCGATTAACAAGAGATGGACGCTTAAGCCTTTCAACGATTATTTATATCCCAGAACCGTCTTATTTATAATTATTTAAGATTCTAAAATGGACGTATTTATCCTTCTGTAAGTGTGTATGCAAGTCTATATATAGGGAAAGAGTTAGAGATGTATATCTCCTCAGTGCCCTTTTTCCTGCTAGACATGTGGCTGGGGCAACTCTGCTGAGCGTGAAACCAGGAGAACGAGAAGCCACTTAGAATGTTGTATTTCTAGCATTTGTTCCGCTTCAGATAGATGCTTGAAATGTGCGTCTGCTTTTAAAGATGTGCCTGGGGGAGGGAAGGAGGGGGACAGCGAACTGTAATAATGCAAATAAAAGTTGGCACTGGAAAACTCCGGACTTGTGCTGGCAAAGTTTGACCCACTCCACCTGAAACGAAGACGGTTTGCCAATTTCCATAATTTTCAGGTCGAAACTGACTTTATCCACAGATGTGTTGTGTAGGAGAAGAAAAGTCGTATAAAGAAATCAAACCGTACAGGTTTTTTCGGGGAGTTAATTTTTATTCTAAAACCACGGGCCGGTTATTATAGGAAAAAATTATTGATGGTGAATAATAATGATGAGGAGGATGAAGATTATTACTACGATGATGAGAATAACCTTGCAAATTCCATCTAAATGGTTTTTATACATATATCAGCCGGGGCAGTGAGAACCACACTTATTTTGTTGATTGAAGACGGAAACATTCCCTTCAATAAAACGTCACACTGGAAAGGAGGTATTGTCGGTAACATCTTATATGGGCACTTCAGCATCTGTCGCTCCTTTTTCCACAAACAGGTGTGTTTTGGAAAAAATGGGGCAGAATTACACTGAAATAGTTGTCGACACTATAGTCGGGCGGGAACTAATAAACTATTTGCTTTTTATTACTTCCCTATTATCTATCTATTCCCAGCCGCGATCCTTTTTTACACCAAGCCCGGGGAGAGTCCGGCAGAAGGGCACGTCGGAAGCCGGGAAGATGCGCCAGGCGGACAACCCACCGTGTCCTTTCTGGGCGGAACCGGGCGTTTGTTGTACCTCATCCAGCTGCAAGTCCAGTGCCGGGGGAAGAAGGCAACAATGAGTCTCAGAATGAGCGGTGTCTGGACGACAGGACAGCAGGGAAGGGGGTGGCGGCAGCACAACGGCAGGTGCCCGTGGAGGGGCCGGGGAGCGATGGTCCCGCCGGCCGGACGGCACCAGGCAGTGGCGCTCCTGGCGGGAATCGCGCGGGTTTCCTCCCGGGGCCTCGCCGCGGCTCCCGGCACTCCACGTGCTGCCGCCGTCGAGGCTGAGCTCCCGTCAATGCTTGCCGAGGGCTGGGGGGACAGTGCCGGCCCGGGCGGGCTTCCCGCGGCCGGACAGCCCCGGGGGTGGCGAGGGCAGCAGGATTTCGTTGGCCTTTACCACAAACGTAGCAAAGCCAAGGTGAACTTCGCAGTAGGGGAGGCGAGCGGGACCGGCTCTCACGTTCCCCGCCGCAGCATCCCTGGAAGTCCCGGGAAGCGGAGTGCTCCGGCCTTCCCAGAACGGGCCGGGGTCCCCGATGTCGGTAGCCCTGTGAGCCCTCAGCTCAGATGGACACGAAAGAAGCGTCTCTACCGCCCCTCAAAGGGGTACCGACACCTTTCGTTGCTCCCTTGGGCAGCGCCAGCTCCCGCCGCCAGCATCCCTCTAACGCCATAGCGAGCCTCTCTCCGCGGGAAAAGGAACTTCTTCCCCGCTCTCTTTGGAGCTGCCCGGTGTTACCTTTCTTTTCCTCCAGAATAAAGAGGAAAAGGGTGGGGTTTGCCCCCAAATCTCTGATCTGGGTATTGTCCACGACTTCATCCTTCCAAAAGACACATCACTCATCCCCAGAGCTTCCGCTGTCATTTGCATCTGTAGTACTGTAAATTTTTACTGCTGTAATTTTTAATTTCTGACGTATTTAATAATTAAAACGGTATCCGAATTAAACGTTATCCGAATGCTCTGTGATATTGTCAGAAAATATTTCTGTTTCAATCCTGCCTGAGGTCAATATTTGATGTGACGTGCTATCATGAAGTCAGCAAGGCTGCAGATACTTAATGCTTCCATGCCTGGAAACGTCATCGACAGAAATATTAAGGGATGTTTCACCTCATCCCTCTTTCTCCAGCAATCTGGGGGGACCGGAAATAGAAACGGGAATGACGGAAGGTGCCCTAGAGGAAGGACTACTTGAGTGGGACCTGCTCTCTTCTCCTAACTGGAGGAGATAGTGACTTCTTTATGGGATCTTGTCAGGTCACCCCATGCACCACCCCGGCTCGTCCAACACCTTATGTATTGTGTTACTTTCTCTCCCCTCGGCGTCATGTTTGTCACCGAAAATGGAGCCTTTAGCACATTTTATTAAGACGCTAAAATGTGCTCAGCAGAAAAAAAAAACCAAAAAAAAAAAAAAAAAAAAAAAAAAAAAAAAAAAAAAAAAAACCCCAAAAAACCTGCCAAGACTCCCCTCCTTGCCGGGGTTGACATGACGGCTCTCTCATTCCCGCTGAAAATCAACCGAATGCCCTGGAAGACATTTTATTCACCTTCACCTCCCCCTTTCAAAGCAAAGAGCTCACCAGAAAAGGCATCATTACACCCAAAGGATATGGTTTCAACAAAATGGTAGTTCCAGTGGCTGATGAAAGAGGAAATAATTGCGTCCCACATGCCTAGCCTAGAAGTAGCCCTAGATCTCAGAGCAAATTTCTCTCCTATTGTTCAGAGAAAGTGAAGTATCCTCATCGCCTTACAGGCATGGTGATGGATCTGATAGGGTTTCCGCAAAGGTTTTTACTGTTCCTGATGTCCTCTCAGTTTCACTTCCAGGCTCAGTCCGACAGCATTCTTGTGATTTTTGCTCTGAATCCTCTTCTAAAACAGCCAAAAGCAATTTCGAAGAGAGATTTGCCTTTCAGCCTACAACATGTGCCCAATCATCTGTTCCCTTCGGCCGCAGAGAAAGCAATAACTGTATCACTGCCCTCATTTTGCAAAGCATTTTCCTTGAGCTCGCCTGCCTCTCTGTGAGGGGTGTGCTCTACAAAGTCCTCGCACTATTGAATTGGGTACCCTGTCATCACTTCATTTATGGATACGCAGCGTTAAGAAATTCACTACACATCTAAACTCCCGACAATCCGAGCCTAGAGGGGGACAGAGCCCATCGCTGCCGACCCCGGCAACGACAAAGGGCGGCGCAGGTTCTCGGCCCCGCAAAGGTCAGAGCACTGAAAGGACCTGTCTGCAGCAGGCAGGATTTGGAGCTACCCCCGGGCATGTGGCTCAGCCGGGACAGGGGCGGACGAGGGCTCCCCACCGGCATGGGGCAGGGGGCAGCGCGCAGGCCGTGCCCCTTCCGCACCCGCGCATCCTCCGCGGGTCGCCTGCGGGGCAGCGCCTTGCTCCGCCGGCCACCGCGGCGGCACCTGCGGCTGCAGGGGCGGGCCGAGAGCCGTGCCAAAAATACCTAAATGAGCAAACACAAAGGGATGCGATCCGCCTGGTGCCCGCCGAGCAAGTCGCTGGGAACCCTCCGGGAAGCAACCGGCTTCTTTACAGGGTGTCGCCGACACCCCGAAAACGGGACAGCTCTGCCCTTGCTGCCCGCAGCTGCGGAAGCTCCTGGTGCGCTATACAGAGCCTGCGGCTCCCTTCTCATTCCCGATGAGCCCAGTTTAATTCCTTCCCCCCGCTGTTTAACCTTAATCCTCGGCTCTGGAGCCCTCCCTCTTGCAGATTCCCTCCCTCTCGTCGCCCCCTCCTCCCAGCGCTGCCTGGGCTGCTGACAGCGGGGACGTGGCTGCTCCCGCCGCGCATCGTGCGCGGAGCAGCGCCCGCGGCGGCGGCTCCCGGCGGGCAGGGCCGGGCCGCTCCTGGCTGCCCGTCGCCCTCCCGCTCTGCTGCCCCGGCCGGGCTCCAGCCTGCCCGTCGCTCTGGGGAACTTGCTCGTTCTCCTGCCTTTGGGAGATGCCCTTTGGCTTCCCTGTTCTCTTCCACGTATTGATTTCAAGGGAAGTGAGCGTTTTTGGATTGCAACTCACCTTATGTATTCTTGATCATTAAAAAAAAAAAAAGGCATAAAAAATCCCGCAAAGACAGGGTCTTTAAAGAGTTTGTAGTTCGACAGGTAAGGACTCGGCTGGGGCTCAGGAATGTGGAAATTCAACTCAAGTCAGCCTACTGCGACGAGCAATATTAATAAGGGCATACAGGCACTGGGGGGAGAGACAGAGGGAAAGAGGGCGAAACTTGGCAACCAAAATAACCGTGTGCACTCGATTGCGGTGATCAAACACCGAGGAGCAAACAGCGGGCTCCCCCGGAGCCCCCGCCGCACCCTCCAGGGCCCCGGGCCGGTCCCTTCGCCTGAGCCCGCCTGGCTTCCCGGGAGCACTAGAGCAGAGGTAGCCGGACCAGTTGTCAAGTTAATTTCAACACGTCCGTGTGATGGATAGAAACGCAAATTGTGTCTAGGCCTGCATAAACCAAATCCCTGAGCGCAGGTTCAGAGCAGGGATTCCCCTCCTCCCGCCCCTTTCGCCTAATACCTCAGCTCTGCTCTATTGTCCCAGCAGCAGCGCCTGAGTTAACTCTGTCAGGCTGCCTTCTCTTTTTCTTTTTTTTTTTTTCCTCTGAGGGTACTGTAAGCCAGAGATAATATTTAAGTTCGCTTAAGCAGTACAAAATAAAAGGATCCGTCATCACCCGCGACCGGCTCCCTGCAGGCTCGGGGCGGGCGGAGCGCCCCGCCGCCGGGCATGGCCCGGGACCGGGGGAGACGGCCTTGCTTCGGGGGGCTGCCGGCGCTTGGACCCGGAGGCGGAGAGACAAATAATCACATCTTTTCTTTTTCTCTTTTTTTTTTTTCCTTTTTTTTCCCTCCTCTGCAGTATTTTGCTCCCAACTCCGCACTAACGTGACCCAAAAGCCAAGGAGATTTGTCGTGCAGAAGGACTTACCCTAATTTGACATAGATGACTCCAAAGCATAGAAACACGTAGAAAATCCACTTCCGAAAGTTTCTGTGCATGATCTAGAAAATGGACTGAGCCATAAAAATTGCACAAAAAGCCGAACTGATCTTGTCGATTAAATCCCAGTCAAGAGCATTGCTGAAGCTACCCAGGAGCAAAGCCGGCCGAGCTGTAAAAAGTCAACTCCGCGCAGATAGGCAGCTCTTCCCAGAGCCATGGTGACCGAAACCGGCTCCGATATTAAAGCTAAAGAGGAAGAAAAAACGGAAAGGGCTGCTCAAAACAGTAAAACAAAACCCCAAGACAGACAGTCTGAGGGAGAGAATGAGCAAGCACTGATCTTGATCAACTGCCTCATAGAGCCCTGAAGTTCAATCTGTTTTTACTTGTTCTGACTTCCTCAGGTAACACTACGTATCTTGCAATCTATGGCTCCAGGTAGGAGGATCTCTCTTTCTCTTTCTCTCTCTCTCTCTCTCTCTCTCTCTCTCTCTCTCTCTCTCTCTCTCCCCCGTTCTTCCCTCCACCCCGCATGTGTCAGGATCTAATACATATCTTATCTGTGTGTGCGTGTGCGAGCTGTGCGTGTGTTTGTGTTTCAAAAGGCACGTCCTTAAGCCGGAGTGTTGGGGAAAACACATGAAACGTATCCAATAAGGGAAATAAAGGACTCGTCCTTTCAAACCGAAGCATTTTTTCATTTCCTTTAGTATGGTAACGCGGCTGGATTTGCAATTCACAAAAGAAACTGTTAAACTTTTCTATTTTTTTTCCTCTTTTTTTTTCTTTATTTTTTTTTCTTTCTTTCTTTTTTTTTTTTTTTTTTTTTTTTCTAAAGAAACAGAGGCAGGCGTTAATCCCCACTTGCTGGCAGCTGTATCCTAAAAAGCAACATGTGTCCAGACTACTTCTTCGGCCATTTGACCCTGCTGGACACCAATGTCTGCCACCAAATTTGATATCATTTTCCGCAGTAAGAGAATATCCTTCCTCCTTTGAGAAGCAGATACACTTAGCTTGTAACACTAGCTTAGGACAGTCAGTTTGCTGCTCCTAGAGAGATTCATCGGTGGGACAAAACCTCACTTTGTGCTCAGACACTAACAATGAAGCAAGGCTTCCTTTTCTTTTCTGATTTTTGTGGTTTTTTTCCCTTTCATTTCTTTCTCTCTATTTTTTCTATTTTTCTTCTTCACTGATTTCTGAGCCGCTCCGTTTATTCCTGCATTCTGTGGAATTATCTATTCCAGTCTACTACACAATGTGTGCCTGTCCGGAGGCACAGATCTGCATGCATATGCACGCTTAAATAGCACTCCGATACAAGTCTGTGGGCTGCAGGGAGTTACACAGATACGGAAAAACTCGTGCACCTCTGCCCTCTCCTACACATACATTCATATACGTGTAGCAACAGTCAGCACAGATGGCTCTAGGCATCTCGCAAAGAGAATCGGCTAAACACACACCAGGAAAGCCTGAAAGGAAAGCAGGCAGTGACAAGCAAGCAAAAGAGGCTGAACATAGAACTTCATCGTAAAGTATCTATCCTGACGGAGAAAACAAAGGATTTTTTAAAGGCCAGCCAGGCTGCCGTGGTTGAAGAGGTGCAGTGTGAAATCGCAGGTCATGTTCAGACTCCCACAGCAAAGGCTGCCCGCACCTTGTCATCACCCACTCAGCCCACAGGAACAGGCTCCTCTCCAGGCATCATGCAGAGACCCCAAGCCAGTTCCTGTGAGGGGAAAGGGAAGCGAAGCGGGGCAGAGAAGGGCCGTGCTGGGGAAGGGGGGCTCAGAGCAAGTCCCCCAGTAGCGACCAAGGCGGCCGAGACTTCCCACTCCACCGCCAGCTCCGATTCCTCTGCTGCGGATGGGTTTGGCTCTTTTCCCCCGCATTCCTCAGTTTCATTCTTTAATAATCAGCTCTCCGGCTCTCGGAGGCAGCCAGCTCTCCTCCAGTCCACTCGGCTACACTGTCATCAATACTCAACTACAGACAATTTGTCCTTAAAAAATACCGAGTCTTCCCTTCACACTAATTTCCTTGTATTTAGGTGTCATTTTTTATCCTTTTTTTTTTCCCCTGACCCAACGTAAGGATTATTTTGTTCTTCATCCCCATTATTTTTAGGCAATTTTTTGTAGGATGAGGCCGTGTTTGACAGAATCACAGGAATCCCAGGCACATGGTGCGATTCTTGGGACTGTCCTGTGCAGGTCCATAGGCTGGACTTTGAGGATCCTTGTGGGGCCCTTCCAAGTCCGAATATTCCATGACACTTTGATTCTATGTTTCGCTTTTGCAGAACCATGTCTCCAACAGCCTCACAACTTTACCCACAGCTGCCTCCCAAACTCCTCGACCAACACCAAATGTCATTCACGATACAGCCCCACCACCACCCGCCACCTATGAATCTTTTTTCCGGTTTTTGAAACCTTTTGGAAAAGAAGTGTCATGTGTCCCTCACGAGAGTCGCGGGGATGCGGTGGCGGGAGGAGCGGGGTACATAAAGATCTTTCCTGTGGGGCGGGACGAGGCGGGCGGCAGGGCCGGGCGATGTCGAGGGCGGCGGCAGACCCGAACCGCGGCAGCGGGCGGGGATGAGCCCCGGGGATGAGCCCGGGCGGTCTGTGTGGAGCGCTGCTCCGAGGATGTGCCCCGGAGATCTTTGTGGAGCGCTGCTCCGAGGATGTGCCCGGGCGGTCTGTGTGGAGCGCTGCCCCGGGGATGTGCCCCGGAGATCTGTCCGGAGCGCTGCCCCGGGGATGTGCCCCGGAGATCTGTGTGGAGCGCTGCCCCGGCGGTCTGTCCGGAGCGCTGCCCCGGGGATGTGCCCCGGCGGTCTGTCCGGAGCGCTGCCCCGGGGATGTGCCCCGGCGGTCTGTCCGGAGCGCTGCCCCGGGGATGTGCCCCGGCGGTCTGTCCGGAGCGCTGCCCCGGCCCGGCGCAGGCGGCGCGGCCCCGGCAAGGGGCGGCTCGGGCCGGTCCCGCGGGGTCACAGCGCCACCCTGCGGCGGTGAGGCGGGCCCGGGGAGCGGCGGGGCTCGGAGGGCGGAGGGTGCGCGGCGGCCCCGTCCCGTGGGGCTGGGATGCGCTCAGGGGCCCCGGCACTGCCGAGACCTGTAGTGCGGTCCCCCCGCGGCCGCTGGCTGTAGGAGCGCCGTGCCGGGGAGCTGCGCTACCTCCTTCTGTCTCCGCACCCGAGCACAAACTCGGGCGTGGGTGCGGAACCGGCGTGGAGGGGCAGGCTGCTTCCCCTGCGTGTGAGGCCAGGAGCAGGAACTGGGCATTCACTGGCCAGGGAGATTAGGAGGAGCAGGGGGCTCTGCATCACAGCTATTTGTTGTCACTGGTCTCCTCTGCAGACCCCTCGTGCCTGTTTTGTCACAAACCCCACGGATATGGGAATACAACTCACATTGTCTCCATCTCCTCATTGACTGTCAGGCTAGCACATCCCACTCGCTTCTGCAAACTAATGAGTATTCTTCATGAAACCCAAGAAGTTTCAACAACAGAAACTAGCCTAGGTTGTACCATCGTTTAGAGGGCAAAAAATTTCTGTATTTTTGACCCTTACTCTGCTGTTATTTTCAGCTAATTGATTTGAAGATCCTGAACTGGGGGAAAATTATATATTTTCTTGCCTTCAAATATCAGTTTTACTATTCCTGAAAACTTAGGCCGAGGTTAAGAAGATTTAATGAAGCTTAATAATTGTGTGATTTAAGAAAGAAAACTCGGTAGAATATTAAAATGCCTAATTCTCACATAAGTATTCAGAGATACACCTGATTACTTTATATGCAAAATATATAAAGCCCGTTTATTTACTTTAAACAAATACCACCTTAATAATGCTAAAAGGCTTTCTGGATGCAAGGTAATATTCCTAAATAGAAAAGCATTGGTAGATGTGGGTTGAAATAATTTGCTGAATGGTCTTCTAGTACACAATTCTTAGTCATTACTCATCCAAAACAACTGGTATAGCAGGGAATACAGTCAATAAAAAAAATCACGAATTTAGTTTCTCCTGCACTGACTTTCTGCTGACAAAGCTCAACATTCACACCTCCAAAACCTGCCAAAAGAAAGGTCACCTACACACACTGCTGCTGGTCCCTACATCTCTCCCACACCACCCCACAGCCTTCTGATAAACTGGCTCCTGTGGTAAAATATTTCAAAGTTGTATTGAGCTTCAGCTTCCCCAATCCATCACAAATGCATTTACCCCCACTCCGACTGAAGAGCCTTTTCCTTTACCTTAGGAGGAGAATTACAAGTGACTTTTAGAAGCCTCCTCCTCTGAAAGCTTAGTTAACAGGAGCTAACTATTGGCTGCAGGCACTCAAGGGCAACTTAGGTGTGCATCTCTTTAGAAAATGAAGATGATGGGAAGCAGAGTCACTGGCCCAGGCACGGATCCTGTTTATTCCAGGATGCCACAAGGGACACAGTGCTGTTTGTCTGACCTGGGGCTTATAGGGTTTCATGTACAGGGAACAATGCCCAAGCAGAAGGAGCAATCTCCACAGTATGGGAACAGCTTGCAGCCTGTACAGCTCTGTAAATGGAAGTATGAACAAGCAGAACCAAAGGGGAAAGGAGCTGTTGGTCAGAGCTCACATCATCTTCCCTAGCATTTTCCCAAGAATAGTGTTCAAAATCAGAGTAAATCACATGAAATTTCTAGGGAATGCAGACAACAGAGATAATTACTCTGTGATAATTACTCTGTGATAATTACTCTGTAATAATTACTCCAGATCAACCACTGGACCAGGAGCTGGACTTTGATGATCCTTGTGGTTCCCTTCCAGCTCAGCATACCCTGTGATTCTGTGTGGGCTCCTTATAAGTCCCAAAGGCTTAACTACAAGGCAAGTCCAGCTGCATTTATCCCAGCCAGCCACTCTCTGGCACTGTTGCTCCACTGTTGCAGTTGTAGATTAAGGCCCCATCTATCACTAACAAAACAATTGCACAAAAACATTCCTTAAGGGAAACACCCGGAGCATATGGAGCTAAAAAGGAAACAGAGGAGAAGAACTAAAAGAAGAAAAATGAAAAAAAAAAGAAGCACACAAAGATAGGTATCTTGCATCTGATCAGGATCTTACACACAATTTTTTGCATGTTCTTAACAAATGTACACGTTAAGCATATGTACATACTAGCAGCCTTTAATATTTTGTACTTGTTGTTACCATGCTTTTGTACATGAAGTCTTTTCTTAAATCACACTACTGCATTTACCCACCTGCTTCCTATGTCTAAGATGTCACTTCTTTCTAAAAGACTACCAAACCCACTCTTGGATGCCAGAGTTTTTTTCAGACTTGGGATGTCCTTCAGTGAGCTTCTGATGCTGAGATGTGTTCTCAATCATCTGGTCTTTGAGCTTTGATTCAGCAGAAGGGAACCAAACTGGTAAGAGGTTATGCCTTTGGCATGTGCATCTGGCACGGTAATGACTTACTGGCAATAGCATGATTTAATGCCAATAAAACCTGCACCATAGTCGAGGTTTGAATCTGGTCTTACATAGTAACTGACCTGTCCACTGCTCTCTTAGTTCTTCTCTCACTTGGTATTGTGCAAAACAGCATCTGGTCACATCTTTGATCACCACTGTCTTTTGTCTCAGCTCCTTCCCTGTTTCTCTCCCTCTTTTTCTTTCCTCTCTTTTACATCTCATTACCTGGTATATGTTTCACTTTCTCAAGCTATCAGTCTTCCTGAGCCTGTTAAGCCTCCACCAGTTTATCAGACAGCTAATTTGATTAATAAGTAACAGAGTTGTCCATGCTCAGTTTCAGGTGTTTCATATTTACAGGTAAATGCTGGCTTGAAAATTTCTGTTTACTTGTCTCATTCAAGCTGAGGGTCAGTGTTCAAGCAGAAGTACAGTGCCTGTCTTAATAGCAGCATGAAATGGAACTAACAGACTTTCTCACAAACTCCTCCCTTGATAACTGAAGCTTTCCTGGCTTTGTTGCACTGGACTTAATATAATTTTAAAGTCTTTCTTATGTTCTTCATGAACTGATTTCTTACTTTGTTGACTGTATTACTTTGAAAAATTCTCTGCAGAAGAAGGTTGGGCAGTTAAAAAGGAATGTGAGTCAGCAATAACATATGGTTGCAAAAAAAGAGAAACACTATGAATAAACAGGCATGTTGTATGGGAATGAACACAATATGTTCTGTTACTCTGCAGCAGTAGGAAGTCCAGACTCATGTATGAAATTGTCTTCTGGCCAGTGAACTTCAGTAAGTACATAGACCAGCTAGAGATGATCCAGAGGTAAACAACAGGAAGATGATCCACTACGATAATGAAATACATAATCCATGAGGAAAGGTTGTGTTGCTTTATTTTACAGAAACACAAACTGAGCAGGGACAGTGTAATAGTCTTCAAATGTGCAAAACCACATTGCAAAGACAGCAAGGAAAGGAATTGTTGTATTTGTGATAAATGGACTTGAGCAGCATTTAGACAAAATAAGTTGAATGGCAAATATTGCCAAGATTTAAGATCAGGTTAAATAATCATCTACAGAAATTTAGTAGCACAGGACCCTACCACAGGCTACAAACACCCAGGTTCCTTTTAGACATGAGGCCTTTGATTCTGTGACTCTGCTTTCAATCACTGTACTGTCAAAATTCCTTTCACCTTCAAGCAACATGGTGAGAGGCTTCCTGACTTCTTCTGAAAGTATTTCAGAAAGCATCTAGCTTGACCAGAGGAGATGGAGTTTGCATCCAGGAGTTTAGAGGAGCACCCAGAGCAGTTATCTCTAGGCTGTATTTCATGAAGCAAGTCCTTTCATCCCATCTTGCAGAAACAAACGTTCTCCCCAGTCCTCATGAAGCAAATGTCTAAAGAAAGGAGCCTTTGCACATTTCTAATCAGTGCAGCAATTCAGAGACTTAAGGTTTGAGACTGTAGATTCTGAAGTTCTGTGAACAACTTCAATTCCATGCTTCAGATAATACAGTGAGACATCATTATTGAACCCAATTATTTGCCTAAGGTAGCCCTACTAAAGAAGCACTATACCAAATGAATGCAAACAAAATACTGAGTTCAGCAAGATTTCTACTGGAGTCAAGATAAAATAATTTTAGATTAGTAATTTAATCTATAATCAGCAAGTCTCTAAACCCTACAATTACATATGATGCAACAAAAGGAAAAATCAGGACTCAGAAGTGATTTTTGCTGAGATTTACATGCTCATTCCTATTTTCTTATTATATTCTCAGACATGTCTAGATTGACAAACACATTTTTAGTTATCTGTGGTTTTGAAAGATGACTACAAAAGATACCACGGTGGGGTTAGATTACACTTAACCTTTAAAATCATCTTTCAAAAACTAAGGGACTGAATAGTTTTATGTGATATACCAATTTTGTTTTGCCTGCTTATTGAGTGCTGCAATTTTTGTAAATATTACAAGGGAAGCTGCATTGTTAAGCAGTTTTTTCTTCCTAACTGATCTTCTCTATTGTAACCTTACTCCACCTAATGCAAAATGCTTCTGAGTTGCAAATCAATAAGCATTATACTCAGCCTGAGAAGAATAAAGCACTACCTCTTCTCTGTGTTTGGCCTGATGTTCTGTCCCAGTGAAATTGCATCACTGTACACATCTAAGAACTACAGTTTGCATCACAGGGATCTTTGTTGACTGTATTACTTTGAAAAATTCTCTGCAGAAGAAGGCTGGGCAGTTAAAAAGGAATGTGACCAATAACATATGGCTGCAAAAAAAAAGAGAAATACTATGAATAAACAGGCATGTTTATTCTTTTATTCCTTTATTCCCATTTAGACCTTGAAATCTCATTGAGGCAAGCAACATATTCCCCATGGCTCAGACACAGTGATACCCACAGAGTGTTTGTCACCAGGGCAGCATCCCAGTGTAAGGCCAAAGTGGCCAGTGTAAAATTTGGAGATGAGCTTGCAGATGGGGAGCATGGCACTCTTCTATCAATGCTTCTATCAAGGGAAGATTGCTTCCTAGCAGAATTATGACAGAAACCTTCCTACTCTTTAATTGCCAAAGAGAAAAGTCTATCAGGTCCTGCTGTAGGGTTTTCACCACTGCAGCTGTCCAGCTGTCTCTTACCAGATATTGGTTTTATCCCTATTGTATGTAGAGAGATTGTGAGTCTAGAGCTGCAGTGTCCTTTGGAGTTCTTCCTCAGGTAACCCTCCAGAGATGTACTTTTCATTGTAAGACAGGGTGCCTCAGTAAGAGTAAGCAAGAGAAATATAAGGGGGAAATACAAGGGAGAAGAGCATTAACTGACAAATAAAATGTGACAATGGTTCTCTCTTCCAATTGAGCCAGACACAGCATTTGGAGTTCTAAGGTATCATGAGGTTTCCACATACCCTGCCTCCATCCATCCATGTGCTGGCTTCATTGCCACACACTGAGAGAAATTGTACTTGTTTCTAATTTGAGCAGTGTGGAAATTACTCACTTCCCACTGGCTTGACCACAACATGGATGCGCTTACCTCTTTCCATTTGTCATTACATCACTGGTGAGACAGCTTCATCATGTGAATCTCCTTTAGCAATTCATCTTACTGCTTTCATAGGTATTGCTTATAATCTCTCAGATAAATGCTTAAATGCATTTCTGTCATCAGAAGAAATGTGATTGCCCCCAAACCAGAACAGCATCACTGCATGTAACTGCAAAAAAATCTTGCATTTTCACTAAATGCAAATACAAAATCTTATAGCTTCATTAATTGCAAAACCAAACCCCTTGTCATTCCAATAATTGCAAATAATCATCTATAAAAGAGAAAAAAAAACTTGCTTGTTTTTTGTTTTGATTTTTTCTTTGTTTGTATCTTTGTTTGTTTTTTGGGAGTTTTTTCCCTTTTTTTTTTTTTCTGATTTCTAAACTACACTTCCCAGAAATCCCAGGTGTAGAGTCAAAGTGCCTATTTGTGTCTTGCTACCCGCTGCAGTCTCCTGTCAAGGAAACATCCTGAAAGGCAAATAGTGCAGATGTAAGAGTATTTTTTTTCCCCTCTCATATACAGTAAATATTCAATTTATTTCAGCAACCAGTAAGAAACTCCATAATTGCAGACCTATGTTTAGGTCATATTCGTTATCTTGTAATTGAGCCTTTAAACATTCATTTTTCTCCTAAGAATAACTCATTAACAGACTTGATAACCATCTCTTCCTAAAAATACAGGACTTTATGGGCTTTATTCATATTGAAATTATTAATTTGTTTTATTGTATACTGCTTACTATTTTGAGATAAATCTGTGTGAATATGAACCCTCCTGTTTGGAATAAAAATATCATCTCTCAATTTTGTGCATGGTTGTTCTTAAAAATTTCTCTGATGATCCATTTTTATATACATTTGACAGTACATTATTTCTAGATTTCAAAAGCTAATCACATGCCTTCCAATGCTTGATGTTTTAAAATGACAAACGAAAACCTCTGGATTATTTTATTCCATACATGCCAGATGCCAAGAAAAACTCCTAAATGTGATTTTTTTCCCCTGCTCGCAGAAACTAGGGCCTTCTAAGAAAAACAAGCACATCTAGAATTGCAATATTTAAAATTATCCTGATTTTTAAAGTAAATCTAATAATGGAAGTGGGGGGAGGGAGAGTCCAGACATTATTTTTGAAAGCACAGGATTGATGACATTAATGCTGCCAACCTAAACATGAGAACATTGGTTTGTTTAGCTTACTGTCTTTTCCACCAGCCATTATTTAAAAACATCTACTGCTCTTACTGCGTAGAGTCTGCAATTTATTTACAGCTAGGCTAAAGTCAATGGAAATAAATGTCCATTCATAGGCTACTTAGGAGTTAGAAATATTTCTAGCGTCTTAAATCAAAAATAAATGCCCCAGTAAAGAGGTTTTCAGGTGAAGATGACATCTAGTGAATAGTTTTATAAGGATGTGCCCAATGAAGTTTTCTCTTCATTCATCCTTCATCAGTCTTCCAGAACATTTGTCACTTTTACATGGATATTTTAATCATTGCCTCTGTGTATCAGGGTTTGGCTCACCTAGCTGTGTTGTCATGATGGAGTTCTATGACAAAGCAGAATCAGATATATAGACTTTATAAAAGGTTGCCACTCTTCCCTTTAAAGCTTTCAATGACTCATCAAATGAAGTTTGCATCATGTCCTCCCCCAGGTCACTGACTTAGAATGGTCACTTATCTACACGTCTTTCCTACATTGTCTTTTTATTACAATAAGCCTCTCTTTCATCAGGATTATCAGCAAAAGCTGCAGGATATTTTTTCTGGCTGCAATTCAGCTTCATGTGGAGGTGCTCACATGCACCCTGTGGTATTTTGTGCAGTTACAAGCCATTTATGACATGTTTGAAAGTGCATACTTCACTTTACAGATTTAACTCTTTGCTTGACTCCAGTGTCTCCTTAAACTCAGTACAAGATATCTGTAGAGACCAGGGTTTAAACCTCACATGGTGTTGACAGCCTCTACTCTTTCATCACCTCCTTTGGAGTGGGAGGTTCTCTGCAGATTGTTTGGATGCAGCCCTAACATGAGTCACATGCATTATAAAAATAATTTAAAAATTCTTTCCAAACCAAGCAGAGGTGGGATTCCACACACAGGCTCCCTGAGCAAGGGTCCAAAAGAGTATGAGATTCCCCATTAAGCCTTTCTGGCATGAAACCTGCACTCCTGCTCTGAGGTTGGGGTAGGTCACCTTTAAAGGTCCCTTTTAATCCAAACTATTCCACAATCCCATGTTTATCTGAAATCATTGTGCCACCATTGTGCCTGCCTCTCCCCCCACTGAGTATCTCCCTGAGAGCTGCCAGGACAGGGACAGTCACCTAAGGAAGCATCCCAAACCAACCCTGTAAGACACTGGGCTGGCAGGTGCTGGTTCTTGCCATGCCCACCACTCCTGAGAGCAAAATAAGTCAATCACAGAGCTGAAACCAGTTATTCAGTGTCTTCAGCCATGGCCTTTCCATAGCAAGTCTTCAGTTCTCTGTGGCTTCTAGAATCAATTTATCTTTCTGCTTTTTTAAAAGAAGGGGGGAACTGAGAATAGCTTGCACCCCTACCTGTGCTTTCAGAAAAAGGAAGAATTGAAGAATCTTTGAGGAAGTACAAGCAGTTCCTGTAGGATGAACATGTTTCACCCCAGGCTATTAATTAAATTCTTTCATTCTTTGGGTGCAGACAATGACTTTTTGCTACAAGTTCATATGAGGGTTAACAACTAGCTTTGTGACCTTCATATAACTGAACACAAAATTTCTGATTACTGAATGTAAATGATTAATCCCCAGCATCCTTCCAAATCCAGAGCATAGCTCCAACCCAGTATCGCTCTTGGGAATGTTCCTTGCTACTTCACATTGTCTACAGAGTCTCTGGATGTTGGGGAATTTAATACTGAACAAGTTATTTTATACTGAGTTAATTATTCCCTCTAAAGTGACCAAAAGCTTTATTCATGGAATCATTCTGGACTTCTTCATGTGCATGCCACAGCTAATACAGTCTTTTGCTCTTTGCTGTTTGGGACCTTTCAAACTCCAGTTGATTGTTATGAATTGTCTACTGAACCTCCATGAACCATAAAGTAAGAACATATTTATTGCCTTGATTTAATACTGCCTCTTGGCTGTCTTTTTATAATATCTTTTCACTACATTTCTTCTTCTTTTAAAAAGTCTTAACTTGGATTGATTCTAAAGTCAACGGCACATGGGCAGCATCTTCCATAATCATGAGGCATAAATGTAGGGAGAAAAACCCCTCTTTTGGCTTAAGCCATCCCCTGACTTTTGGCAATTAAGAAGAAAGAAAAGCAATTTCCTAGAAGTTTCCTTCTGATTACCATATTGCTGTATGGGTACTTTTCCTTTGTAATGTGAAAATCAAAACTTTTCTTTTTTAGAACTGCACTGTGTCAGGTCTTGCAAAGCTTGCCCTGTTAAAAAAATCTTACTTTTATTCCTGTCATAACACAGAGCAATCTATTTTCAATATGTAGCATAATTATATGTTTTAGAAGAATCCAGTTTATGACAACAAATATTTAGAGGGCTTTAAGGGTGGCTATTATTTCTGCTTACATATTGACCAAAAACCAGAGTCTGCAAGAGAACAGAAAATTGAATGTAGAATTGAAGAATGGTGATATAAGAGAAAAATGGTGTGCAGAAGAGAATCAGCAAATAAAGTAAAGAGGACTGAATGAAAAGGAGTTAACTGAAATAGGAGTAAAGGAAAAAAAGATTCTGGAACAAAAAAAAAAATCAAGCACTTTGATAAAATGAATCAGTGTATTAAAATCATACAGGAAATACAGCATTTCTTCGGCATTTCCAAGAATTTGTTGTAAATCAACAACTATATTTTGAAAATAAAAATGAAATCTGGGTTCAAGAGTGTAATCTGACAGAAAATGTAGTATTTCTAGAATCCACAATATGCTGTTTCTTTTACAATTTCCATGGCTAGAGCTCCCTTTTTGAAATTAGAATGCTATCTCTCCTTCAACTGGCTTTTCTGGTCTTCCTTTTAGATACTGACAGACCAATGCATTTCAGCTCCAGCTCAGCCATTTTAAGGGCATTGCATTGTTAGTCTGTCAAGTCATACTGCTAAGAATGCAGTAAAATAATACAACCACAGAAATCAAACAACAGGCAAGTGGGTGCCTTCTGCCTTTTGATTCTTTGTCACAGATTACCTCAGCTCATCATAGTTCCTGTGGTTTGTCATGACTTCAGGAAGCCTGAGGATGCTGAATTTGACATGCCTGAGTCACAGTCTGCACTGAATCACTGCCTTACCAAATGACTTCAAGTCACTTCCAGAACTGTGCTTCCTGCCTCAGCAAGGAGACAGGGACTTTCCTGCCAGTTCCCTCTCTACAGGCTTTGCTATCTACCCAGAATCAGAGCTAGAAAAGTCAGCAGGGGTATCAATAGTGGGGGAAAGCTAAGCAGGTAAGTAGTAAGTTTGGCTGATACGAAAGAAGTGATAATTAAGCCAAAGGATATAAATATTCAAGTCTTTGGATGTGTGAGCTAGTTTTGCCAAATGCCAAAACAGGGACCTAGGCCTTTGCATTCATGGCTTGCAAAAGCAACATCAATATTTTGATGTTATTACTGAGGAAATTGTTAACACTTTTCTACTTAAAGGACAGGGTATTGGTCACTTTAGCACAATTTGTAACGAAGGCACTGCTCCAGAAAGAATTGGTGAATGCCAGTGACTTCATCAGCTGTTGCTCATTACAGGCAATTAAGCTGTTGATATTCTCACCTAAGAGGTCTTCCATAAATTATCTGTTTAATTACTAATATGGATGAAACAAGGGAAAATTACCACTTCCTCCCACATGGAGAAACCAGTCAGAAGTTCAAGCTTACCCTATTGAAGACATCACATGTATTTTATGACATCTCCTGATACTCCCTGGATCATTCTTGGTTTGTTCAGAGAGCTTTTTGGAAGTACAAGGATTCTGATCTCTGTGGCTACTTCTGCTCCCTTAAGATACTAAAAAAAATATTTACCTATCGTTCCTGAAAGCATTGAAGTTTCCAAAGACACTGGAAAACCCTCCCTAGAGAGATGATCAATGATCAAAGTCAGACCTTAAGACATTTGGATAATGATAACATGTTTTAACTTTCAGCCAGCCCTGAGGTGGTCAGGTAGTTAGACCAGATGATTGTTGTGGCTCCTTTCCAAATGAAAATATTCTATTCTATTCTATTCTATTCTATTCTATTCTATTCTATTCTATTCTATTCTATTCTATTCTATTCCATTCCATTTTTCAGTTTGCAAACAGTTTGGATTAAAAAAACCCTTTTCTTTCCCAATTACTTAGAGAAAATGCATCATGCTCAATTCAAAGAAGATAACGGTGATACTGGCATGTAGACATGTATTTGAAGGAAAGAATTCAGGATGATAAAAGCATAGTGTTGGTGCAGAAACAATTTTCACACTTCTGCCAAAAGACCCACTGTATGTTTGTTGCACTAAGCACAAAAAAGTTTAAAACCATACATATAAAAACTTCCTTAGACCTTAACATACACAGAGAACCTCGTATTTTACTCCATTCCAAATCAGTGCTTTAAGAGTAAACCTTTACTGACAAGTAACAGAAAGGAACTGGACACACAGTGTCAAAACACACTCAGTTTTATGAACCCTTCTGGGTTTTGGTGGTGGGTTGTTTGAGCATGAATCATTAAATAATTTCACACACAGAAAGAATTTTCACAGCTTAAGGCATATCTTCACCTATGCAAACCTCATGGACTCCTTTAAAGGAGCTCCCTTGTATTTCTTTTGACAGGTCTATGAACTTCTATTTCTCTTCTTCCAGTTCTATTGTTTTACCACTCTTTATGTCCTGCATCTGGGTCTACAAAATGCTACTGACCACATATAATTTAATATCCTGTCTTTGGTTTCCTAACAAACCACCAGACCATATATCCTATTTATTTTCTCATTTTTCAGGGGTTTTTTTCCCTTTAATGTAATTCTCAGTCTCATTGATCAAGCCCAACTCCCTCTGTTGTTGCACTAATGTTACCGAAACTCAGATCTACCTCTTAGAAATTGAGACTGTTTCTTCTATTGACACCAATAATACTTTTTCCGTAAACTTCCTCATTATCCCATTATTGTTTAATGTTACAGCAGAATATTATTCTAATCCAGTCATTTTCAACCAATCTAATATAGCCCCAAAGTGGATTAGCCAGCAGGCACTGGTAGGCTGCGCATCCATCAGTTGACAGCTATAAAATCCCAGGATAATTAAACACAGATAGATATCCAGAAAGGGAAGGGAAAATTAATTTTCCTCCTACTTTTCCATCTGTTGCTGTTCACTCTATACAATTGAGGATCAGTTCCTTGCCCTTTCTTCTTCCATCCACCCAAAGCTGGAAGTGGCAAAAAATGCTTTAAGAAACTGAACTAAGGGCAATGACAAGATACCTGATCCCCCCACCCACTCCTGTTCCTAGGCAGGAAGTTTCTGCAGCAGTCCCACCAACACTATGGTACCTACAGAGGGTTTGCACCATGATGGGTTCATCTATGTCAGTAGAGTGAAGCATCCAACCCCATGGCTGGTGTGTCCTGAGGGTGAGCACTCTGTAAACCACCCATAAACTGCTCTGAAAGCTGGACATTATATGACACCGTACTGTTACAGAGAAGTAAATTGAGCATTGTAATCCTATTATTAAGTGCTGATGCTTGTGTCCTTTGTGTGCATCAGCTTTTTCTCCATGTTCACATTTAATCATGGGACAAAATCAGGGAGTGAATTAGATTTTTCTTTTTTGTGAGTTTGTCTCTTTCTCTCTGCCCACCTTTTTCTTCCTTAACTACATGTCACCAGAACATGCAAGTTTGCACATTCTATAGTCATGACTTCTTTTATTCATGTTCCTTTGCTCAGCATTTTTTTTTCCTTACACTGCAGAACTTGTCTTCAGAACAAAGAAGGAGCTTGAACTTGTATGTTTTGTTCATAACAGGATGTCTTCCTTCAAGCTGACTAAACCCCACTATCCCAATGCTAATGCCAATGGTGATTAGTATGAGCACTACTATTTCCATTCTTTGAGAAAGTTACTAATATTTGCAAGGAGTAAATTTATATTTGCTATAAATATCTTCTGTAGCATTTTCCATGTAATTAATTGCATTGTGATATTCATCTAACTGAATGTCAGTGGTTATCAAGCATACAGACTTTTCCCTTGCTGTATCAGCATCCCCCACCCCATCTTCTCCTGGCATTGTCACAGCCACTACACTGCTGCTGCTTAACTACCACTCTCATCAGTGAGTCAAAAAAGTAAAACTTCAAAGCAAGAGGTTCATTTCTCCTCTTGGCTATCTGCCAGAAGTGTAGTTGGTGAGGATTAGTGTTTGAGGTTTGTTTTCCTCTGGCTTTAAGAAGTGGCTGTTGAAAGCTAGAGGAAACTACTTTGGCAGGGAGCAGCTAAAAGGTTTTGTTAGTTGCTGTGTGTGCATGAGGTGTACACTGTAGCATATTTTTGTCAGTCTGAAATAAAATAGCCTTTTTAATGGTGTGACCTCCCTGCTGCCCAAAAGGTGCCTCAAACAACTGCAACAGAACAGTAGTTCTGGGGAGGGAGAAAGATGAAATGAGTCATGAGGCCTCCAAAAGACTCAGGCTGCCCCATTCCACAGACCTTTAACTCTTGTCCTAACATTTTAAAATATTCCTCTGACATATAAAAAACCATCTCATTTTCTGAATAAGATAATTCTCCTTGGGCAACGAAAAAGATAATATTACTCCTTACTTCTACAGATCCAGCTGTTTTGACAGAGGTATACAGCATCCTCCTTACTCCAACACCAAAAAAGCCTTGTGTAGGGTATGGCTTTATTTCCATAACTGATCAAAAGGGACTCATAATTAAGCAGCATCCAAAGCAGGCCAATCCTCAAATCTTGCCTTTCTAACTTGACATGCCTTAAAGCCAGAAGCACTGAAGTGATCGACAGCTTGTAAGAAACCCTTGAAACAGGTAGTGGCCCCCTCCCATCACTCCCTGCCCTAAGCCTCACTATCTTCAGGGACTTAAACTCAGCTTCACAATGGAATATATGAGTCTGAAGGGCTGGGAGAAGGTCTTCCATAACAAATTACAATCCCACTGAAATCAGTCCTACTGAAGATACAGTATATTTGGAAAGTATACAAGTTTACCCATCAGCTTTAAATAAGGGATTGCTAATTGAAGCATCTAAGTGTGATTACAGGTGCAAAAACATTTAGAAGCTTAACTAGTCCTCACTGATGGTGCACTTCTGTGGTACTTTTGACAGCATCATTTGTTAAATGATGCAGAACAGTGTTCACCCACAGAAGTTAAGTTTCTCCATCTTATGGTCCGCAAATGTTGGATTTCTGTGCTATGGCAGGCAAACCAAGATAGCCAATGCCAAGATAGATAGAGTCTGAGCACAGGTGAACTAAATGGCCATGATGCTGTGGATGCAGCACCTTCTTGGAGGAGACAGACCCCTGAGGGCAACAAATCCCACCCCTGACAGAGGCCAGGGGGCTTGACAAAATGGTGGCATTAATGGTCTTCCCTTTTCCTCTTTCTTACACTTCTTTCCAATCTGAAACATCCTGTGACCTCCTCGCTTCATGGCACGCTCTGCAGAATGTCTTTTTGTACACACCACTGAGGGGAAGAGTTCTTGTTCTTTAGCTGGAGGGGACTGAGGCCAGACCTCACCGCGGTCTGCAGCTTCCTCCCAAGGGGCAATAGAGGAACAGCTCTGAGCTCTGCTCTCTGGGACCAGGGACAGGAGCCAAGGGAATGGCTGGAGCTGGGGCAGGGGAGGGTCAGACTGGATGGCAGGGAAAGGTTCTTCCCCCAGAGAGTGTTGGGCACTGCCCAGGCTCCCCAGGGAATGGTTACGGCTCCAGGGCTGCCAGAGCTCCGGGAGAGTTTGTACACTGCTCTCAGGGATGCACAGGGTGGGATTGTTGGGGTGTCTGTGCAGGGATTGTTGGGGTGTGTGCAGGGATTGTTGGGGTGTCTGTGCAGGAATTGTTGGGCTGTCTGTGCAGGGCTGGAGGTTGGACTCGATAATCCTTGTGGGTCCCTTCTAACTGAGGATATTCTGTGATTCTGTGAGAAGAAAGGGGATGATGAACACTTGGTCTTGAGGAAGGAGATCATTCTCTCTCACATGATAGCATGACATATGGCAAGAATTGTGTTCCTCAGCTTATGCAAGGCACAAATTCATCCCTACCCCTTTTACTTACATGAAATCCCAAACTGCTGTCATACCTTACAGGAGTATTTCAGTGCACAAGCCCACTGTCAGCAACACTGTACACAGTATCAGCCAATCTGCTTTTGAAAAGTAAATGTAGAACAAAACCTTGATTACCTGCATAATTAATCCCTGTTCACAGTAATTTGCATGCCTGAATAATTAAAGAATTATCTTCTAAAAATGAAAAGCGAGCAAATCCTGCATTTTTGTACTTGAAAAGCTGCAGCAGCAATCATGATAGCTCATAGCACATAAATAATTCAAACTGAGCTTCCTTGCCTTTATTTTTTTTTCCTTGCAGAAATCCTCTTAGCACTTCCTAATTAAATGAAAATATTTTATAAGCCATCACTTTCTGACATCACAAGAATATTTTAAACTCCAGATTAGACAAACCGGATTTACATTTTCAGTATTTGCGATCTGATATTCAGGGCCATTTAAAGGAACCATAAATCCCCATAAAGGGGTGTTAAAATGAGCACGTGCTTTTAAAGGAAAAAAAAAAAATGGGAAAAGAAACTGCATTGCACTGGTCACCTGAGTTTAACTCAACATTCATTTTACTTGGCAACTCCGCACTTTCAATTTACACTGCTAAATTAAAAAATTGACAAAATCCTGACACAAATTATACACTCAGCAGGTGGGCGGGAGGGGGAGGAGGCGGGGGGAGGCGTATATGCTGCAGGATGCCCAGCCAGCGTTAAAAGATGACGTCTTCCCCACAGAATTACTAATTTTTACGTGTTTAACTGTCCCGGCGCCCCTGAGGGCCGCGACCGCTGCGTGAGGGCAGCAGGGGGCGGCCTCCGCCCGCCATGCCGGGCTGGCAGAGCCCGCGCGCGGGGAACGTTCTGGAACGGCCCCAGGGCCGCCTGGAGGGGCCGAGCCGTGAGGGGCCGAGCCGTGAGGGTCTGGAGCCCGGGGAGGATCGGGCGGCGTGTCGCTGCCATGTCCCGGCTAAGCCCAGGGCGGGGGGAAGGTCACTCGCTCCCCGCCTCAGCATGAAGCTCGGACCGCCCCGCTGCCGCCATGGAACCACTCAGCGCTACGATCCCGCCTGCCTCCATTTTCTCTTGGCTCTCCCCGCAGGCAGCCGCCCTCAGCCCGCCCTTCCCTGCGGGCCGAGCGGGCTGGCACGGTTGGGAGGGCGCGGGATGAGTGCCGGGCAGCGGGACCCCGGCTACGAGGTGCAGAGCTCTCTTCGCCGTGAGGGGCAGGACCCTCAGACATCTTCATTTCGATCGCCCCTTCGTATTCGCTTGGAGGGCCGTGCGTGGAAACACAAACTGGAAGACTTCGCGGCTCTCCTCCCTTGTTACCACCAGTATTATTTTAAATCTTGAGCTCTCTAGAAGCAGCGCTGAAGGGGCGCAGTGGGCGCAGAGCTCCGTCTGCTCGCATGCCCCTCTGAGGGTTTCTTGGCTCCTCCGCGGCCTCGAATTAACGCTTGTGCCGCTCCTGGATGTGATCCCAGCCCGTCCTCCGCTGTCTCGTTTAATGCGCAGGAGCGGTGGCTGTGTAAAATGGCGAGAATGTCTGCGTGGTGCTGTGTGCAGGGACCGCCTGCTCCCCCCCCACCACCTCCCGGGCTCCTGTCCTTGGATCTAACAAAAATTCCCCTAAATAGAACATCCACAGCGTCCCGGTCTGTCCTTTCCCTCCCGAGTAACCGAGTACGTAATATTCGGGCCCCGGAGTGTATTCCAAAGATAAGGTTGCTGAAATCATACTAGCCCCTTTAAGAAACCCATAGCAGCCGTGTCACGATTACACATGAGTTTATCGCTACTCCTGAGCACTGCGGTTTTTATTTAAAAATATCATTATTTAAAAATAACTTTTTTTTTAAATAAAAGCGTTGTCCCCGTGTCACGATTTTAACATGAGAGCGTATCACTACACCTGATTTTTTTTTTTTTTAACTGTTCGTGAAGAGGACAGTGAATCCTGGGATTTAAAACTTTCCCCGGGTGCGATGGTGGATTTTAATTCCCGCAGCCCAGCGCCGCGGCCGGCAGTCACCAGCAGAGGGATAACCGGGGATGTGCCGCTGTAAAACAATCCCGAGGTGTCTGCAGAGGGTGGCACGGGCATATTTTAGCACTGCGGTTTGTCACGCTGCTCAGGATCACCCGGGGATCGTCCTGATTAATCCGGTTGGTTTAGACTGAGCGCTGTCTGACGCAGACACATAGAGACAAAGCCTGTCAGACAGAGCCGGAGAAAAGCTGCTCGTGTTATTGACTTTGCATTACCTCGAGTCTGAGTTTTTCCCGATGTATTGAAAAAGACCGCGGGGAGCTTAGATATATATTTATACATGTGTATATAAATACATAATAAATACTTTTTTGTATTTCATATATAAATGCCAGTCAGAATATCCCAGTCCTGGGTTTACGTTTTATTAAACTGTTTTGGGAGATTCTGCAAGGCCTAGTGTGCAGGGATTGCTGCTTCATACAGAAAAGAGACATTGAAGGGGGGAAAACAATCAAATAAACAACAAACAAACTAAAGAACCAAACCAACAACAACAAACATCAACCAATCCAACAACAAAAAAAGGAAGGTTCCTTCCCTCCGTGGTTGGAGGGTCGTGGAGGATAATCCGAGCAGCAGATCGGTCTCCGGGAGCCAGCAGTGCTGTGCTGCTGCTCGCCTGTCCTATACTGGTATTTGGGGGTGTATTTTTGTTACTTTTACATTTTCTCTCTTTGCTTTACTGACATTCTGCAATATTTTGGGTTTAGGTAGCTAACTCTTTCTGTTGCTAATTTACGGTCAGGGAAGGCAGCGTGCCGCCCGATGTCACAGCCCTGCCGCGGGCTGCTCTCTATCGGCGGCGGGCTCTGTGTGTCCCTGCGAGCTCTACTGAGTTCTGAGGGTGCTTTTCTATCGCCCCGCCTCGCAGCGAATATCTGATGGGTTGGAAAGGCCGGACGCGGATAAAAATAACTGGTGGGAGTCGGGGGCACGCTCGGCTCTCCTCCCCGGCGGTTTTGGTTCTCAGCCGGCGGCCCTTGAGCTGAGCATTCCCCGCGGGTGGGTGCCGGGGCAGCGGCGTGTACAGCCCGTGTAACGCTGCGGTGTCCGTGGGACGGCGGTCGGAGCGCGCTGGCTCTGCTTCCTCAGGGAGCGGATGAGTCTGCAGGTCCTGCTGCATACTCTCACATATCCTAAAAGTATTTTTCGGTTTTGAGAGCCCTTTAAAAAAAAAAAAATTCCCTTTTTTTTTTTTAAATTCCCGTTTCGCACAATGTTTCTTTACTGCTCGCATTGTTTACGGCATCCTTTGAGCGTGGTACAGTGAATTTGGGGTTGAAACGACATCGTGGGGTTTAGTGCTGGTTAATGTGGATGCTTCAAGTGAAACTGGTAAAGTCCATATTTAGGCCTTTATCAAAAGGTAGCCCGTTTTCTCCTAAGGCTTCAGCACCCAGCGCCTGCCTGGGAGATCTACGCGAATAGTAAGTGCTTAGCAAGGAGGAAAATAATTTTCTTTGTATTAAAAATGAAACTAGGAGCCCCAGTGGCGTCTCCGTCTTGCAAAATGAGGGACTGACTCTGCATTTTCCTGTTTGAGAGCCCTCTTGCTTTCTTCGAGTAGTGCATGTTATGTGGAGAGCAACTGGAAATCGCGAAGAATTTTCAAATAAATAATAACTTTCACAGAGCAGTGGTGAATAAGTAACACTGTCATTAAAGCAGTTAACGGATTATTAGAAAAGTAATTTTTTTGAAGTGTGAATGGAAGCAAAATACTGCACTTGATAATTCAGTGTAATCCCTTTTCGCTGTGCTTTCGAAGGGAATAGCTGCAAAGCCCCTGGCTTGGGTCTGGCTCCCGCTGCCGCGCCGATCCTTCGGTGCCGCTGCTCGAGCAGGGCAGCAGCCGCGGGCCGCTCGTGTGCCCTCCCTCCGCAAAGGAGGGGATCGGTGGGGACGTGGAGAGGGATCCCGGAGAGTTTTGGGAGCGGCTCCGTGCCACTTGGGCCGGAGCAGCCCGGCCCCGGGATGGTGCAGCGGCCGGGGCGGGTGTGCGGCATTGTCCCCTGGTCTCTCAAGGCTGAGGAAAGGAAAATACACCTGACTACTTTAGTGATTCTCACAGGGCCTCGTTCCCTTCCACCCTAAATCAATAAAAATTTTGTCTTTCCGTTAATTAAAATAAGTACAGTAAGGCCCTACTTGTCGCCTCCATAGTTCGGGGGTGGTTTTTTGTATTTTTTTTTCTTCTGAAAATTTTTAGTAATGGACTAATGTAATAAACATGGATACAAAGTGGGTAGTGAAAGACAAACAACCAATCAAAAATAACAGCTCAACATAAAAATAAAGTAATAAAATAAAATACAACCAGCCAAAAATCCAGCACCTCCTGAACTCAACATTTTTTACTGCTTGTGAAGAGGAAGGTCAATACAAGCAAAAATACTGAAATCTTTTGTGAAGTCTCTGTTGTAAAAAAATTCCTTTTTAAAACCCATTAATTCCTAATTAGGGAAAATGAATAGCTATCAGAGTCTTTTTTACCTAAAATGCTTAGTTCTTAAACTGGCAGGGTCATGTTTTAAATGTTCCGTACGTCTGTAACCGCTGAGATCGTCTGTAACTTACTGAGATCTTTAATGCGGTGTCAGCCAATATTTTAACTACAATAGTAACAATTAAGCGAGCGGGATTTTTAGAAGCGTATTGTACGTTTTCTCCTAAGTGCGGCGACACTGGGGCTCGAAGGGTGTCCTAGATTTTGTTTGTTGTGTGTGGGTTTTTTGTAAATTTGTTTGTTTCGAGGTTTTGTTTGTTTGGGGTTTTTTTTCTGCCCACCATCAGTCCTTCAGCATCAACAGGTTTCCCTGAAAGGTACTGACAGTTTCGGGAATACTCTGTTACTTTCCCGTCATTTCCACGTAAACTCCGATATGGTCTCAGAATTATTTCCCGTATTTATATGTTTATGATTTAAAACCAATTGCGGCAGAGTAGCCCTTAATAGTAGAATGTTTACTGTCTATAATGTTGATTAGCTTCCCACGGGGAGCTGTCGTCTGGATACAGGTTTTTTTTTGTTCTCCATTTTAATTGCTTCCAAATAATCCCGCATCCTTCCAGCAGAAAAACCGGGGGAGCGTCTTCTAAGATGTTATTTAACGCGAAATAACGACGCGTGTGAACGTCCACAAAGCACTGATTTCGTGTCTGCTCTCAATCTATTACCTCAAATAACATCCCACGCTGTGTTCAGGGCAGGCGTTTGCTCTCCCGGCTCTTCCTGTGTCCTATTAATAGGACAAATCCGCCCGCGCATGACCCTTCCTACAAGAATTCGGCTACAGTTTGGTTTGACTTATCGCTGCCTCTAAAATGCGTCCTTTAATTAAGAAAAAAACCAAAACAAAACTAATATCTTTTGTCTTCCACAGCACTTCGATGGGGAGCTTGGAGTGGAAGAGCACCACGCGTGTATACCTACAAACCAAGATAGGTGCCGAGCCTTGCCTGCATCTTGACAGATATCTGCTGGCTTTTACTAAATAGATTGTGTTTAGTTTAGCATTTTTTATCCCAAGGAAGTGTGTTTTGGTTGGTATGCAAAAAGCTGAGCGGCAGTCAGGGACTTGCCGCTAATATCCCTGAACTTTGTCAGAGGTTGTCAGATCAGGACATGAAAGCACTTGTATAAAAAGCTTCCTTTTTAAAAGAGAAAAAAAACCCCACCAAATAAACGCGCAAAAACAAACGAACAAAATATTTTTTTTTAAATGTAATTAAGAAAAAAAAAAGTAATAGAACAAACCTATGATTTGTTTTTAAGGTAAATTTGTCCTCAGCTGAGGGAGAAGCCCAGCTGCTGCTGCCCGCATGGAAAGGGTGCCGAGAGGAAGAGCTGCAGTACAAGGCCAGCTGAAACCCCGCCACCATCCTGCGACAGGGACCTTCTCCCACCTGGACACCCCGGGGGCCGGACCTGCGGCAGAAGCCCCGCACCGCGGCCGGACTGCGGGACCACCCCCTCTCAAAAAGCGGCTCCTGCCAAGATTCCCGTCTCCTGGGAGGGGCTGGAAGATACATTTGCTGGAAGATGCTAGGAATGAAGGAAAAACAGCTGGTGAAGATAAGCTGGAAAGCTCTGTGTATTTGCCTCCAATCAGCATAAACACTGTGCCTCACCCCCCTTTTAATTTTAGGGGTTAAAACCAGAGTATATTTCCTCAGCAGGTACCTAAAGGAAGAACCCCGATGTTTGCTCTACCGGCTTGCTCCGCCGGTCCCTTTGCATTAAGAAGTGGGCTTTTGTGCATTTGTTTCTCACAAGAAGTTATTGTCGCCGTTAATGATTGTAAAAATGTAAAAAAAAGACGTTAAAAAGTAAATTCATAGCCTGCTTGCAGAGAGTGCTCCTCACTCTCCTGGCAATTAAATTAAGGGTGTCGATTTGGGTTAGGGAGCATCCTTCAATTTTAAGGAAGAAGTGCTTGAAGTCAAGAATGCCTTTTCTGTTTTGTTGTGTTGTGCTTCTGTCTTCGTCTTCTTCTGCTTCTTCTTCTTCTCTCTTCTCTTCTCTTCTTCTTCTTCTTTTCTTTTTTTTCTTTCCCGAAGGCTTTTCCCTTTTAGTATTTAAATCTTGTTGAAGAAGACATCTCTCCTCCGTGCTCGTTTAGGCTATCCCTCCCTTAGAAACTCCAGACGGGAGGGAAACAGGTGTGCATGATTTGGGAGGTTTTGCTGTTTTTTTAAAAATGTTTGTCCTGCTGCAGCCATTATTCCGAGCATCCTGTGAGCTTTTTATTCACCAGCTTTCAGGGCTCCTTTCTTCATATTGCAGCCGGCCCAACTTGAGACTCCAGAGAAGAAATGAAAACCAAGTCAAAATAATAAGAATAAAAATAGAAAGCAACCTCCCTCCTTTCCTCCCTGTCACCCCAAAACTAAGCTGCGCCCCAAGCCATGCTTCGCTTCGGGGATCAAATTACCCCTCTTCCCATCGGGACGCTTTAGAGTCATTTTATCTGCCTGAACTTTAGGACAAAGGTGTTTTCCAGAGGAAATTTCCACTCCTGCTGCTGCCTCACATCAGAGGGCGCCAGGAGCCTTCCCAGGCTTTGCTGCCTCAAGTGCTGCTGGAATAACTTTTTGGGCGCTCTCCCTGAATGTTTTTCTAACCTTTCCCTTTTAAAATATACAGCTGGATTCCAACCTTTTTTTTTTTTTCCTTATAAAATGCGTGTTGGTTTGTTCTGGTTTTGGTTTGTAAGGTTTTTTCCCCCATCCTTGTAGTACCCTTTCCCAGCTCTTGCAGGCCTTCGATGCAGCAGTCACCCAGGACTCTCAGGAGATGTACAGCTTTACTCTGTCTCTGCTAACTTGATCCTAATTAGTTACTGTGTGACTAATTATACCGTGATCCTAATTATACCTTTGTGTGACATTACCATGCTGTCACTCATAAACTTCTGGGATGAAACTTGTCTGGCTATGTTTGAGCTTAAAGGGTCACTTAGGGCTCTTCAAGCAGAGCAGCAAAGCATGGCACAGGAGGGGAAACAGCGTGGTGAGGCCCTGGCAAAAGTTGTCCAGAGAAGTTGTGGCTGCCCCATCCCTGGAAGTGTTCAAAGCCACGTGGGACAGGACTTAGAGCAGCCTGGACTAGTGAAGGGTGTCCCAGCCCACATATGCACAGTATAAGGTCTCCAACAGAACTTATAATTCTAAATAAATTACTAAAAAGGAAGAGAAATAATAAGAAAGAGAAGGAGAAAGAATAATCTAAATATTAGGATATGTCATTTCAACGTTTCCTGTAAACTTTTACCAAGAAGCTAGATATGATTTTGCTGTTCACATCTGAGGATCAGCAGAAATGCAAAATGCATAATCCAAATAATTATAAAAAAAAATCTGAGCATAAAATATAAAAACCAACAAAGAAAAACATTTTCATTCTGGAGGCTGGTGGGAAAGCTCAGTTGAAGATAAATGTTTGTCCTTGTGCTATTTGAATTGAAATATGGATATATAATTTAATTTAGCATCTGTCAATCATAAAAAAAGAAAAAGAAAGAAAATAAAAAAAGAAAACGAATCAAAGGTTGCTGACTTTACTCAAACTGTAATCCTTTATAGGATCAGACTGTATTACTTACTTGTTAGTGTTGATTTTTATCTTTGAAGTGTGTGCATAAGGTGAGAATCTTTATCTCAGAGCAAATGGGAGGTGTGTTGGATATTGTGAGAAAATATTTTAAAAGGCAACAGATGCCTTCCAATCCTAAACTTGGAAATACATGGTGTTTCTCTGTGCCCAACATACCATGTGTGGTGGAACTCTGACATTCAGAGGTCTCGATGTTCATGTCTGGCCATGGCACTGACGGATGCTTGATAACATGCTTGATTTTTTTTTCCTTCGTTTTTTAAGGAGTAGACTTCTTGGAGAGACTTCTTGACTCTTGGAACAAAACAGAAAAAAAATCATGTTAAATTCATCTTGGTCCTTATGCTACTTTCATTGCAGCTGACAGTAACCCCCTCTTTGACTTTACTGGGAATAGGGCTGAGCCATTTAAAATGCTATTTTGTTATATAAATCTTTTGAGTCTTAAATATTTCCATACAGTGGAGCAAAGAAGTCTCAAACGTCATCAGAAAGACTGCTTCTTGTTAGGTGGTCACAATGTGCCATTTCTGTTCAAATAACATTTACAAATAAGAGAGACAAATCCTTTTGTACAATTTGGCAGTCTGACACTGCAGTTGGGTGTTTGCAGCTTTTATACATTATGGTATTTCTGACAATAATTTTAACTCTTTGGGTGCGTAAAACAAAACTGGGGCCACTTTTGACCCCAACACATGGATCTGATCTATGTGGTACCACCATGCTCTTCAGAGATATTTGGTTAAAGTGTTCTTCAAGCTCAGGCTCAAAGCATGAAGGAAAGGTCACTCAACTGTTATGAAATGTACAAGTTCTTAATTGTAGAAGTATTTTCTGTTCTCTCTACTTTTATATGACTTTGTTGGTAGTATTTCTAATTTTTCCCCCTCTGAAAAGACCACAGTTTAAAGCTCTCCCTCAAAGATATATTTCCTTCCAATGTGTTTATACCTTGACATTTTTGGCTTTTATTCCCCTTGCAGTATATCTTTAAACATTAAAATATTTTTATGCTGTGTGCATCTTACAAGGAGCCACAGGTATTTCCTGAGACAAGGAAAGTGCAGAGACAACAAAAGTCTCCCTTCCCACCACAGTGTATATGCATCCTCACCCTTCTTTTTTTTTTTTTTTTTTCCTTCTCTTTGTTAATCATCATCTACTTCAAAACATGAATTTAAAAGATCAGTCTGTCTTTCTTTAGATGAGGGCATCTTATCACTCAGTAATTGTAAGCCTGGGCCACTACAGAAGATGCTGTAAAGACACAAGCTATAAAGACAGTTCTTCCCTTGAAAAGCTTACTGTAAGACATCACAGAAAAAGAAAGAAAACTGAGACTTTAGTGATAGTGGTATCTGGCAAAAAATCAGGTAAATTTTCACTTGGACAATACCCCCCTGATAGGAGGTCACTGCTAAGGTGTGTATGACTACATAAATGCTGCTCAGTTGTACTTACCCAGCCAAACCAATGCTGAGGGAAACAAATAACTAATCCATGTAAATTGTATTCCTGAATGAGAAGACATAGTGCTGATAGGATAACTATCAGCAGAAACTCAAACTCCTTTAAGCCAATAGCAGCAGAGGAATGAAAATGCTCTGTAATTATGTCCTGAAAGTGTTTAGTGATATTTGCCTTTAATCACTGAAAGCAGTTCATTCCCTTGTGCTGCTGATTCAGAGACTTGCCAGCAGATCTAAAAACAGCTTCACATCAAAACACTGGGAAAACACAGAGATGGGCATGGTGAATACCAGAACAGCTCCCAGGGTTACAGCTCTGCACAGAAATGCAAGCATGAAAGTGCCGACACATAAAGCAGCAGAGCTCATTGGGCATATTCTAACTGCACTAGGAAGAATTCTTGTAGTTATTCTTCAAATTAGTGCAATATGGCCTGTTTTGACGCTAATATTTTCCTTGAAATAACAAAGGATTCTCTCTGTGGTTAGAGTGAGTAGGGTGGAAGTAGAGACCTCAGTGGGATTTTTGGGTAGGGAAGCAGGGTCTGTACACACACACTGGCATCAGCAGAGTCTCTGTGCCTATTTTGTTGTTACTTTTGTTTATTTGCCTGTCTGACCATGTTTGTGTTTGCAAGAGCCCCAAAGTACTGTCAAGTAACACGTGCAATAGGAAACTCAATACAATAAACTTTACATATTACCTGTTTTTCACCCAATATACCTCTAAGATTCCTCTTTTCACTAGTTCACCATGGCAAAGCCCACTTATTTAATGTCAGTTCTATATTTCATTTTATTGTTTGTTTATGGCAAATTTATTTTGGATTAAACTTACAAGCATAAATGCCACCACTTAACAATGGTCCTCTGTCTACATTTGTGATACTTTCCAGTGCACTCTAGAGAAGCAAAATGTAAAAGATATGGTAAAACAGCCTCTTGTTTTGATGAAAAATTGCTAGCAGTCATAATGTAATTAACTTAACCAACAAGGCAATAAAAATTAAGTGCCCAGGTTATAAGTGATCCCATAGTAAGGCTAAATTTCCTAGAAGTTATACAGTAAAACATTTTCCATTAGGACATTCATAAAATTTTGTATCCAACAGGATCATTTCCTTGAGTCTTTTAGAATCCAACAAGAGGGGTCTGGTTGAGAGAGAAGCAGTGATATACATGACCAAAAGGTTGTGTTCCATCAGAGGGAAAGCTTAGGGAAAATGAAAAAAGTGTCTTACATTATATTTTTTTCCGACCAGACTTTACTTGAATGCTCAAATGACAGGGTCATTATTTTTCGTATTTATGAGGAAGTAATATTTTTGCTACTTGTAAGTGACTGTTTGTAATTTTTGCTGTAGTAAGTACCTAACCAATCAATCTTGATTTTTAAATCTCTTTTAGTCTCTTGAACAAATATGTTTACAAGAAAAGTCCAGTTTGTTTAGAATCATGCAATGATTTAGATTGCAAGGGACTTTGGAGGTCATCTGGTCCAACCTCCTACTCAAAGCAGACCTAACCTATTAAGATGAGTTGGTTTTCTTTCTTCCTTCCTTTCTTTCTTTCCTTTTTTTTTTTTTGGTAATAACTTCAGTGGTAATATTTTGTGGCAGTAGTTCTTGCTGAAGAGCTTGTTCTAAACCACTTTCCATTTACTAAATTTCCTTTTTTGTCTGCTCTGCTATGAACATACCCTGTAGTTACCTTTGGAATCAACAGTCCCTGTTCATGACTTATTCTGCTCTTGCCTCTTGCACTGGAAAAGAACAGAGACTAATCTAAGTATCTAGGGTAAAATACAGTTTGGAAAATATTCCTTCTTCCATGTTAAAAAAGATTATAAAACCATATTCTGAAGTATGACCATACTTCAAAGTTAATTCCATGAATCTAAAGGTAATTAAACCATTCTTATATTTTTAGGCCCAAAAGAAAATTGTTTTCTATATATTTCCAGAGATGATGAGCTGCTGATTTATGATTCTTCTTAAGTTATAGGAGAGCTGAACAAAATATGAAACCTAAAGGCTTGGCTTTACTCTCAGCTGTTCTGGTATAATTTGAAATCAGCTTCTCCAGTGCTGATGAATTTATTCCAGTTCTATACTGCTGTGACCAAACCAGAATTTATTGTATAGTTTGCATGAAAGAATTGGACTTTCTTTCTGTGATCTTAGATGATGAACTTTCTCTTAGTTAGTCTATAGTATCTCTTTCTCAACCTTTCCCTATTTTATAATTTTAAAAAGTGTTTCTTTTCAAAAGAAAATGCCAAACTCTACCTGAAAAACTGTATTACACACAGGCTTGCACACTGTTGTTTTTTAAAGGGAAGCTCTTTGCAGACCATAAAACTTGGGAAGGATCCTGTGGAGGATTTATTCATGTTTAGAAACCATCCAGAGTAGCTATGACAACTTCATATCCAGGGGCCAAGATCATGTCCACATACCAAATATCTGACACTATCCAAGATCCTTATCCAATGTGAAGAGGAAACTGTAAAACTATAATTGCCTAAAACAATCCCTAGAGAGAGTATTGCTGGTTCTTAAGAAGACTTTTTTGACATCCTAAATGCAGATTTTTCTTAAGAGGTCTGAAACAGGAAACTCATGAAAGAAAAGAAAATAGTGAAATGAATAAGGTATCTATAGCTCTGGAAAAACAGGTTTCCATCTAGGTCCCTTCTTTGTTACTTGCTGTGATTTCTCAATGAACACTTAGTTATATGAACTTGGAGTTCATTTAAGCCTCTGAAATATATCAATATCATTTGCTTTGGTTTATATTTTAAGTGGGAGTGGTATCCACTCTGGGTTTCAGCTCCCTTTAATCTGGATCAGGTGGGATTAATGCTAAATGCAGTTGAGGAATCAGCACTGAGGGAGGCTGATTGTGGCAGAAGTGGCTGCTCAAGGTCCATTCTATCGCCTGGTGCAGGTGGTTCAGATGCTGACTGGTTTTTGGTAATATACATGGAAGGGAACCTTCTAAGGGATAAAAATCTGCATTTCTATGCAATGATTTTGTTGACTTCAGCACCTTCAGCCTGTTCTTTTTGGATCTGTTATATTTCTCTTAGTTATTGATCATTAATATAGTTTCTTCGTCCTGTCCCTTCACAGCAGTGAGATTTTTACATCTGGCTGTATTTAATCCCTTTCTGTTTTTCTGGATGTGGCAGGGTTCTGCAAATGAAGAGAGTCCTGGAAAATGCATTACTAAAGGTACTGATCTAAAAAAAACAGGTGAATAAATAGTGTTTTGGTTTTGGCAGCCAAGATAAGGTTTGCATATCGGTTCAGGTAGAATCAAACTCAAACATTTTAATAATGGCACATTAACATAACTGTCTTTGGCAAAATATTTCTGGCTACTTTTCATGAAAGTAAAAAGGCACTGATATATCTGGATAAATAGGAGCAGATGGTGATTTTCATCATTCTTCCTTTTCCTTGCTTTTACTAGCATCTCAGTGAGGGAGAACTAAAAGACAAAAACTCCTCTTAAGAGAATTTGGAACAGAAACTGCAAAATAGATATCCCAACTTATGACTTAACCTTTGTCCTGTGGGGTCATGCTCTTGAATGCTCTTCATCTACTTGATTAAAAAAGCCAAAGGATTTTCATCACTGAAAAAAAATATTCAGATGTGTTTGCCAGATTTTACATGAGTTAAGGGCTGCTTTGATTTGTGAAAACTTCATTTTTGGTGAATATGTTCTTATTCAGGAAAAACCCTCCATCGTGATAATGGTTATCTGCAAGTCAATGTTAACTTGGCAGCCTTCATGGTTTGGCAGCAGATTTTAGCTTTAAATAACACTGAGTTGTTATTATTGTATCATATTGCAGCTTTTATGAAGTAATCAAGTTTTCAAATGTTGGGGGTTTTTTAAGTCAGGAAATGCAACAGGCTTTTTGCAGGCGTGTGACTTTATGCTCTACATATCCTGTACAGTTCATTACATTCCATTTAAAATACAAATCAGGTCAATGCAAGTATCTAGTAATCAAAGATATCTATTACACCATCTGAATACAGAGTCTCATTTTATGTTTCAAGATCTTTTGCATTCTCCACATTTATAAAATGCCCAGTGTTAATATTTCACTGGCATATTGTTAATATTGTATTGGGGGGTTTTATGTTTGATACAAGACTGAGGATATTGGACTGATCTTGATTCAAGCTATCTGTAATATGAGGGACAGAATGTCTCTCTGTAAAGATGCTTTGTTTTTAAATCAAGTGAATCAGAAAAAACTTACCTGTAAAAGGCTAAGAGGTCCTAAAGGATAGTGGAAGATGCACTTGGTGACAACACTTCATAGGCAGTAAGACCTCTGGCTTACACTGGATCTTCCTACAGAGGTTTTTTTTCTTTAGCAAGGCTAATGAGGTCCTATAGCAACAAGATACACAATATTAACAAGTAAACAGCTAATCTGGCATAAATGTTTGATGTCTTGATTCCTTTCTAAATGCATATTAATTTGTGCAAATCTCCCATCCCTGTACTGGAATTGAAACTATGACATCTGTAAGCCCAGTAATTAAACCTTTATTAAAAAAAAAAATGAAAACACCTTTGCATGGCAGTGGTCCTACTTCTGTTTTCCAAAGCTGAAGTTGATTCTGCTCTAATGTGTATCCCAATGCCATGTCTCTCACATACCAGGAGTAACAAGAAGATTCACCAATTGCCTTGATAGTTCAGAATTTAAATGCTTCTTTCACAGGAAAACTCATAAACATTTCTGACATTCCTGTGATTCATCAGCATCAGTTTTCCCACCTCCTTTTTTGGAAGACACAAATGAATTTTTTTTGTAGTTGGTGTTGAGGGACAACTCTGCTCATTGCTATGTGCAGAGGTAATGGAGCTTTTAGATCAGAGATGTTTCTTACAGGCCTACATTAGAAACTTCTCCTCACACGCTGATGTTAGCCTGGTTCTGAAAATGAAATAAATCCCACCTGCCCAGTGGAGCTCAGCCAGCAAAGTTCCTGGTGTGGACACAGCTGTGCTGCCAGGAAAAGGCTGCTGCCAGATTATCCTGTTGGGTTTAGAGCCGGGTGTAACTACAATGACATAAAAATCTCTTTCAGCTGGCAAACGTTGGATGTCTGTTGCAAGAGCTCTGCAGTTGTGGCTCACAGGGACTGTGCCTGCAGACACAGCCCTGGTGTGAGAGCAAAGAGGAGACAAATACACCAAGAGTCTGTTAGTAGGCCTCCCCTTGGACTGTGGGAGCCCCTTGGAAAATATCCCACTCCATAAATCCATCTTTTCCCCCTGGGAGATACGTTTCCTATGTGTGCCAGTTCCTGCCCCTGGGTGCAGGAGCGTCTGCTGATGTGACTAGATTTTCTTTGCCTCAAAAACACTGAGTATTTCTTGCCCTTGCACTGGCAGCTAAGTGTTAAAGAATCTGACCCAGGAGGATTGCTGTGTAGTAGAAAGGAGTTGGGTCTTCAGCCAGATCCTAGTAGGACTGTGAATGCCTCTGGTTCTTAGCAGATCCTACAGTAAGAACTCTCTGCCTGCTTCACAGTCACAGCAAGAGGACTGCACAAAACCATAACCCAGCACTATATCAGGTTCAAAGTGTTTCTTCTGTCACCACATGCATCTGCCTTAGGTTATCAGAAAACCACAGAGAATTACAGCAGTGAGGAAATATTCAAAGATCAGCCCAGGATCAGTCTGAGGGACAGGTGATGATTGTGTTTTTACTAAACTTTCTGTCTCTGATACCTGTTGATGTAGGAATGGTTGAGTTCATGGGGGCCAGCAGCTTCAGGACTCCTTAGTGTATGTGGATTTGTTTGGTTACTCTTTCTTCCTCAGATGAATGTGAGAAAGTTTGGATGGGTTGCACCAGTGGCAGACAAAGAAATGTGACTGTGATAGTCTTTGACCAAAATAAATTGTCCAAAGCCCTTTAGCATGGAAAAAAACATCACTGGACAATGACACACTAGGAGTTACTGGAGTGAAGAAGCTGAAGAGGGAGTGATTGTTCACTTTTATTTGCAGTATGAGAAGTAGAGGCTATCAAATAGAGTTTAAATTACTCAATGCTTGGAAAATATCTCTGGTTCCTGAGTAGAGGTGTTTGGAGGCTGGATGAGACAAGTACCAGATCTTAAAACTGATCTTAAACACTTGGCCTTTGTATGGCAGCTGTTTCTACTGTTATTTTCCCCTCATCAGGAAATAAAAACCTGAATGCCCTCCTTCTCTGCCCCATGAGGAAGCTGGCAAAGAGCTGCTCTGAAGAGAAGGAGGTGAGGCTGCAGACAGGGAGGATACCAAGAACAGGAAAAGGGGATGATTGCTTCCAGAATTCTGGAGGAACTGTAGCTGCAACCTAGTACAAGTGGAGTCTACATGCACCCATTTTCCCTTGTATTGAAATATTAAACATATTTTTGGTTGAATATTAGGAACAAGTCATGCTAGTTATTGTTATCAAACAGATTTGATAAGGTGGCTATTTAAAATCCATAGAGGTGTGAAGTTCTGACATGATTGAAATGAAAATGTTAGTGGGTCAAACAGAGTAATTTTGATAAACTGTATGCTACAGCAAGCTTCCAGTTTCCTATTCCAATTGAAGAAAAAAACTTAAAACAATCCCTGTATCAGAACTTCTAACTTAACCTTCTGAAAAATCATTTGCTTCAAAACACTATCCAAATCATAAGATACAGCAACCAAACAGAATATTTTAGTGACTTTCTCATTAGGAGCAACCTGTTTGTTGGCCAGAGGCTGACAGGTCAGCAAATATGCCTTTCCCTCAGGCTTGTGTTTGGAAGTGGGCAGGGAACATGCTGTCAGGCCTGCTTACAGCCATGGAGGGAATGGTCTAGCACCAGTCCAGAGACAACAGCACATCCTAGAAGCTCAGAGGTGGAAGAGTGAACCACAACAGAACATGAAACAGTTTTCCAAACTAGAAAAGCCTTTGCCCCAAGTATTTTTAATCCCCATATTTCAGAACATGTCAGACAATTGATTAGCAATCTGTTGCTGAAGTGATGTATTTATCTGATGCATGGTTTCACTTAGCAGCTACAACACGTACAGCAAAGAGTTGGAAAAAAATGAACTGGAACTCTATACAACATCTTTTATTCAAAACAGATGTATTACTTGGTATATGTTTAACATTCTCCTCATAATCCCAAGTTGATCCTTAACCATCATGCATTAGAATGTTGCTTTTAAAGAAGATGAAAATGGGCTGCTAAAATGCTGCCCATATAATCTGAATTATTTTCAGCCCTGTTGTTAAAGCTTAGAGATAAAATTCTCTTTTGAACTAAGGTTGAAGGCATTGTGTTTGATATATTGGTATAATTCCTGCAATATAAATACTCATAAATTAAGTTAGTGGTATGGTATGATTTCCTGTAATCTGTTTCCAGAATCAATATTTTATTGAATGAACTTCTTATTTTAACTTCTCACTTACTGACCCAGTGGTGCAGCTGTAATGTGTGCTCGATCGCTCAGTCTCCTTTATTTTTTTTAAACAGACCTGACTCTGCAGCAGTGCAGATGGGGCAGGTTTTTAGAAGCATTGCACTTAATATTGTGTGGAAAGAGATTGAAAATAACACTATCATGCCCTAATGTAGAGACTCCCATCTTAACATCCTGTAGTAATTTAGAAAATGGCTATGTAATATTACCCCCACCCTATGGGCAGGAAGACTGGAGCCGTGATTATTTCCTTCTTAAAGGATGCTTAACTTTAAGCACCTCTTATTATATTTACTTTTCTAAATGTGGATTTTATTTTTAAAAATCCTTTATACATAGCAATTGTCCTTTAGTTAACTACCTAAGATTTATTGCAAGCTTCTGCCAGTGAGTGTGTGACCTCATGCACAGCAAAAGACTGTTAATTCTGAGCAGGTAGAATTATCTCACCTTTTGGGAATGTGCTAATGAAGATGCTCAGCAGTAGCTTTGGTGGCTGGGGTCCATTGGCTCGTGATAGCTCAGCCTTCTGCTCTGGGTTTTAGCCTTGTGACTTCCTGGGCAAGCCAAATTTCAAGCAGTGGGATTGCCATGTGCTGCTCTGGTTTTAGCCTCTTTCACTTTGCATTACAGTAGCAATGAATTATTTATTATTAGTAATCATATTAGTAGGGTTAACCCTTTTGCTGCATATTCTCCTCAGCAGGCAGTCTTTGGTCTGCTTCTGAGGCAGAGGTAGTGACAAACACAGATGGCAATTTGAAATTGTTCCCTTGGTTGACTTTTGACAAAACTATGACTGCAGAGAAGCAGATTTGTGCACTTTCTTCCCATCACTTGTGCAAAATTATACAATTCCCATACAATTCTCCACAAGTCAACAGGCAGGTTTCCTAGAGGCACCTGCCCTTCCTCAGTGAAACCCAAAGAGAAATCAGCTTTCTGGTTAAAAATATAGGGAGGAGGAAATGGCATGCATTTCAGGAACATTTTAGAGGTTGGCTAAAACAAAATACAATAAAAATTGAAAACCCTACCATGAACACTTGAAAAAAGCAACCAAAAATATTCAGTGTTTTTGGTCCTTATGCTCTTACATCTGATGGTTTTCTGCATATCCTGTGAAAGAAAGCAGAATTGTTCTGAAAGCAGAATTGCAACTTTTATCACTTAACCATTGCTGATAATAGAGAGAAGCTGGAAATATGAAATCTAACATCAGAAAAAAGAGAGCATAAAAAGATCCCAACACTTTTTAAAAAAATAATCTCAAAGTTTCAAATATTATTTTTCCTTCCAGAAAAGCCTGTGATCTTTGTAAATTCTTAGGATTGAAATAGAGAAATATTTATTTTTAATAATATTAACTACTTATTTAATAAATTCTTATATAGCATATTTATATAAAGTAAAAATACCTCGATCAGCTTGGTAGCAATGCACAGTTCCTGTGCTGTATCCTTTTCAGGAACACAAAAATTAGCAGCAATCAGCATCATTCCACACAGACCTTCAGGTACTCCAGGTCTGCTGGGAGCCTTGGGTTGCTGCAGCAAAACCTGTTGCTGTGTCTCTGAGCTGCAGAGCCAATGATTTTATGATTTCCCTCTCCTCAAACAGATCCTCACTCCCTTTTTTCTTTGCCCTTGCTTGTTCTGTGTCTGTGCTTTATAAGCTACACCATATTTAAGAATGCATTGATCCCACTGTGGGTTTTGGGGGCGGAGGGGGAAATGCAGTGGAAGTACTAACAGAAGAATTGCTCTTTCTGTGGTGGCCAGAACAACTGTATTAAACAAAACTGCTTCTTTTATTTTTTTCCCTTTTTTTTTTTTTTTTTAATAAGCATTTAAAAAGTATTTTCTGATGTGGTAAAATCTGTTACATAGATGGAGTTCAAGAAGGTGGAGGGTATGTGAAAGCACAAATTATAAAAGGAAAACTGGATTGTTTCATAGTTAGGGGTTCTGTACCTAAAATACCCCTACAGATTAAATTTCCAATTTCTTTGTTCTCAGACATTTTGTTCCAGATGGGCAAACTGAGAATGAACAAGGTTTAAGTTGAAGCCATTATAGAAGCAGCCTGAATACTCTGACTTGCACATTCTGGTCTGTAGGTTTATAGGGAGATAATGCTGCCATAAAACTCCAAGACATCACAGATATTCTGCCAGCCTATTTGTAGTCCTGATCCTGAGAAATGCCCTGAAAACAGTGAATACTGACCTCATATGAGGAAGATATGAGCTTCATCCCTAGTGTCAGTTTCCTTCATAGACTTGTTCAGCATCACTCTGGGTGTTCCCAAAGAATGTCAACTCCATGAAAACTGGTGTCATTCTCCAGTGGAGATTAAAATGGCATTTGTGAGATCAGATGTTCCAGAGGGCAGCAGTGTAGTGCACCAGCAGGAAGGAAACTGCCTCCAAAAGATACCGCTGTAAGAAAAAAGCAAGAAAAAGCCCAGTCCTGGAAACAAAACAGAACCAAAAAGTGTGGAAGTCTGGTGAAACAATGATTTGGAGCTAAATAATATTATATCAGTTCTGTATGCTTTTAATAAATAGTTGGAAAGTCTTCCATGAGAAGTTTCTGTTCAGTTTTATCTCAGGGGCAGAAGTTGCTCTTTCCCTCCATAAAGAGCTGAACTTCCTGAGCTGGCACATGTTGGAAGTTTTTTTTCACTGGCATAGGAAGACTTTTTTAAACTTTTTTTTGGTAAAACATTTCATATTTATGTTTTATATAATCATATTTTTGTTTATGTGAAGGCATAGGACCCTGCTGCAGAGCCCTCTGAAGACACTGAGATCTGCACACTGACCCTACGAGTTTTAGAGCACGTTCTTTTTTTGTGCTCCTTTTGTTTTAATTAATTGCTACTTATATAACAAGAGTTCAAAATTCAGGGGACTCACATACACAGTGAATATGCAATTCAGGATGGAAAGGGAAGGAAACTGTGTCCAGCAAAACCAACAACCTCTGTCTTCCCTGCTACTTGCAGAGTAAGCATGAGGAGAGTTTTCCTGCCCTGCACTGAGAGCTCACTGCTGGGTTCCTGCTGCTCCTGGTAAACCACTCCTCATCTACTTTGCAATCTACAGAATAAAGGAACCAGATAATCAATGACACTCTCCTCTGTTCATATTTAAACATTTATGGGAGAGATGTTGACAGATGATCTCACCATCTAAACTCCCTTTGTACTTGATGGAAGGACAAAGACACTTTTGTCTCATGTTTTTCTATACACATTTGCAAGTAAACAAATGGGTATGCATGTATACAAATGTAAAGGTTATTTTAAATGGTGTCATAACAAATCTTAAACAATAGAATTAGGTGCTCTTTCCTGGCCTTGTTTTTCTTCTCTTCTGCTTTGCCAGTGCAAAGTGAAGTCAGTGGGTTTTGTGCAGCCAGAAGAATAAATCTTTTGAAACTCCAGCAAAAAATATGTACAGCAGACACAAATAAAATTCAGGGTCGGTGGCACCTCTCTGGGCTTTGTGTGATGGATATTCTGCTTACAACCAGCTGTTCTATTAAGGATGTAGGAATATCTACAGTTAACATAGCTGAAACTTTGTTTTGGCCACATTAATGAGGTGTTCAGTGTTCTGCTTCTCCTCTGGGCTTTTGCATCCCTGACTCAAAAGCTGCACTGTTGTTAATGCAGAGAAGCTGTCTTTTTTGTCCTGTGTCCAGTTGATCAACTCTCATCCTGCAGTCTCCCTCTGAGGGAGAGCTGCAACTTGAGGGTCACAGACCCCAAGGAGTGCTTAGTTTACTGAGAAGAGATGAAGCTGCTGCTGTGTTTGTGCAAAACCATTTATCTCAGTAAAAAATCAGTATCTTGTTCAGCCCTGGAAACTTTTCTGACAAAGCTGAACTAAAGTCTCAGCCCTCCTTCAACACATGTGATTTTGTCCATCATGAAGGTTGCAAAAACATCTGTCCTGGCACACAGGGATCCCTGTCTGGGATCACAAGGAGAATGATTAAAAACCTGGAAGACAGACATTTCCCAGTCTGAGCTTTCTGCCATGGAAACAGGCACTATAATGCAAACCTGACTGATCTGTTGCAGAGAAGAAAAAAAACAACCTAACAGAAAATGTCTTTGTAGACAGTTGCTGTTCCCTGGTTGGTCCTGAGCCGATGGAGCCCTCTCATGTTTCATTAATGCAATCAGTAAATTGTCACTGTAAGCTGGCAAGGCAGGCAGAGATTTGGGGAAGCCCTTGAAGGCAGACAGAAGGAGATGTTATGTACTTAGGAGATCTGTGTTTGTCTGATAACAGCTTAGGCCAATTTGTAGGCCTATGGCATATCTACACAGCACTGAAGTGCCAGGAAGGCTTTTTTTATTGTGACCTTGATTGCTTTGGTAGAGTGAGCTCACAGAGAGGGGGAATAGGCTTAGGAGCCTCCTGGAACAAGCAGAACCAACCTGCCTGTTCCTGCAGGATGCTGTGTCTCTGTGAGTGCAGCTGGGTTCTGCTGCTGCCCACGGTGCTCCTCCCCTGGGCAAGGGTGGTGGCAGGATCTCTGCATCCCACAATTTCACTGCTCATCTCCTGATGGCACCAAGTTATGTCTGAAAGCCAGGAATTCTCTCCTCTTCCTCATCTCGTGATATGAAAAAGATTTCACCAGTCCTCTCCAAGAAAGAAAATCCATTGGCACAATTAAAAATGACTAATTTAATACAAAAGTCTTGTATTACAGTAAACTGTCTGTTTTATCCACAAAAAGCCTTTATCCCTTTACTGATGTGTTTGTATTTGTGCTACATTTACATAAAGTTTACTGACAAAGTATGTCTTTCCTCTTGCATATTTATGTGGTTCATGGTTGAGCACATCTGTGGAATTGTTTAGATATCCACAAAACTAATGCAATACAAAAGCTCTGATCTCACTGTGGCTTTCTCTCAGCATATCTCTGGATATTATGCTTCAATTATTCCTGAAGGTAAGTTTCAGCTCCAGGCTGTTCCCTGCTCTGCTCCCTCATGGGGAGAGGACTAACCTGATGAAGACATTTGGGATGTCTTCATCATGACAATGACATTTGGGTGCCTGGCTGTGTCCTGGTCAGCTGCAGGAACCAGTAAGTCAGCAAACATGAGGTGGGCAACCTGCTGATCCCTGCAATTGGTACATCCTCATGGAGCTTTATCTTCACAGGAATGCAGAATCCCCTTTGTAGAGCTGGCAGGGCACTGCCTGAGGATTCCTGGCTAATTGGCATCGATCCTTAATGGGAGGTGGGTGTCTCCTGTGCCTCTGAAAATCTGACTGGGAAAGTCACTTTTCTCTATCTTAGCAGCCAGTTCTTTCATCACCTTTTTTCACACTTTCTAGCTCTGTGAGAACATCATGATCCTACATGAGGGAGGAATCTAACTCTGAATGGCCCTGGGTGTCATCAGTTTAATGATACTGTTCAGATAAGGAAAGAAATGCTACATGATGGTGCTTATCCATGCTTGTGACAAAACTGTGTCACACCAGCTGTTGTACAAGCTTCCCTGGAAAATTATCTACAGAGTAGCTTTCATCTTCATAAATGCACACAGGAGAATGGTTAGATTAGTGCAAGCCCTCAAAAAAAAAAAAAAAAAGTGCTGTATCATGGAACTAATTCCTAGTTTTTAAATCTTCACAGGTGAAGAAGGCACAAACTGATCAGCACAAAGTGAACCAGCTGGATTAGGAAAAAAAAAAAGTCTCAGTATATATCAGCTGGTCTAAGGTGCTTGGGAGCCTCCTGGGCTCAGGGCCCTGTTGGCCTGGGACAGCCAACATCTACATTAGTAAAGTCCAGGGTGTTTGCATGCAAATTGTCAGGTGTTTGAGCTGCCAGACTGTGGCCAGGAAGAGTTTGAGTTGTCCCAGGCTAAGCAGTGCCAGTGAAGTCATGGCACAGTCAGTCCTGTCCCAGGGCACACAAACAGTTCAGGCACTCAATTTATTCACCTGTGGGAAGGTACAAATTTTCATGGCCCCTTTTCTCTTAAACATGCCAAAGCCAAGGTGTCATTTATGGCCCTCAGGCACTGCTGGTGGCCCCTCTGGAGAGGTGAACCCCCTCTTCTTTACCAGAAGGCCATGGACAAGGCTGGACTCAGAGGTTGTGCAGCTCCTTGCTCAGAAGGTTTCAAGACCCAGCTGGGTGAAGCCCTGAGCAAGCTGGTCTGACCACACAGCTGTCCCCACATGGAGCAGGAGGCTGGGCTTGGGCTCCTCCTAACCTGAAACATTCTCTGGAACAGGCTTGATCCTCTGTGGTTCACTGGGCTTCCCCCACCAACAGACACCTGAATGCTCAGGCTGTGGCAGTGAGGTGATGGCTCTTTTACAGCCCCATCCATAGAGAATGGCTGTGAATTGATAGGGAATGTGGGCAGATTTTGAATGGAAAAAACAAAAGTATAATAAATATCTCATTTTATGTCAGTGAGTTAATGCTGAGAAGGTAGAAATTAATATCAAGGTAGAAATGAATATCAGATGTTCTTTTTTCTCCCCCCAAAGCCTAGTTAACTTCATAGACAGAGATTATCATAGAAGCAGTTTATGAATAATCTTTTTCAACAACAGGATTTGTGGCTTGCATATCATTGTGGTAACACTACTGCAGCTGCTCTTCCAGCAGTTTGGCTTGCACCTATGACCTTCACCCAGCAATTAAAACACATGTTCTGAGTAGTGTTTCAACATGCAGAATTTCCTGGGTAGGCTGCAAATCCTTAAGTATATTTTTTTGCAAGTCATTGATGTTTCTGAACCTTTTTGCATAATTGTAGTTCTTACTCTCCTTTCTACCTTACAAAGTCTCAACATAGTGTGTGTTTTTAGAAAGCAAAGAGCCAGGTGGAGTTCCCTGGGAAAAAGAGCACTGGAAATACTTCTACTCTGTATTCATTCAGGGGCATTGTCCAATACTATATTAAAGAAGATTAATGATCTAATGTAGCTTGACATTTTACAAGAACATGAAGCATCAGCCAAAAACTGTCATAAGATGTGACACCAGAGCTAGAAAGCACTGTAGAGTGATAAGAGGCCAATTAGATGTGTCTGTTTGTGTTACTGGCAGGCAATGAAAGGCAGCCCCTTCATCCTCCCCTCCACATTCCCCATCTGAACCTGGTGTGAATGAGAGACCAAAACTGAGAGTTACTCAGCCTCTTTGTCAACAGCAGCAAGGGCCAAATTATGTCCCTTACCCAGCATGAGTCATTATTTATGGACTTAGTAGGAGCTTCTGGACTGCTCAGTGTATTCTAATTAGCCTGGTGTCTTCTGAAAATAGCTGCCACTATTCCCATTTTGAGCCTGTAGTACTGATGAAAGGCAGCAATGCTCCTCTGGAGTGGCTGTGTATTTATTAAGAAGTAACCTAAATGTAAAAGATAAACCCTGGTACCAAGTTTCAATCACCTGGGCTAAATATGAAAGATGAGCCTAAAGTTAAAATACCATCCATTTCATAGGTCTGTCTTTTCTTTCCTACTTATTTAAACACTCTTTTGTACAAGCCATTCTTTTTTGGGCTTCCATTCAATCTGGACAGTTTGCTTCCTTTTCCCAGCTTCTGACCCCACTGTGTCCTGAAGAGATGTGGTGTGACCCAGCTGTGCCAGGGCCCTGCAGGTGTCAGGGTCGAGTGGGATGAATTCTGCAGACTTTGGTCATGGATTTGCTCTCACACAAAATTCACCTGTGACAGGCTGCACATGACTCTTGCACCGTGGTTCTGTGGTTTGGTGCAGCCACATGCTTGAGTACAGACTGACAGGCCACTCGCACCTGATCCAGCATTTGATTTTCCTACTTTTCCCCTTTTCCTGCACTAGAAAATTTAAAGCTACTTACTTAAATCATAGTATGGAAGGATGCAAATAGAGGTAAGCTGACAGTGATAGCTGACTGGCCCCAGCTAGTTATTAAAAAAGAGGGAGGAAAAGTATCATAACTCAGCATATCTTTTCTTTCTCTTCCACACTGTTTCCATCATACATCATATTTCTTGTATCTACTAGCTTTTCCGTAGGAAAAAATAGATTTATCTTCATGGACAGTAATCTAACTTAATCATAGGAAAACTGGAGTGCTAAATTAGGTATACACTTGGGAATTCTGTATCAAAACCCCTGAAATTAAAAATCCTTTTCCATACAGGGTTGCCCTTTCAAAACCAGGTACAACTCATGTAGGCACCTGATCCTTGTGTCCTTTTAGAACACCTCCTGTGGAATTACACCAAGGCACACAGCTTTAGTTCTTCCCTCACTGAAGTCAGGAGCAAAATCTCTGCTGTCTGTAATAGAGAAGGAACCAGTGCTACTTAAAAGTACATAGAATTTTTTCATCTGGCTTTAGAAAATGCTGGAATAAGCCCCTATTGTCCCCTGACACACTGAGTTTGAGCTTTCACCACAGACATTTCCCTGCAGCTGATATTCAGTTTAAACTGGTTGTGATGTTCTGAATCTTTATTGCTGATTACACAGAGTAGCCTTGCCAGATGAAGAGGGAAAGGAAATGTGGGTGTCTGGTTTTCAGTCCTTCCTCTCAGTATTAAATTAAATATCCTTCTAGTAAAAGAAGGCTTGACCCAAATGCTGCTGAAAAAGAGGGAAAGGCATCCACTGAGAAGGGTTTCTAGTGAGGTGCACCATTCTCAAGACAACTGACTCACACACAGCCATTCCTTGCTGATAGATATTTGCAACTGGGACTAATAATAATCTTTAATGTTCTTTCTAATAAATCTCCTGTCATATGTTTATGTATGTCCAGTGTTAACTTACATTTCAAGCACTAAATATGTTTATCTCTATTGGGAGTAATCAGACATAAACACCTCAAAATGCTGTGACTTTTTAACCCTTGCAAATAAAGACAATTCTGTAGAATTCAGCTCTCTGGATAGAACTACTTCCACTTTCATCATCTTTTGATGGAAAGAAGTTTACACTGACCTTTGAAAATGGTCTTTATCATGTTCTCTAAGAACACCATCATTCTAGGTCTTTGCTTTTACCTTTGTTTTTTTCCTGGAGCACCTCTAAATATCATATCACCTGCCAAAATCTCATGTAAAGGGGAGTTTTGAACATGTACCACATATTTTACAATGCAAATTTCCCTTAGAAGTAAATTTCTGAGTAAGTTTTCCATTTTGTAGGCTCACTTCCTATATTCCTCTTTGTCTATCTGTTTCTGGCAGAAGCAAAATCCCACTGCTGACTGAGGGACAGGACATAGGGAAGAGGAGGTAGAAATGTCACTAGAATCTCCTCCTCCTCCTCCTCCTCCTTGTAACGAGTCACATTTTTCAGAACTGGTGTCAGCTGTGAAAGCAGAATAGGTTTTCTTTCAAAGACTCACTGAAGTTTTGGACTGAGGGAGGGGTTTCATCCTGGCCCTCTCCCAAGCAGGAACACATCCTGAAAGTCCAACTAAGAGTCTCTCTTTGGAAAGTGCGTTGGCATTAGCGAGCATCCCCCTGTCACTGTGGGATACAGCACTTTAAATCAGCTATTTCATGATGGAATTTTCCTCCCCTTCCTCAGAGGCTGTGAACTGTTCAAGCTAAGTCAAGCAGAGCATTGGCAATGCTCAGAGTCCACTTGGCAGGCAAGCAGCAAATGACTCTGGGCTGGGATTCTGTCCCAGAACAACCATCCCTACTGAAAACCTTTGCTAAGATGAGAAGCACCACATCTGTAACCTATACCTTTATTCTGCAGACCTCCTAAAATAAGGACAGATAAATATAGAAACCTGTTGGGGCCAGCACATGGGGGAATAACTTTTATTTGAAGGGGGAAGAACACACAGATGGATGGCAATGTTCTGGGTTTGAGGTAAATCCCAGCCCTGCTGCCAGTCTGCTGGGCAAGCATAGCTGGCATTTGCACCTTGATAGCTTTTCCCAGCTCCTCTGGGAGGGTTACCATAGTGGGGAGGGTATGACACTAGTGGGGCAGGTTGGGACACTGTCTGTGTCAGTGCTGTCTCTTTTGGTTCTTTACCACACCTCACAGCTGAGGAGCTCACAACACTCAGAGGGAATCTAGGCACTGGAAGTCAGTTTTCTAAAGACCAGAGTCCTGCTTCTGCCACATCTCTTGTTTATGGTTGTAGGAAAGTTGTTTCTCCATCTGGCATCTCCCTCTCCTCTGTTCACTGGCCAGTTAGGTGGAGCAAGGGGACACACAACATGCTGCAGCAAGTCTCCACCTCTGTAATCCCATAAAATATCCTACATTAATTTGCAGGAAATGATCTGCTGGGGCAGTTCTGGGCAGCATGTGCTACTCAGGATGGATCACATGCTCAGGCAGTGCTGTTGGATGCAACCAGCTTTGCTGATGGAGAGAGCAGATGAGAAACACATTCACTTGAGCAGCAAAGCAGCCTGGCCCCTACTCAGGCTACATGCACTGATGGGATAGACCTAACAGAAGGGAAGATCCATGTTTGTCTTTTCATTCCTGTCCTCAACTGCAGCATCAGCCCTCAGATAACCTGACCACAGTACCAGTGTCACCATCAGAAAGTAGCACAAAACCCAGCTGACCACCTTGCTCTGAAGTGAGAACATTTCCATAGCCTGGAATGTGGCTTTTTACAAAAAGAAAAATCACTCCAAGGGACTCCCAGAACACCCAGTGACTCTGCATCGTGCATGAATTGTCTGCTTCATCCAGACAAGTGATAGAAAAAAAATTTGCATCAGCATGAATACTTGTAACATGAGGATAAGTAATGCTTTCTGCAGGGTGAGTGCATGTGTAGTTCCTTGTGAGCCCTCTGAAAGTCCAGAGGGAAGGCACAGCAAAAGTACAGCCCATTACCATGTGAAAAACCAGGAGCTGAACAGATAAAATCCTGGAGACAACAGAGCCCTGGGTGTGCAGCATGGCAGCTCTAATCTGCTAAAGTGAGACTTGGCACTTGCAGAGATAATCACTGGAGCTGTGGCAGGGTTAAATGCTGAATTAATAGACATGATAGGTCATCATCCTTTCGTCTTTCCTTCTCGGAGGAAGTAAATAAATCTGTCAGCTTAATCTAGCACATTAACCTTAATCCTACAATTTACTTACTAGGGGATTTGTATAATCTACCCGATAAATAAGGACAGTAATTATTCCTGCTACAGAGGGCTGGGAGAAATATTTGCCATGAAGCTTGAAGCTGGATTTAAAAACCGTTTTGGTTTTATTAGAAACACAAAACTCTGGCCAGGTTTCCTGGAAAATTCCACGGGGCCCAATGCAGGTAGAAGCTGATTTTCTGTATGTGGATGTGTTTGCTTAGCCAAAGTGTAGATCCAGGGCTGCACGTGGTCCTGAGTGTGGGGGAGGAAGGACCTCTAGGAATATGTTTGCAGGAGCACACTGGAGGAACAGCCCTGTGCTCCATGGAGACCCAGGCACTGCCTGATCCCACCAGGAAGTCTCATGGTGGAGAACAGCAACATAGCCCCTTGCAGCCCCTCTCTGCTAGCAGGCCTTATTGCCTTCTCCACATCCCCCTGGATGTCCATCTGGTGTATCAAGGCTATTCCTTTAACCTCCCTGCTGGGAGATGAACTTAAAATGTGACTTGAATGATCAGAAATCTAATTGAGACAATTAGCAGGGCTGCAGGGGAAAGTCCTGGAGGATTTCAGTGACTCCCCTGAAGAGAAAGCCCTGTTCTTCTCACAGCAATGAGTGATTTCCATTTCTTCCTGGAATAGAAAAATGCTTTTCAGAGTTTAGCAGTGCCCTTTGAGGGCTCAGGACATCTAGAGCACCCTTGGCATTCCCCAAAACTCCTTTTTTCCTGGGTTTTATGGGAATAGCAAACTCTTCACTCTTTCCTGGAGGCTGGATTTCATGGGCATTGGCCAGCACCTGCCTCATTGCAAACACAGCCAAGATTAGAAATTGAAAATTAACCAGTCCTACTTCCTGAACAGGTCTGGGGTTTTTTTGCTATTTCTCATGGCCAGAGCTATATTGGTAGGTATGAAAGAGACAGAGAAGTCAGGTTAAATATCTGTGATTATCCCTGAATGCACTCACACACAAAGCTTGATTTAGGCACTTGGGGTGAAGGGACAGTTGGACAATTCCCATTATTGATGTTGTTCCAGGTGTCTGCCCTGAGCACACGAACGTGGAGGGCTCCTGGCTGTCCCCGTCCGTCTGTCCCCACCTGCTCAGGTGGCAGGGTGCCACAGACACTGCCTGGACCCTGCTCCCAGGACACAGGTATTCTGCAGCAGGGGGGGTCACTGAGGCCACACTTTAAACTCTGTTAACACCACCTCTTCAGCAGGACAGCCTTCCTGGTGGGTAATTAATTGAGTTTCCAGCAGCATCTGTCAGCTGTTTGCAGCACGCTGGTTTGCCTGGCCAAGCAGCCACGGTGACATTGCTCGTGTTTCCTCTGGGGTGTCAGGATGGGGATTTGGCTGGAGAAGGTGATTATGTAGGAACAAGGCTTTGGAGTGCTCAGTTCCCATACCTACATGCGAGGCAGACAATAAGGGGCAGCAGCTTTGAGCTGGCTTTTACAGAGACAGGGCACCCAGCCCAGCTCAACTTGGAATTGAGGAAATCTTAGCACAGAACAGAATCAAAGAGGTTTAAAGATCTAAATTCACTCACAGTAAGGGAATTGTTGCAGCTGTTTCCAGAAGTGCATGCAGAATCTTTAGGGGGACTGTGTAGGGGGCTGGTTTAGTGGGTTGTCCCATATCACCCTATTCCATAGGGGTCCTTTTAGGAGGGGTCTCCTAACCCTCCTCAGCTAACCATGGTTTCAAATCCTTCTGTGAGTACTGTGGTAACTCTCAAACAAGGTGTACAACATCTAGAAATGAGGAATCAAGGCTTTTAATAATAACTCCTCAGAGTGCATGCTATTTTTATTGTTTATTTCTTTACTTCAGTAGCTTCCTCAGCACTTACAGCACCTCACAGACATTTTGTAATCACATCATGGAAAGAACTCCAAGCCCAAATCCTGGAGTGCTCTCTGAAGCCCAGAAGAGGGATAGCTGTCTTTGGATGGGTGGGAAGCTGCTGTAATACTCCTCTAAAGCACCTATTACTTGTATCTTTTTTGAAGCAAACCCAACTTTGTTACTCCAGCTGACTTAGGAGCCTTTTCAGGACTGGTTCTATAGCTACTTCCACCTTTAAGGGGCCCAAGCAGAGGGCTGACACCTGGCTCTCCTTCACAAATTAATATTTATGAGGCACACAAGGTTATTGCCTGCACCTCCACTCGTCCTGCCTTGCCAGAGGAGCTGCCTCAGCCATGCCTGGAGCCCAGGGCACTGGGAACCCTGGACAGGCACACTGGAGCCTCCAGCTGTGCAAACTCCACCTTCTGCTCCAGGAGCCCTATTTAGGCTCAGCTCAAGGCTTTATTCCTCTCATGCAGAAAACCCACTGTGCTGGCTGTCTGCTTCCTGCTGCCCCAGTGTCCTGGGTGACCTTTCTGTATGGACCCTAAAGCTGTGCTTCAGGCACCTCCGTGCCCAGGCCTGTCTCTGACCATTTTTCCTGGCTGCAGAGGTTGTTCTAGGTAGCCTTGTTTCCAGGCTTGTTTCCTACAGTTGCTGATGGTGCTCTCTGGAGCCCTGGCCAGCTCATCATCTCTCCTGGCCTGAGACTGTGGGAGGGTCTGGGCACTGCCCCAGCCCTGCTCCCTGCCCCAGGGTGGCCTGTGCTGGGGTCACCCTCAGCAGGTGCCTTGCTCCCCCAGGAGTCCTGCTGTGCTGGAACCTGCCTTTCCATGACTCATGTTTCTCAGGACAGCAGGACACTATGGAGGTGTTCTGTGTTTGGGTTTTTTTGGGGTGGGATGAGACACGTGATGCCCTTTTGTTTCTTGCAGGGAAGAGAGAAGAGTGGTTCTTGTTAATCATGTCAACAAACAATCACAGTTTGTGGAGAGGCACAACAGAAAAAAAAGGACATCATTCAGCACCTTCTATGATTTATAGGCTTTTTCTGAATGAACTATTTAACAATAGTATTTGTTCCTATAAGACCCTTTAAGTACAGATGGCTGATTTACTTCCCTGATGTTCCCATCAGGATGCAGACCCGAGCCATGCATGGCAGGGGGGTTTTGGTTCCTGCCGAGTGGCTGAAGTCACCCAGCTTTGGCCTCTTGCTGCCACCTGAGGCACGTGGCAACCACCCAGCCCCTGTCAGCTCCTATTGCTGAGCTGTGTGTCCTGCCCTGTCAGAAGTCCCTTTGAATTGTCAGCAGGAATGTGACCTGGGACACAGGGAGCCCAGCCTGGAGTGCAGAGCACGGTGCTGGAGGGGCACAGCAGTGCCCTGGTGTGCTGAGCAGCTCATGCCCTGTCAGTGACAGGGGCAGCCCAAAGCCTGTGAGGACTGTGTCCAACATCAGCTCTAGCCAAGGAAAAGGGGCTGGGGTTGAGGAGACCTCTTTTTCCTTTCCCTGCACAAACCCTGTGGCACTGGAGCTGCAGAGCCCTCAGTCAATGATTGCTGTCACAGATGCTTGAGAAAAGGGGGAAAATGACTGGGTTTAATTATCATCAATTGATTTCCTAATTACAATTAGGTGAGAGGGCCAGCAGGAATTACTCCCTTGATGTCCTCAGTGGGTGAAGAGAGAATGACCAGATATGGAATCACAGAATCATTTAGGTTGGTAAAGACCTCCAGGATCATTGAGTCCACCCTGTGACTGATTCCCACCTTGTCAACCAGACCAGAGCACCGAGAGCTTGGACACCTCCAGGGATGGAGACTTCACCACCTCCCTGGGCAGCCCCTTCCAATGCCTGGCCACCCTTTCAGTGAAGAAATTCTTCCTGCTGTCCAACTGAACCTCCCCTGGCACAGTTGAGGCTGTGTCCTCTTGCCCTGTCAGATCACTCAAACCCAGGTGTAACTTATGACTTCCTGCCAGAAGTGCCCTGTGCAGTGTCTTGCCCCATCAGGGCTGTCCCTGTCTCAAAGAGGAGCTGCAGGAAGGCACCTGTAAAGGATCAGAGACACATTTTTGGTAACATGTCCCTGTGGGTTGTCTCTGTTGATGTGATTGGATTAAATCTGAGCAGCAGCAGCTCAGGGGTGCCAGGGGATGTGATGGAGAGGCCATTTCACAGGTGAAACAATCTAATGGAATTCTGAAGCCAGATGTGAAAAGTATACCAAAAAGCCAACTTCACTTTTAGGAAAAAATGTTGGCTTATCATTGCAATGCCCTGAAGCTTTTGACATGAAGGGAAGTGCAAGTGACAAGTTCCATAATGATCTGGGCCAGGGAGGCTGCCAGGGCATCGTAATTATTATTTAGAAGTGGACAGTGATTGTGGTCAGCCTCTGGAGTTATTGCAGTTGGGGATTTCTGTGCCTCTGCTGGCAGGTTAGAGACAGTGATAACTCCATTTCACTGTGCTCATGAATTTGGTGGCAGAGGAGCAAGACAAAATCACTTGTGAAATGCTACTTTGGCTACTACCAGGGGTTTCACTGCAAGGAACACTTTTATTTACTTTGGTAATACTCTGTTACTACTGGTGAAGAGAAAAATTAGCAAAACCTAATGCTGCTACTAACAACTACTACTACTAATTTCTACAACTGCTGCCACTAACAGCAGCTAATGTTGCTGTTTTTCATTGTGGTGATTGCAGACCTTTTTTAACCTGGGTTTCTGATGGACTTTACCAAACCTGCATATTGTGATTTGGGGCTGAGGTGGGCAGAATCACATGTTTGATACTTTGAAAAAGTGGAATATTATACCCAGGTACAAAGTGTTTGTGTTAGAGGTGCTGTGCTGGTATTTAAGTAATTCTTATTGAGGACTTGAGGTATTGTGGCATTGAGGGTGGGAGAAGTATTGGGTTTGACATACACTAAAAAGCCAGTATGGAATGATTTCTTTTGACATTTTGGATGTTTTGAATTGCAAGATATAGGAAAGACTATGAACCAGTTTTAAGGAACATGTGTTCAAAAGCCCTAAAAACTTGACATGAATGATTTGACAGTGTTTTAAAGATACTTTTAAGTCGTGCACTTGTACAGTTTGTTTGCATTAATTTTGGAAGTGAGGTGATGTATTTGGAAGGGGAACAAGCAAGGATTTTTTTTTAATGTATTATTTACATTATTCCCAGAAGGGAAAAGACTTTTCTTTCAGACTTTCATTCTTCTGAACGTGTGCAATGTGAGCATGACAAATTAACCAACCTGGAATCTGGGAACAGTGCAATACAGCTGCCTTTCTTAATTCCCCATGATCTTGAAAACATAATACTCAGTTGACAAGAGATTGTTGCTCTGGCCTAGAGAAGGCCTTACTAATACTTTATTTATAGTAAGGACAGACTCAACCTGCCTAAGGCAACTACTCTTTTTAAATTTTATTGAATGAAGAAGCTCTTGAGGCATATTTGAGTGTGAGACCTCACTTACCTGACCAAGTAAACAATGCCACTTGTCCCTTCCTCCCTGGCAAAGGAGGGAAATTGCTGTGTTACAACCTCCAGCTCCTTCCTGTGGCATGGAAGATTGCACATGGAAGATTTTCCTTCTTGTACTGCACAGGTGGAGGTGGGCTCTGTGCAGTAACCACAGGTACCTCTTCCTGATGGAGCTCCAGCCTCTCCATGTGTGACCCCCATGCCTTCCTGTTTGCTGAATAAATCTGAAAGCTTTAGTTTCAGTGGAATGATCTTCTTAAATTGCATACTTTTAAAGTGAGGTTCTTTTTTCCTGGTTTTGCATAAGATGCTACAGAGTAACACCCTGGTTTAGGATATTGTTGCTATTTTATTTCAATATAAATGCCTGGGTCCCTCAGAAGGGGAAGGGGGTAAAGGGAAGGTAATTATACTTTGTGTATTTTGAGATGTGTGGCCTGTTTAGTTCAAATCCCATAGTCTAAAAGCAGAGGTGTCCATTCAGAGGCATGGCTAAATGGCAGCAGGAAAAATGCCTGACCAAAGGTCTTTATGTGAAAAGGCAGCATTTACATTTAAACTGAGCAAAATCCTTTCTATTGGGGTCATATTTCTGGGTGCATATATTTTACTTTTCCCTTGCTTATTGTCGTGTCCAAATATTTCTCCATAAAGTATTATTAACACTTATTTTTTCTATACATAAAACATTTTTACTACAGTGTGTTGCTTGGGTAAGAAAGTGCACTTACCAGTGCAGTTCTTGTCCATGCAGTCTCACCACTCCTAGAAAGGAAAATCCCTTCCAGATTAGAGCCTGGATTGGTTAAAAATGTGATTAGAAGTCAGTCAGTCAAGCAACTGTTCAGAGTAGAAGGAAATCTGGCTTGCTGTTTTGATCTCTTCAGAAAAATTTGACTTGGGGATTGTACCACTGAATTTCTTATATCATAAACTCCATGCCCTCCTCTTTAGGAGAGTTATTTGAAGTAGCCTTTCATTGAAGGCTGTATGCCTGGCTTTTCTCCCATTCCTCTCCCCTTAGCTCACAGCTGGTAGATAGCTGTTGACAATCCTGTACCCACACTCACCCTGCAGCTTTGCTGAAACTTTAATACATGAATAAAGTGCCATACTGAAGTGTAATGCATGACAGCTGTCTTTGTCAGGAAGTTGTGAAGTACCTTATTACAGCAGAGTGTATTTCACCTGAAAAGCCTCCTCAAAGTGGTTCCCACTTAACTGCTCAAGTTCTCTGTGCTTGTAGCTCACCCAGTTTGCTGTCTTCCACAAGCAGAGGGAGATGTGCTTGCTGTAGGAAGGCAGAAGCCTTTAGGTCCTTTAAAGACTCATCTTAGTGGTGGTGGATTTTTTTATATTGCCATCATCCACAGAGAAATTAAATTCTTTCAGAACTTGGGAGGCTCTGACCAACTTGAAGGTCAATACAATGTAAAACCAGAACTGGTAGTATAGAAGGAAACCAAGGTCTCCATTTCTCAGCAAACTTTATTTGTGCAAGAAGTTGCCTTCAAGAATCCTTGCAGAATGGAAGTGTCATGGTAGAGGAATGCTGTAAATAATGAGTGGGGTTTGTTCTTTTTCAGATCTAGGCTAGCAGTTCAGTGTGCAGACTTTACTCATGACTCAGGGAATGGTGCAGCAGCTGGAATGGATGTTACTTCTGAAATAAAGCAATAATGCAGGGAAGGCTCACCTCTTCAGTTTCTGTGGGCAGCACATGCAGCTGGATTGGTTTAGCATTAGAGAAACTCCACAGGATCTCCTGTATAAGCAGCATTAGATGGCAAACACATCTAAATTCCACAGACACACCTAATTAGTATGGATCAAAGCAAACTAATTTCTTAATAATTTTCCCCTCCCTGCCTTAAGTACCCCAAAGTGCAGCACTGGGCATGTCAGGTGGCAACTTTACTGTGCATGGTGGGGAAAGCTAAGGCACTCTTGGTTATTTTGCCCAAAAGTTCATTTGGTAGCACAGCATCAAACTGCAAATTATCATGGAATAAAAAAGCTTGGGTGTGTTCTGGCTCAGCTGGGAGTTTCTGAGTTCCAGGCATGAGCATTTTGGGGTGATCTGACTGCAAGGGTCCCTTTATGACCTGTACCCATGTCACTCTGGGTTCATCAGCCTGACCTGACAGTGGGGCAGAGTGGAAAGTGAATCTGAGTCAGATGTGAGCACTTTATCACTTTCCTATGGAATTAGGCAGGCAGCAGAGTGTGGAGGCTGGGCCACCTCTTGCTTTTGAGCAGCTCCATGCTGGTTGCAGGACAGCAGGTACCAGACCCTGTGTAAGATCAGGAGTGCTGTGAGCAGGTAACTTCTCTGGCAGCCAAGGCTGAGTTGACATGTCAACATTTTGGGAACAATTTGAGCTGCCAAGGCATTCATAGCAGAAAAAATCAGGATGTCATACAGGCTGTAGCACCTTTTCATTTGGCAAAAGGAGCCCAAAGCCAGAATTGCTTTATTGTCAGGTCCTGGTCCTGGGGCAGTGAGTAGATAGGTAAACTGAGCCTTGATCTCCCAGAGTTACCACCTGGAAAATTCCTGTGAATTCTCCTTTACTTGACCTGTCCTGGTCACCAGTGCTCAGGCACCAGCAGAGATTCCTTGTGTAGAAAGTCAAAATTGTAACTTGTTCTTGAGCTATTTACTTCTGTTTGAGGAAGTACAAGTTCCACCAGACTTGATCTTGGTGGTTCCACCAGAGCTTTATCCTGGAGCAGGGAGTGAGATCCAAGTATCCCCAGACTGTGCACAAATACATAACTCTGTCTTTTCTGGTAGATCCTTCTTGCAAGAACAGAAGTGGAAAACAGACTTTAATTTTCAAAGAAGGTCTTTTCACAAGGAATTTTTAATGCATTTTTTTCCCCTCTTGATTTGTCTGAGCTTTTCTAGTGAAGATGTTCATTGACTAGATCAGTGAATAATTCCCTCTCAACATTTGGCCAGAAGCTACGGGAATTTGTATGATATTATTATGTTAGACTTATCACACTCTATTTTTTCCCCACTGTTTCCAGGAAGAAGGTTTCCAATCAATAAAAACTTTACAAATCAGGATTCACCCTGTGCTGTGCTACCATATGTTTGTTCCCATAGTTCCAATCATAGTTAATATGATTATCCAATATATTTGTGTAACTATGGACTAAAGACTTAAACAGCAAAACACAAAAGTGTTTTAATAGAAAACCCACCAAGATTTAATAAAAATTCTCCCTTCTTGCCTCCTAGATTTCTAGTCCTGCATGTGCAGCCCACATAAGAGAATAGGAAGGGTTTTTTAAGGATATGATTCAGATTTTCATGGACTCAGAATTATATATGTTTCAGGTATACTCAATGATTCTGACAACTCTCTAAATCCTGGTTTACTTTGTGGTAGTTTTCTCTCTTTTTTTCAACTGGAGTTTGAAACTTAAATTGGTGTTAGTGGCTACAGAGATTTCCATTTTTTTTTCAGATTTTCAGAAAATCAACATTCATTTTAGTAAGAAACCTTCTTAATCTGAATCCTTTGTATATGCAAATTTTTATGAAATCTCTTCTCATCAAAATATTCCAAAACAGAAAGGGAAAAAACATTTCTTCTGTTCAGAAGAGTAAGTACTGAGTTTTAGAAATCAAGGATAGAAGTTGGCACCAAAAGTTCATAATATTTTGGGATTACTCCCTAAATACATTCATATTCTAATAACACTACATTTAGGTTTTCTTTCAAGTTTTGTCCTTTTTTTTTTTTCCCCCTTATTGTTGGAGAGAAGTCCCTAAAAGTTAAAGGAGCTGCAGGAACATGCCAAATAGTAAAAACCACTCTGAACAGAACCTCTGTGAATTTCTGTGCCAAAAAGCCCATTACAGCTCTGGAATTCGTGGTGAAATAACAGTTTATGCCGCATTATTCTCATGCAGCTACTAAAATTCTTGTTCATTTTAAGAGCTTAGCACCTGCTCCAGCTTCCATGAACTTCCAAGATGGTTTGCCAGACACGTCTGCTCAAGCTGAGGCAAGGATGGATTGAACTGACTGGAGTCTGAAGCCTCCATGGAATACCTTTTCTGTCATTCTCCCTGTATAAATTGCTTGTCAAACAATTCCAGGTTTGTGGCAACTTGTGCTGTGTTTGTGCAGCTGGACAGATCACCACATGAAAGACAGGAGGGGGAAGGAGTGAGGAGGTTCAAAGTTAACTAAGAGCAGTTCTTGTGAACGTTGGTATACAAAGTTGGGCTCCCCTGTTGGTTTTGATCAGATTTGGTGAATACCTGCTGAGTTTATCAAAAGTTGTCATTACTTAACATCTGCCTCTGCTTTGATGTTGGTGGTGTATTTGCTATCAAAACCTGGGCCTGTATTGCTGCCCTTCCCTGAAAGGTGTCAGCCTTAAAAACAGGCTCAGGCTGCTGAGAGGAGCTCTGAGGCTCCCTGGGAGCCAGGCTTGCTCCTGCTTTTGTGCACATGTGAAGTATGGAATGCAGTATCCAACTGGATTATGGACACCTTGCAAAGAGGGGCAGGAATTGTCACCTGTTTGATCCCACATATATCAGGGGTGAACATCTGCAAGGGGGTGCCCCATAAACATTAACAGGATATTGCTGTCACTGGTTTTATTCAGTCTCCTGCCCAGTGCTAGATGAAATAAAATGGAAGTGGAATGATTTGCAGCTGGAAATTGGATGTACCCAGGGAGCTGGTGCCAGAGCAGCAGTTCCTGTGATGGGGTGTGTGTGTCTTGGGGTGTATGGCATTGACATTTGCCAGTGTGAATTCACATTTGGCTTGACAACTATCAACCAACTGCACAAGGCGTCTTGACGTTGTTTTCTTGGGGGGAAAAAAACCATATAGAGGAGTGTAAGGTAGAGGAACTTTACTGGCTAAAATACAGAATAAGCTAATGAGTCATAGCAGTGATTTAAACAATGTACCAGTACTTCTGGGAAAAGAACAGAAGGCCTTAAATAGTCATTGGAAAAGCTGAGGTTGGAAAATACCCAGTAGTACAAACATATTGCTCCTAGGAATCTGAAGACATGCTACCTTTCAAACTTGGTGGCTCAAGGTGGGTGCTGAACTTAGCTTTGATTTAGGAATAAGAATTGCTGACCAAATGCAAGGGAAAAAATATTGTTATTAAAAAGATATCAAGATTTTTATTTTAAGCAGACTTTGGTAGAAGGGGATGAACAAAACTGTTTTGTTCTGATGGGTGTTTCTTGAAATAAAATGTAGGTGGCAATCAGGTAATGCATCTTTAAGGGATGGTGATGTCATGACTTGCTTGTGGAAATTGTGAAGTGTCAGTGAATTCAGCTTAAAGATTGGAATCTCCAGTTTGCTCAAAATGAATAAATGAACGCTCATTTACACAATGCCATCTTAAGAACAAACCTTAAACCAGGAGAGGCAATTGCTCCCATTAGTTCAGATGTGTTCTCCCCCTGCTCAAGAAAACTTCTCTGCAGATGCCCACAATGATGCACCCAGACTGCTGCAGTGTGAAGTATTTCCTAAAAGGAGAGGAACACAGAAGTGACCCTCCATTCCCACTGGTGTCCTGGCTGCCTTAGGGAAGACTGTGGAGGTTGGTGCTGTCATAAAGTGGGGTATGAACAATTTGAGAAGAGTACAAAACTCACTGGGTAGTTGAATAGTTATGAGAATTATTTATTGGAATGATGGAGTCTCTTTTTTTTCCTATTGCAAATGGGATATTTCTATGCTGACACTCATTCCAGGACAGGCCCATCTTAAGGATTCTTGGTAAAATGGACAGTTAAAAGCTTTTATTCATGCTATGGGATTAATAATGGCTGTACTTGACCATGTGTGCTGTAATTCTTTTAATAGCTTCATTCCATTATCAACTATTTATTAAAAAGATTTCAGCACAGATATGGGTTTTATGGAGATTACTGTGCACTATACTTAATTACCAGATGTTCAGTTTGTTTACAGTATATCTGGTATTCAAGTAAACTTCTCCGTGTGAAAACCATCTAAAATGAAAAGTTAAAATACCTCTGTAAAGCTTTGTATTATAATAACTGGAAATGGAAATTCCAGCTGGGCAGTGTTATGAAACTAAAACTACAAATTTTCAATCCTGCTCCAAAACAACGCTATTAAACTCCAGTAAAAATGTGTTTCACTGTCTGAATTTACCTTATGCACTCAGTCCATCAGATAAAACATCACCCATGTGTTTTTCATATTCTTTTAGTTAGTTTATTGCTTTCTTTCATCAAAACTATACAAACTCAACTGTATGCCCAACTTTGAAACCAAACTTTGGAGTTTTACAGTTAGGAAGTTCTAAAAGTCAGACATGCTAAAGTCCAGGACGAGTGCTTTGCATTGTCTCACTGCAATCATGAAGCTTCCTTAAAATTCTGGTTTCCAGGCAGTTTTTTTATTATTCATTAACTCTGATCTCTTTAAATGTACCTCTTTTAGAAACACATAACTAACAAAGGTATCTAAGCCTAAGGCCAGTCTGATATGAGCTCAACTCACCACCTGGAAAGCAGAAACGCTTTTTATGTCTCAAGAAGTTGGCTGATCCAGAATCTTTCTGATTGTGAGTCTACTTTAATTCCTATTTTACATCACTCTGTACTGGGCTGACACTGTTTTTCCACTTTCTCCTTCCCTATTATTGATTTTGGGCAATTGTAGTATTTTAGACTCCCCGTTGTGTCTTATTTAATCCTAAGCTAAGTAACTCAAGCTGTTTTCCAGTCTTTCAATTCCTCTGGTAACATGTTTTCTGGTTTTCATCTTTCTATGACCAGAACAGCACACAGATATTCTCATGCACAGAGTCTCATGAGTACCCTTGTAATAAATTTCATAATTCTTTTTCAGGGAAACATTAATGAATTTCAATACATCTTTCCATAGCTGCATCATATCAGCAATTCATAGGCAACTTGTGGTCAATTAAAGAAACCAGATGACTCTGTTCTCTTCACTTCTACCTTGAGAACCCCTTGTTTGAATCCAAAATACTTGTCCCTACACTCTCTGTAGATGATAGCACTCTGTATTTCACTGTATTTTCTCTGAACACAGCTTTGATTTCTCCCCTCCCAAACGTGCTGTTATGTCACACTCTTGTTAACATTAAATTAAATCTTTCTGCAATTGCTTTTCTGCTATACTGGCACTACTTACCCAAGCCAGCTCTGAAGTTGCAGTGATTTCATGGCAAACACTTTTGTGCTGGGATAACTGAAAAATCTACAGTGCTGGTGCTTTTCTCCTATTTTTACCTGCTTCAGAAAGAGCTGGAATGGCCCAATTATTAATACAACCTAATTCTATAATAACAATACTAGGTATTCCTGCTGTCATTCAGCTTTGTGTTTCTGTCTCTGGGTGCTCCTGGCAGGAACAGAGAGATCCATCCTGCTGCTTCAGTGAAACTTCTCAGTCTGAACCTCACCTGGTTTGCTTTTAAACTTCCTCCAAGCCCACCACACAAGCAGTGACTGGTGCTATCTAACACCTCTTTGCTTTAATTTCTGTAACTCAGGCCTGGATCTGCTCTCAGGGGCACATAGGGAAGTTTTATTGTTGACATTACAGAGAATGGAAGCAGGACCCAGGTGAGCCGTGACCCATGACTGATACCCCAACACAATCCCTTCAGCCCCAGGTCTGATTAGTCCTTCAAGAGCTCCATCATAAGGACATGAGGGTGAGATTTCATCCTCTTCCTGTCAGCTTCTCATCCACAGAACAGGCTTCTTCCCTTGCCACTCTTTATTAAAAGGGACATCACCCTAGAGAGAGCATCTAAAGGGATTATCACACAGTAAATGCAATTACCTATTTCTCAGCATGTTGCCATTATTTGCAAGTGAAACATGATAGGTTTGATCCCTGTGTTGAGTATCCTCCACTGTGATGGCTACAAATTTCAAAGGTCTCAAATAATCTGACATAAAAAATGATAAACAAATCAAGGTTTAGAGGCTCAGCTAAATTCTTAGTAGCTTGTGTTTCAACTGTTTTAACTTAAGGACTTCTGTTTGCTTTGCAATGGAAGCAGTGTAACCATGCTTTGGAGGAATTATTTGTCTGTATCCCAGCAGGATAACAACATTTGGTTGTATATGATTTGTACCAGAATAATTACATCAACAGTGATGAAATAAAGAAGACCAAAAGTGCTGTGCACTCCCTCCAGAGCTGCTCCATTCAGCTCTTGCCACTAATAACTGCTTGAGACTAAGTTGGGACTTCAGTCTTTTGAAGCAGCAGAATCCCAAGTTTTCACTGCCCTTTTTTATAATGAAAATGGTGGATCTTACACTCACAGAATTGTTCCTCCAAACTCTGGGGCACTGTTTAACCCCAGTTTAAAGTATGGTGCAAGACATCAAAGGGAGGTGACAGCATTGTGGTTTTCAGCATTTGTACTTATTCTGTTGTCAGAACTCAAGTTCTATTGCAACAGAATAAAAAGGCAATTTCTATTTCTGAATTATAATATTTTCAGTTATTTTTCGTATTAGTACTGGCAATGCCAATAAACACTGTGCAGAGAAAATATTTACATTTTAAATTAACAAATAAAAGCATTCTAATGCTTATGTTTTGGAGAGAGTGAAAAATTCAAGATGAGGCTCAAGAAAACCCAGGGAAGGAAAAAAAAAATGTTCCACAATGGCTTTTTGTTTGTTTTCTGGAAAACCTCTGTAGTCCAAGCTACTATGAGGATTGCTTAATGTCTAGGATTGGCAAGTGTTGTTTGTGAAAGGATGCAGGTGAGCTGCTTGCTGTTGAGAAATGAGGTAGTGTGCCTCTCCTGACAGGAGGCCAGGCAGGGTGGCGTGGATATGAAATTCTTGGGATACTGGCAGGAGCAGTGAGTAGAAGCAGTGTTCTGAGAAGTTGGCCAGGACCTTATGAGAAACTTGGAAACCCTTCTGGAGGGGAGGGGTGGACACTCATGTGCATGCTGGAGGAGATGAAGAGGAAGAAACAAGCTAGAGAACATGACAAGGCACAACAGGAAAATGGGAAGGGGAGGAAACTGAGGAGGAGAAGAAATTGTGAAGGGGAGGTGTCAGGAGATGTGTGGCTGAGGGGAGGAGAGTGTAAGAGAAGTGAACTGGGCAGCTGCTCATTGAGACTGACCAGGTAAGGGGAGGACAAGCAGCCATACCCAGCCCTCAGCCCTGAAAGGCTGAAGTGCAGGAGAGTTACATTCACCCCAGTTATGGCAGCCAGCTGTGTGAATTGATGTGCCACAGAAGCACCTTGGGGTTTGTCTTGTAAAGTCCCTCTCTTCAGGGCTCTCTCTTGCATACTGTGAAATGTTTTTCAAACCAAGAATCTCTGTAAGAATCTCTTTCACCTGGAAAGAGACCCCTCTGGGGTCCTCCTTGCCTCACTGAGAAATAGTGTGAGACCTGCCCAGCTCTGTGCAGGCACACAGTGCTGTGGTGACTCATGTGACACCCAAAGCCAAGCTCCATGTGGCACAAATAGCAGCAGAACAGGCCCTGGAGTGTTTTAGGCTTCACGAGCTGTGAGAGCCCTGACAGTTCTATCCAAGGGTAATTCAGCCCTTGGTTTCCTTCCCAACTGTCAAGTCTGCACTTGTATCCACAACTCCCTGTTCCCAAAGCTTACAGTGGGGTGTTTGAGTTGCATGGCTGCATGGAATAGCAGTTCCTGTGCCTCAGTGGTGCCTTGGGGCTAGGTTTTTTCCTACCTGTACCTCTTCAACCAGTGTGCTCTGGTTGTCACTCTGAAGATCTGAGACTCCAGCTGTGGTGATGTAGCCTCTGAGAGGAACCATGCAGGTTTTGATTCAGGTTTGTCAGCACGTGCTTTAACTCAGCAGGGTGTGTGAACGTGATGCATTGTTCAGGGGTCTTAGGATGAGGGAAGAGATGAGAATCTTGCCTCTACGTTTCAGAAGGCTTGGTTTATTATTTTATGATATATAACATATTAAAACTATACTAAAAGAATAGAAGGAAAGATTTCATCAGAAAGCTTAGTTAAGAATAGAAAAAGAATGAATAACAAAGGTTTATCTCTGACCAAGACAGTCTGGACAGCTGGACTGGGATTGGCCATTAATTAGAAACAACCAGATGAGATCAATCCCAGATCCACCTGGTACATTCCACAGCAGCAAGTAAGAATTGTTTGTGTTTTGTTCTTGGGGCCTCTCAGCTTCTCAGGTGGGAAAAATCCTAAAGAAAGGATTTTTCATAGAACATGTCAGTGACATGAACGTGCTCACCTTGTCATGTCACAGTTCACTGTCCTTAAGCCCTCACTCAAAACCAGAGTGTCCAGGAACAAGGCTGCCCCTTTCCACTCTGCTCCATTTTGCAGTCTCTTTTCAGCACAGTATCAGGGCAAGCTGACCTGAGCTGTGCTTGTCTCTTCTGGCCTTTTTCCACCACTGCTGAGTGTGAAGGAGCAGTGAGAGCAGAAGGCAGTCTGCACTGGTGTAGGTGAAATGCCTTTTCCTAGATCTTTTCCTAGTCTTTTCCCGTTTGCTTTCCACAAAGGAAATCTTATTTATTCATCGTTATTTCACTCCTTTGGAAAAACAAGCAAACAAGAATAGGGGCTGGATTGTATTTGCTGATGGTTTGGTGGGGGTTTTTCTTTGGAACTTCTGTCCTCTTCCTGTGTTTCAAAGCACTGGCTCTCCAGGACAGTGTATTTAGGAGTCTTGTACTCAAATCTGACCTCTGTAGTGCCACCTCTGCTTGGCTGTTGGTGGGGTGACAGAGGTATTTCTGTTCTGTGCTCAGTGGAATGGGGCTCAGCCAGTGCAGAGCTGCCTCTGCCATGGCAGAGAACATGATGTTTTGTTCAGAGTTTCCCATGAAATGTCTGCAGCTGAAGTCCTGCCTTACATTTGAAAAAACATTGAAAAAGTGATGTCTAGTTCCTATTGCTACAATCTGTTTATTTCCTGTCAAGCATCTCATATAGTAACCTAAAATAAAAAAGAAAAAAAAAAGACAAGTCTTTGAGAGATGGGTGTGAAACCCTGAATTCACTGAAATCAATGGAAAATCTGCCTTTGAGTTCTGCAGTTAGGCTCTTGCATCAAAAATGTGGTTACAATTAGGAGTAACTCTCCTCTGCCACTTTACAGTTCCTCTTTTCAAGAGGACATTTCAAACTACTGGCTAACAAATTTCAGTCTAATGCTATTCTCATTTAAAAGTTTATTGAATTATACTGAGCTTTAAAAAGCCTTCAGGATTCCAGTTTTTATCTTGGATTTAGATACTAACAAACCCTCTTTCTATTTTTTCCCTGTAGCCTGGAAAGAACAAAGCTTCCAGTTGCCTTGATAGGCTTGCATATTGAGAAACTCAGTAATTTACACAAAGACATTTTTCCAAAAGGAAATTGTATAAGCTCTGGAACTACTTTTCCACCCTGTGTACAAGAAATCTTCCAATTATTCAATAACTTAGAGGTGTTATTCCTATAGGAATACCAAGTACCCATGGTCTAATAAAGTGTAGCAAATAAATCTGATTTATCCAGTGACACAGTTTTTTGAAATATTTTCCTTTTGTTTTATATGGCAAGATGAAAGAAAACTATGCTAGTGGGTGCCCTGTGAAGAGAATTGTTCATGAACATAGTTTAAATGCCTCAGATCCACACACACATTCAACTCATCAGTCAAGTGTCAAAACAGCTTAATTGCTTTTTTCACAGCTTTGATCATACTTGTGTTTTATTGGACTGTTCACATTTTCTCTTCTAATCACTTGTTATCTTTCCATACAGTTCTAACAAGTACTGTCTTCATCAAGATTTTTGTTGTTCAACTTCCCTATTTCATTTTTAATCTGCTAAATGAGCATTTCCTTTCTTTAGACAAACAAATAAACCAAAAGGGTCAATTTGCTTTTGTGTCTTGAAACAAAGCTCTTTTTGTTTGATTTCTGCTTGGTCATTTATTATCCACAGCATGTTTGATATTTGTGATAACGAATTTTACAAGGAATAAATTACATGCACATCCTGATGAATAAAGCCCCTGTTACTGTGCAGTCAATAATGCTGGTTGCAAACTTTGTTAATGTCTTACAAATATTTTTGGTAATAACACATCAGGCTTTATTTATATTTCCTAGGAGAAAGCTGTCCTTTAACAAACTCAGCAATTTATAAAGAGGCATGGCTGGTGTTATCCAAGGAGATTTTTAATCTTAAACCCTCCTGTTCTCAATTAAAAGGTCTGACACAATTCTTTGTCCAGCTTGCCTTCTGTTTATGGCATTTACATGAAATATGGCACATTATTTAAAGCTAACAGTATAATTGTGTGTGCTTCATCAGGTCAGAGCACAATAATGCATGTGCAGTGCTCAAGACTCAATTTACTCTCTACATGCATTATAACCTATTTGGCATGATTTTTTCCCAGTGTGTTAATGGCCAATGATGGCTCTGATCCAGAAAAGCTTTTAAGCATTCACCTAACCTTAAGTAGGTGATCAGACCCCTGAGACTTGCTGTTCTTTGCTGCTTTGTGCTCTAAACAAACAAACACTCCACTGTTTGCTGCCCCAAGCCTTCTCGTTCCTGCCATGATCCTCCTTGCTGGAAGGATCAATCCCAGTGGCACTGGGATCATATCCCAGTGCTCTTGTGTCCTGCTGTGTCACCTTTCATCCCATCCAGGGGAGATCTGAGCCTCTCACAAGGACCAGGGCAGGTGGATGTGAAGCAGCCTGAAAATGGCTTTGCTTGACCAGGCAGACCCCAGCAAACACCACCACCACATCAGCTGTGCTCACCTGCCCTGTAACCTTGACCCCAAAGCTCCCACTGGCTCCCTGTCTGTCCCAGGCACAGCTCCTCACATTCCTGCTGCTCTCTCACATACTGAGCAAGTCCTCCTCCTCATCTTGCCAGCCTGTCCTTCCCACAGAGCCTGATTCCAGCCATTGCCACTCCTGCTTGAGCTGTCCCAAAGTCTCTGTGATCCCAGCCAGACCATGGCACACACACCTCCAATTCCTGTACTTTATTCCCAAAGCTGATCGTGGCAGCTCACTGGCAGCAGCCATAGATGGTCCACAGATACAATAAATACATGTAAATAAATGGATTTGTACATATAAAAATATCTCTGGGGTGGTTTCTGAGGTGATGCAAAGTTCCTGCTATCTGAATATGGCACTTGATAGGGTCCAGAGCCCAAACTAGAAATTTAAACTAAACTAGATCACTGAGGAAAATAAATCCATGATACAATCCCTCAGTGAAGGCACTGCCACAGTTGTTTACATTTGCACTGCTCCTTTTATTCCAGATAAAAATTAACCAAAGTTAACTCAAGTGTCCCCAGCAAGGCCTGGTGTCATCTTCTTTTCATATGAATATTCTCCAGTTTCCATCTTTTACATATACCATTATTGTCAACTCTGCACATTTTTCAGGCCAGAAGTTATCTTCTCAGGGTGCTGGACTTGATGATCCTTATGGATCTCTTCCAACTTGACATTCTGATACACCCTTTTTCCTTTTGTGTTAACTGTATAGAGACTGTCTGTGTATAGCACTATTTGTTCAGTGCTTTACAATTAAAAAAAATATTGTTATGGGACTGATAATTTTTCTTTTTTTATTTCTTTTTTTCCCTCTTCAAGTGGAAAATGGAGCTGTAATACCCATGATCTTTTCACTGTGCAGCAGAGGCAAGACTTGCCTGCACCATGTGATGGTCATGACCTGCTGCCCACCCCAGCGGAAAGGGACAAGGATCAACAATTAGGTGGTCACTTGATTCTTCCCACTGATTTTCCTCATTTTGTTCTCTGTTTCCTCAAAGTTCAGAGGTCACACCTATTTGAGGGAAGATTTTCTCTTATTTGTAATTGCCTCTCTGTGCTTCTCTGTGATTAAAGTGCCAAGTGGACAAAGGTGAGCACGAGCCCATTTTGTTTGGCTACAGAGGGAGCCAAATGAGCTGCTCCATGTGAGAGAAATTATGGAAGGAGAAGACAAAAGTGGATGACCAAAGTCAGGGAAGTTCAGATGCAGAATGCTCTTCTCTTTGGTGTATCTTTGCATCATCAGACAGTTTTGCCTTTAAACTTCTCAGATGGTGAGTGCAGGAATTCAGCTGGTTAGAGGCCAGGTTTGTAAGGTTACTGTGAGCCCAGGCTCAGCTCCCTGTCTGACAATCATGTTCTAAAATAAACCCATCTTCCATGCTTTTAAATTGGGGCCCATGATAAATACACTTTTAAAAATGATCCTTGAATCTGATCAAATCCTACAGTTGGGTGTTTACAGCAGCACTGAAGACAGTCTCATGAATGTAATAAAACTAAGTGCCCATTTCAACAACCAGATGTGGGAGATAAACATGCATGTAAGGCCTCACACTTAAAAGCCTTCCACATGGCAAGTGAGAGCAGCCCATTGTTCACTATGGGTTTGGGGTTTTTTTTCCCTCTGGATTCCCAGCAGAAAGGGAAGTTAGCTTTATGGGCTATTTTTCTTGTACATTTGCTTGATTTCCTAATGGCAGGGTGCCTCAATCACTCCCCAAATATTAGAAATCTACAACTTTGATTCCTTCTGCTCCTGGGTCTATAGGAAATAGGAAGGGTGTTCTAAGATCCTCTTTATTAGTGTTCTGCCTCAGTCTGGAGGTTGTGTTTACACAGTACCAGCCTGGGGCATTTGAAGTCTAAAAGTCTGAGTTGCTGCAAATACAACTTCTGTGTTCCTTAGGGTCAAGGCTGATTTTGTTTATTTTTTTAAATTCTGAAAATACCTACAGCACTGTACAATTTGAACAGTTTGAGCAGTGGAACAGGCAAGAACAGCTAGAGAGCATTTATTTGAAAGTTGACATTTCACAAACTGGATCTACACTTTACTTTTGGCCTTTTTTGCCAGACTGAAATAAACAGCTCAGCTAAAACAAACGTGGTGGTTTTGTCTGACTTGGGTTTTTCATGATTGAAGTGTATATTGTATTTCAGCAGATTGCATAAGGATGTTACTGAGGCAAACTTTATGCATTAAAAAAATATATTTTATTAAATCCCAATCAGTATAGTTGGAAAAAACCCAACCAGGAACATATTCAGACATATAAGACTTTTGCAGATCTGAGGACCTCTAAGAGCCCATATACCCTCAGCAGATCAGGATGGGTAATTATCAGCTGTAAATCATCCTGCAAGGTTGCATGACCTCTCTACAGGTGAGGACATACCCTGATTTTGGAAAAAATCCTGTTCTCTTCTGCTGAGGCAGCCACGTGGAGGCAGCAGTGGAAATTGCATCCCTCAGATGAACACACCAGGCCATGAAAGCAGGTGCTCTGGGCATTATGCCTTCAGCTACATGGTGCCTTCTGGTCCTGGCAGCTCCTCTGAAGCAAAGGCAGTGGCAACAGAATTAGTCAGTGTGCAAGATGATGATGATGTCAGTGGAACTAATCTATTTTAGTCTATTTAATTATTGTGTTTAGCAGTCATACAGCAAAGTCTTCCAGTATCAAAAACAAAGATAAAGGCAGACTGACAATTAATTAAAGTCTACCTGCTTTGGAGCATCCCTGTGTCTATTTTTAGGTTCAGCAATTAAAGAAAGTTGATACATAGACCATATAAAATATCCACAAGCAGAAGCAAGAAATCAAAGCCCAGAGTAAATCTGGGTTCACAAAAGCCTTTGTTCCAAGTAGTGAACAGACACACCATAAAAACCCAAAATTAACTATTTCTTGAGGATCTCTGCAATCCCTAATAATGAAGAAAAAGAACTAAACATAAACTTTTAATTTAGCTCTCCCTCTTAGCTGTTGCAGCCCTGTTATTTACATTTTTGTAAGACTGGGTTATTAAATATTCAAGCAGAGTTAAAATGACTAGAAGTGATTTATAGTGTCAGTCCAGAAGATTGTTGGTTGTTTTTTGTTTATCCACCTGTTTTCTGACTCCTTGAATAATTTCTCTTTCTTTAATTAAAAGAAAAAAAAAAAAAAAAAAAAAGGCCAGCCTGCTGCTACTGAAACAAATAGGTACTGTAGGGCACTTGAGTCCCAGGCTTTGTTTTGCTGCCTGCATTAGGTGGGTTTAGGGGCCAGATGCACTGAACTTTGCAACAGACAGTGCTGGGACCATCTGTGCAGAGTTGGGGGGTGTCAAAGAAAGGCTGTTTGTGTAAGTCGTGGGAAACATAGTGGCCTGCCTGCCAGTGTGCTCCATGAATTGAACTAATTGAAGATTATACTCTAGAGCTTGCCGTAGCTCAGTGAGAGGATAATCCTTCATCAGCTGCAGTCGCAGCCAGTAATTGGTGCTTATTACAGGGAGGAGTTCCCCCGCAGTGCTGCAGAAACTGAGAGGCTTTAGTGTTTAATTACTGTCTTTCAATAGAGATGGGAGGAAGGGGAAAAAAAAAAAAGCCTGAGTAAGAAAGTCCGGGAATAAGGGGAGGGGCAGCGAGTGTAATGCAATTTCTGATAGTCTAGGCTAGACATTTAACAAGTGAGAGCCCCTTTTGTGTGAGGACACAGCATTCTGGCATGGATAATGAACCTCTGTTGTTTGTAATTAACCCCCGCGTCACCACAAAGTCTTTGTCTGGAATATTGTCTTAAAGGGATTGTTTTCCACACCTCCAGCACAGCTGAAAAGACTTTAAAGGTCTCACTTGCCACATTCGTGACAGCCTCACTTTTGAAAAGGTGTTTTGGTGGGGTGGCTTTGGTTTGGTGGGTCTTATTTATTTATTTATGTGTAGTTTATTGCAGCCCTGACTGTAGGTGACACTCCCATTTGTCTCTGGCTCCATATTCATACTTCAAGATGATAAAGAAGAACTTAGGACCATACACATATACAGCTATGAAAAGGCTGTTGAATGATTCTGACAATGTTGATTTAGCTAAAAAGACATGGTGCTAGGGGTTTTATTTTTGGGTTTTGGATTTTCATTATATAAAATTCTACCTTAGGTTAAACCTGATGTAATATGATAGACCTGGAGTTCTCACATGTGCAATTTCTTCCTTTTCAGGCACAGTTTTCTCTTACTCCAATTCCTTCAATATTGGCGTAAAATAGATGAGTCTTACTGGGGAGCTAAGATGAGCCACTCTGGGCCATAATCATCTGAATTATGGTTTGTGTAAGAGTTTCTAAATGTTAATGGTGTTGAAAAATAAGGATGCAATTTAAGCAAGGTAACCTAAACCCATTTCCCCAGTTTAAAGGGTGGGGGCCTCATGGGCAGCTCACAGGCTTGTGTGTGGTGATGCCAGTGTTCCAAATGCTGTGAGGAGCCTGCACTGGCACAGAGATGGAGCACAGCCTCAGCATCATTGTGGCCCAGAAACGTAAATCCTCACCAGAGAAAGTCTGGGGCAGAAAGCAAAGGGGCCCATCCCCTGGACACTGCAGTGTACTACTCCGTGTTATCATTTATTTGTTTCCATTTATTTATTTGTTTATGGCATCCTTGGAACAGGGCAGCACTGCTCACTCATTTCAGCACCAGCATGGGATTTTAAAGTTAATTCCATTTGACTTTTTGCTTGTGAAAATTGCACAAATAGAAGTTTGTTTCTTTCACCTAAGTCTTCTAGGAAAAAATACAGCAGAGGCTCCTCTGTAAGGGTCTTAGACATTGTTTGATGTTACAGAAGACAAAAAGCATGCCTGCCACTGGAAAAGTCTTGCAAAACTCATTTTATATGTTTGTCTGTCCCCTCTCTGCTTCTATGTAGAATGTAAAGAAGAAGGTATGTCACAAGAGGGTAAATTAGGAATTAAATGCAACTATTAAGTAAAAGCAATATCCCTGGTAAAATATGTACATCTTTCCAGAGTTTACATCTGACACCATGTATTTGAATCTGTTTAAGTTTTAAGCTTGCATGCTTTTTATAATTGTATTTTTTTTTTCTACACACGGCCAAGTACTTAACTGTGCACTAAATCCTATGGACTTCATTAGAATGTAAGTATGCATTGGAATTCATTAGATCTCTGCACTATCCATTATTTTTCTTGTGGCATCAGATAACTGGCAAATAGCTGGGAAAAGTCACCATGCCATGAAAAAAATCCCCACCTTTATTTTATAAATAGCCATAGGGAGGTATAAAAGCTTTCAAAATAAGGAAATGGATCAAAAATTCACAGTACAAATTTTTTGTATCAAAAGCAACCTTTCTGAAAAGAAAGAAGCTCTTTATTTGTCTCTTGTTGCTGAATACAGGCAACAATAATGACCTAAATGAGACCTGCTGAGTGCAAACAGAAAACAAATGCATAGTGGGTTTCTAGCATCAGCCACTCTCAGATGCTTAATTGCAAATTGTTAAATACACAGAGTTACCAATTCATTTTAACAAAATAGCATTCACAGACTCTCACCAGTTTCAGCCTTGGCACCTGTTGAGTAGCTCCTACCATCAAACAAATAATTTGGCTTTGACACTGAGTAAATATCAGGGCTCAAGCATTTCTTGTTAACTGCAAATATCCAAACCCATCAGTGTTTGGTACACAGTGTGATATTGGATATATCTGGGAGATGCTATTCCTTCAGTAGAGCAAGGTAGAAGGAAAGGAAAAGATTCCAGTGCACTAGGATCTGTTTCTCTTAAATTTTTCCCCCAAAGCTCCAGGAAAAATACTGGAACAGCTCCAGCTTTTCACTGTCCAGAAGTCTCTGTAGTGGCAAGAATCATGTAAAGGTTGGAGGAAATGTGACTTCAAATTGATGCCACAAGGAGCCAAAAAAACCAAGCCAAGCCAAACCAGAAGAGTTTCCTGAGCAACCTGAATCAGTTCAGCCTGGGAAAAGTGAGTAGACAGATAAACCATAACAGGGCAAAACTGGCTAGAAAGGATGAGCAAGAAGGAATCTGAGCTCTGCTCAAGCCAAACAGGCTGGAGTGAGGCTGAGCAGGAACCTGCCTGGGTGTGCTGGGCAGCTGATGGCTCAGACAATCTCTCACCAGAGACAACCTTCTAGACAGATTATCCTCCATCTTTTTATCTTTTTTACCTTTTCCCTCAAACCAGCCAAGAGAATCTGCAAATGTATCTAGATATGTCTGTGTGTGTATGTGAGATTTATGTTTATAATACATGTAACTTCAGTAGCCTGAGTTTTGGAAACAGTTTAATCTAATTACAGTGATAATAAAGGCTGGAAAAATTAGTCTGTTCTCATACCTAAAAAGCATAAATGGTCCCTCAAAAGTATCCACATAGAGATAAAATAAAATAAGTACTTTTACAAGCTATTTAGAGAGTGTAAGCCTTTGGGGAAACAACATTTTTTCAAAGGTATTTATCCTGTTTAAGAGAGATTTGCTTTGCAATTTTTAAATACCTAAGTGTTTTTGTACAAAATCCAGGAAACTTTTAATGGGTAGGTATTGTATAACTTGAAATGCCTTCTTAGACTTCAAAGTTTTAGGAATTATAAGTTGCTGGATGAAAAGAATATTCCAGTTATGCATTTTAAGTATAATAAAGAGTAGTAATAATTCTTGCCTTGCCTCCAGCAGGCCTCAGACCATTGTTGGAGCAGTTTGTTAAATCCATGGCAATTGCACTCATAAGCTGAGTTACACACAGGTAAAAGCAAACATTAAATGAAGGGCATAATTAGAGTTTGTTCCAGTAAAACTGACTGGAACAGGGCAGGGCTAGCCAGATTAGCTCATGTAAGCTTCACATTTGTCCCAGCCCTTCACTGAAGTGATAGAAGAAGGGAATGCTGCTTCTTTAAACAATTTTAATTATTTTAAATTATGATTTCTAGTTTAGGTGGTTGTAGAGCAAGAAGGTGAACCAAACTTTGACTTTTTTCTGAACATAGAAATCATAATCAAAAAAGCATGTAAGATGTTTATTTTTGCAAATATAACTATTTTAAAAGTCATCCTATTTTGAAGACTGACTGGCACTTTGGAGTGCTTACAGCTGGTAATGCCAGAGAGCTCTGAGGCCATGTGGAACCACTTCAGCAGGTCAGAAACATGCATGCTATGATAATATGTCATCCAGGAAGTTCAGTGTTTGGTAATTGGCTTCCTTGGCTTTCTCCCTCATTGTGAACCCTCGATGTAGCCCCAGAAGCAGATTCCTTTCCCTGGACACACTCTCATTTCCTTGTCCATGTGCTCACAATTCTCTAGCTGAGAATTGCATTAAATAGGGTTAATGTTACATGGTTTTCTTCATCTTTTTTTTCTTTAAGGCCTTAAAACTGTCTACTGCATTTTCTTCCAGTGGCACCAAACCTGATGGGTGTTTTCATTAATTTCTGATTTCTCCCCTGAATTATGTCATACCATACCTGGCTATGAACTGCTGCTGCTTAAGGGGCTTCCATAGCACACAAAAAGAAAGAGGAAATCCCTCAAACCTAATTTAGAGGTTCATAAGAAGCATAACTGCTCTTTGGTAATGCCCTTTGACTCACTTCAAAACTGCAAAAATGCAGTTTAACCTTTTACTGGCAAGAGAGCCACAGTTCTGAGAGATTGTCTGACAAATGTAGGGCCTTGTAGGTAAAACCCTTCTATACCAAGGAGCCATGAATAATGTCCATAATTTACTATTTATTAATGACCATCTCTTCCTGATCATAAACTCATTTTCTACAAGAAGTCAGAAAACATAAAACAGCACTGCCTTTCATGAAATGCTGTGTATGAGGGGAATCTGTCACTACCAGTAAAGCAGCAGTGCATAGGATCAGTCTACCCAAATTTATTAGCTGGTTTTAAAAGCTTCCTTCACCCTGAAATAACTACTAAAATTGCAAGGAAGTCACTGCTTTCTAATAAATATGTTTATTTTCTCATACATACATCCACACACACACACACTCACACACATATATAAATATATAGACACACAATTGAGACATACTATTTTAAATTAGTCTGGCTAACTTAATTCTATAAATTTTCTTGGAACATTGCCCTAATCTTCACATTCCCTCTGGTTTACTGACCCCACAGTCAGAGATTTCTGTTTATACTGACTGCCCTATTAAAAAAATATCCTACTGAGGTTTTGGCCTAATGGTATTTAACCAAGAAGGGTCAGTAAATTACTTTCACTAGTATAAAATATCAGGTGAAAAAAAAGAGAAAAAAGCTTTGGATAACATTTGAGGTACTGAACTCTTAGTATAAATTCATCCACAGGGAAGAGAGATATTAATTCCAAGCAGGCTGAAGTCCCTGGCCATGGAGGTTTGGTTGAGCATGGATTCAGACTTTGGTTGCAGACTTCAGCCCAGCAATACAAAGGAAAGTTATACTGAACTTCAGAGGCTCCCAGTTTTGATCTCATTGATTGTTTTGACTGGATAAAAGAATCAAGCATTTGGGATTAGAGCACTTAACTCTTTTAAGATTGGTTGAGAATTTACGGCTTATTAAGCAATTAATGTTTCTTTAAGCTCTTAGTTCCTTAGCCTGGCTGGGCTACTCTAAATTCCTAAGGAGACTTAGGTATCTACAGTGCCTTAGCATAGTTAGGATTTCTTCCCTCTCTAAAAAGACTTAACCATGCTAAGGTTCCTTAAGCATTTAACAAAGTTTATTGCTCTGTAGCTGTTGCAAATTTCCTTCTCAATTTCTAAACAAGCAAAGTCAGTGGAAAGAATTGTGCAATATGAATTTGAGAGATCAAGCTCTTACCTGAGACACTCAAGAAATGAAGTTAGCCTCCAAGTTAGCTCAGGCATGATGACTGATTGAGCATTTCCTTTGTGGAATAGAAACCTTCATCAAGTGGTTCTGGCTATGCCACCAGAGAGAATTCTTCTGCATTGATAAATCACTAGTGCGTTGAATTACTGAAGTGCCTGACCATAGAGCCCCTAATTTTTTAACTTAGGATTTTTTTTATTGTGTTCCTATATGTATCCTGAATTACTAAAGAATTCACTAGCTTATGAACATATTAATCCTATAGAGTTAAGCAGAAACTAACTTTTACACAGGTCAGTAAAGCCCTTGTATGTAAGAGATCTAAGTCAGGACATAGTCCTCAATGGCATTGAGTCCTTCCTCCTCTACTTCAGTGTATTTTGTTAAGTCAATAAAAATGTTTATTTCAAATTGTTCACATGCAAAAAAAAGACTATGGAATGCTTAAATTGTGTAGATCTTTCATGCACTTATGTGAGGAGAAAAAAGAATAAAATTAGATTGTACATTTTGAGCTAGCTGAGCAGGAAAAAAAACCACTTAAACATCTTGTTACCTAGTTTATGCTTAACTCTTCTTTTAAGCATCAAGATTGACATGGCTGAGAATTGTGCTTGTTCAGATGAAAAATTCTAATTCTACTCCAAATGGTTATAACAGAAGTGCAGTAACTTCTGATTCACTGGCAGTTCTTCCAGATGAAAAGATAGGTGTATCTATCCACAATGCAAAGTAAAATTGGGATGGCTTTCAAAGATGCTCTGGTATGAAATGCTTTTATTGCTGCCACAAACTATACAAAACTCCACTCTTTCCTTTGTATGCAGGGTAGCTTTTGAAGGAAGTGAGGACAAGTTATTTTTTGAGGCAGCATTTAATGGAACATGTAGCAAAATGGTTTTTCTTCTTTCTTCAGTTTATTATTCTGGTGTGGGTTTTGTGGTTGGGTTTTTTGGGGTTTTGTTTTGTGATATATGCTGTTACTTTGAGAAGACAGTTTTTTGAAGGTGCTTTCATTCACTCACAGTCTACAAGTTTCATATAAACACAACTAAGAGAATGGATGACAGTCATAGGTAACAACAGGCATCCCTCCTTTACAACAGTCACCCTTTCATGGTCCTCCTTAAACTGGTCAGTCTGCCAAACAACTTGCTTGTCTTTCATAGGAATTACCTGAGGCTAAAAACATTCACAAATGTCAGAGGCTGAATTTAGGTTCCTGAGCTTGAAGAGCTCATCACTTTATTACTGTACTTTATATGCCTAAGCTACAATTCCCAGTTACTGCAGCTCCAGCTGTGACAGCTCAGCATTCCCTCAGATGATGATCTTGAATGTCCAGTCAGAAAAGAAGCACATATGCTAAGGTGTCTAGCTGTGAAAAAGATCTTTTTTTTTTTTTCCCACCATACAGAACCTCTACAGCAGAAGCAGATATAGTCCTTTATCCTCTAATTTCCATCACTTCTCCACAGTAAGTAAATTCTGTGGCTTTGCCCTGAACTCAAGGCCTACAAACTACCCCTCTCCACTCACAGTTTTCTTTTACCACAACACTCCAGACATCTTCAGTTTCTGAACATTGGCAGTGATGGCAGCCAGGTATCTATGGCACAGACAACAAAGGCTTTCCATCTGCACCAGAGGCTTTTGAAGGAGAGCAGTCATGCTCTGGACTCTGTTGGACTGATTCTGGTCGTATGTTGTACCTGTGAAGACATCAGAGGCTGCTAAGCACAAAAGGGACAAAAAGCTGGTCCTGGTTAATGGCAAATGTGAGAGAAAACCTCCAAAGGGGTTCCTCTAAAAATCAGATTAAAGAAGCCCCTACCCCAACCAGTTCGGGAAAAGATCTCCCTGGAGAAAAGTGGAAAAAACCTGTTTATTTAACAGGCAAAGAATTCACCAGCACAAAAAATGAACTATATGAAACAACAAAGCCTCTTGCTGCTCCAAAGAGATGACAAGCTCAGAAAGTCCCTTGGTGGGCTGTAGCTCAGCTCACCCAGTCTCTGATCAGTCCCTCCAGGGCTGGAAATGCCCCAGTCCAGCCCCGGCCCGGTGCCCACAGGTGGAGCTGCCGGTGCTCTGCTGGGGGTTCTGTCCAGAGCAGGGTTAGACAGGTCCAAGAAAAAGAAAAACCACAGTCCAGGGAACTTCTCTGCCTCAGCTAGCTAAAAACTAACTGAAAGCAAAGGAGAGCTCTCTCCCACCATCTGTCTGTGCTGCAGACAGCACAGTCCGGGGGCTGAATGTGGAGGAGTGAGTGCAGTTCCTGAAAACAAACTCCACTCTTCTTCTCCCCCACTTTGCTCTCAGAACCAGTCCTAAAGGTGCAAAACTTATTTCTGGGCTAAACGAGACAAATGGGGATACAATTCAGTATCATAAAGTCACCCCAGGACAAAGCCATAATGGCTGTGCCAGGACTTGGTGGAATATGGGAGCAAAGACAGCTAAAACACCAAAACAGGAAGCAACTGCAACTTACACAATTCAAAAAACAAGTTCAGGTAAGCTGGAATTTCGTCCATTCTTCATGACTCACCCTGACACAAAGCTTGTTGTCCATCCTAAATCTGGTAAGTCTGCCCATTTTTTCTCTCATGGCTTATGAAGATGAATATCCCTGTACATTTGAAAGGCTGATGGCAGGACAGCCTTGCCTCTTTAAGTCATTTGGGTGTCTAAGCTGGAGATGCCACTTGTGTGCTACATGGGGTTTGTTGAGCATAGCAGTCTTCCCTTGTCCCTACAGATTTAAACACTACCAGTCTCATCCAGGATTCTCTTCCCATTGACTCCCTTTCTCTGTAGGCATTGCAGCTGCTGCTGCAGGGCCAGGTCTTGATCTTCTGACTCCTGAATTAACCAACTTCCTCCAGTGTGTTGGTGCCAGCAGGTCACTAGAGTACTGGAGAGATAGGTACCACGTCTTCTGTTTACAAACTCACCCCAGGAATGCTCAATCCAGAAATGGAAATCTCAGTGTGGATGTAATTGCCAATGGTGATTGGCTGCTGGAACTGCACTCCACATTTGGGGGAAGAATCTAACCCCACATCAAATTGCAAAGGGCCATTACCTTCCCCTGCAGCTCGTCTGGTGTGGAGTTCGGCTGTTTGTCTCTGTCCCCACACACGCTTAGGATGGTTCTGGCAGGCTGTGTCTCAAAAGATGGGTCTGGACTCCAGGGTTTTTCGGTCTTCAGAATTGTTTATTATATCTTATCTGTAAAGTCCCTTCTCTGCCCGACTGGGATCTGACCAGCACGGCAGCCAAAGGCACTCTGCCCACCTCCAAGGCGGGCACATCTTTTATAACAAAAACTACGTATGTCATATTTACCTTTTACCCCCAATACCTATCACCCTCGTCACCGGATACACTCTCACCCCAGACCAATCCCCAAGTGCCAACACCACAGCAGAAGATGGATGACAAGAAGAAGGAGGAAGAGTCTTGTGACCTGCCTTGTTTCCTCCATCTTGTCTCCTTAACCCCCCTGTACAGAAACCCCAAAATCTGTAATTTACCCTATAACTACGTTTTTCCCTTCACCATTCACACCCGGGTAATTCCCACAGGTTCCATCTTCTCATACATCGGTGGCACATCCCTAGATGGATCAAAATCAAGCCACCAAGTGCTTTTGGCAACATTCCAAGACCCCCGAGCCCCCCAAGGGTTCTCTCGGTAGCTCTGGACATCAGGAGTGATGTTCTGGGTTCCCACAGAACCTCTGGTCCTTAGGTCACCTGGAAATGCTATTTAATGACTCTGTTAGCAATTCTATCCCACCTCTTTCTTCAGCTTCTTCTGCTCCTTCTTGCACTGAACTGGCATAAGGGGTTTCACCTCATGCTTTGTGGGTTTTGGTGTAACAGAGCAAGACAAGAGAGTGTCTGGGGGCCAAGGGCTTGCAGGAGCACATTCCAGGATTGTCTGTGGAGCTTTTGGACCTGGCCATCTACTGTACACATCAGAATTGCATGGGACTGATCTCAGCCCATCAGGCAGTTCTTTCCCATCCCATGTTGCAGTGAATTCACATAAGGCAGCAATTTTTCAAAGGCATTTAAGTAGTCCATACTCAGTTGATTTTCACAGGGAAAGTGAAACAAAGTGTAATTCTAAACAAAATTATCCCTTCCTGCCAATTTCAGGGCTCTGCAGTGAGCCCAAGTGGGCTCTGCAGTGAAAATAGCTCTTGTTTTTCCCTTCTCTTCCTCCCCCCCCACCCCCCACCCGGTAAAACAGAATGTTTTTCCCCAACACTCATTCTTGGAAATCATTCTATTTATTTTAGATTAAATTTTCCAACACATCTCAGATTGAGACACAGACATGGCATGGAAAATTTCAGCCCAAGCATTCAGTGTTTGGCAAAATTACAAGCAACTGGGACCTAAAATAGGATGAGTTTGGCAATTTAGGATGCACTAACAGCCTTCCTTCTAATAAACATTCTTGTTCAAAGGTTATTAGGTTATTAAAAGACTCAAGAACAAGTCTGAAATTCAGAATAGACCAAAAATAATACTGGTGTCCTGTCTGAACTTTCTAGTCTTTATGGTATAGTACTTTGAAAAATCATTGGAAAGCAAAGTTGTGTGACTAAAGCCAGTATAAATCTTAACGATAATTTTCTGGTAGGCTTAAGAGTTGAAATATTGTCTTTAGCTTCAGTGGTGATATTAACAAAATGCAGTGTAGCGCTAGAAAAGCTACAGAAAAGGAAATTGAGAATGATCTCCAGAGATAAAGAAATGTGCAGGATGGAGTAAAGTAATTTGCATAAAAATTGTCAGATTGGTATTTAATTGAATTATACTGGATCTTACATTTTTTAGATAATATCAGTTTGAGTTACTGTTGTAGGTTATTATAGACTGGTGTATTATTAAAAAATAAATATTCTTGAAACAAGTTTTGACAATGTGCTTACCTAGTAAAGTCTCCTGTTTAAAGCACTCGTGTTTTCTAATGTAGTGAAATATGATAGCACTAAATAAAACCTATTAAATTGGTGGTTTCCATCATTCTCAGTATAGATCTCTCCCACAGGTGCCTGGATTATGTTTGCAGCAGATTCAGCCTTGTGCAGCAGGCCAAGGATGGTACAATTGGGTGAGTATTGTTGATTGATGCTGTATCATTATAGTACAGTCAGCCCTTTCTTTCCATGCCCTTGTTCTTGTTGTTCAGCCACTAAAATAATACTTCCAGGTTAAAAATGCCATGTTTTTAAAGCTTATTGCATGTGAGTAACACTGCTGTGGCACGTTAAAATGCCACAATGCCAAGAAGAGTGCTAAATAATTGAATAAATATTGCTGTGTTTAGAATATTCCTGTTTGTGGAGAGAACTCAAAACCTGAAAGCACATTATTTGCCATAATATGATTCAAAATGTGCTCTAGCAAATAAAAAATACTGCTGAAACTCCTGAAACTCCTCTGATGACTGGTTTAAGCCATAGTATAGAAGCAAAACTGCCATTTTAATACCTATATGTGTATGGGTTTTTAAAATTTAAGCAATGTCCATTTTTTTTTTTTTGATCTAGCTGAAATTTTTGATGTTCAATTCTCTAAGTAGTGATTTCATCATTTTCCTGTTCATTGGTGATTTCCTCAAGAACTGAAACTTGTACTTGAGTTGGACCTGTGAGATAGAATATAAATGACTGAGACATTTCAATATGTGTGTGTGATGAACAACTACTGGCCAGTGGTCACTACGTTACTGTCCTCTTGCATTAAAAACAAACCTGCAGACTGTATGTCTGATTTTAGTCATACTCATGCTTGGTTTTAATCTGGCTCCCCTTGATTCCACAGTAGCACAGATGAAAATCATGCAGATCTTTCTAACTGATGCAGCAGTTAGAAAATCTGATGCTTTTGGCACATTTTTAATCTCAGCACTCCCAAATAGTGGGTCACAATATTCTGGTCCCTCCCACAACAAGTGGAACATTGAAGTGTATCCCATAATCCTTGCTTTAGTGCTGACTGTTGTGAGTCAAGCCAGATATGTTAAAAATTGATGACTGCAGAAGCCCCAGAACATTGATGCTTCTGATTTTTGTGGAAATCTAGTTTATGGTAAGTACTTTTTAATGTTACTATTTACTGGTTTGCAATGATAGGTGTTTTTTTTTTAAAAAAATTCAGTTCTGATGTTGTCTCCAAGAATCTTGATATATTGTGGGCTCTACTGGGATATTTTACTGTGTGGTTCATCCACACCACCAACTTGGACCAATGATTAAAAAATGGGGTTAATTATAAACCTCTGAAGATCTCAGATGGAGATTTGCTGTTATTTGCATTACTAGATGTCGAGGTGATGCAAGCCTGTGAGGATGAATGAAAGCAGTGCTGGAGAAGTGTGGGTAGTCAGGCTGGAGGTGTGATCCCTGGTCACACAGACCTTCACAGCCTGCTGGAGCCCCTTGGTATTCCATGGGTTTTCTTCAGAGGGATGGAAACCTACCTGCTTGGCTCAGCTTGCCAATGGCCCTAAGAGAACAGCGAAGTGTACACATAGCTGGAGGAACTCTGAGGAAAGTTAAGTAATTGTATAAACAGGCTGCATTCTGTTCTGCTTGATCATTGTGGGGATTAGGAACTGATCCTTTCCAAAAATCGTAGGTGAGGATTCTGTTACTCCTCCAGAAACTGACAGCAACTCAGGAAAAAAGAGGCAGAAATCCAAAGAATTGTCTGAGCCATTTTGCAGTGTTGGGTGACATCAGGTCAAGTTCAGTACAAATGCAGAATTTGCCCTGATTGATGCTTCAGAAATTTGCAGCAGTCTGCTTGCTTAGTTTCCTTGGAAATGGTGGCAGATATGTAGGGAATCAGGGACTCTCTGGAGTAGAGCTAGAATACCCAAGACTGAAAATGACCTCTTAACATGGTGTTTAAGGCTCAGAGAGGGAGCTCTGTATTCTAGTTGGTGGTAAGAGAGCAGCTGCTTTTATTTTAAATGAATATATGACAAAATAACTTCTCTTTAGGATGGAGCTAAAAAAGGTAAAACCTATTTCTCTCTTGGCTTACTCCACAGCATTTTCTTTTTAATTTTAAGGAGAACATCACTGCCCAGACTCAAAACCAGTTTGTGACCTTCCTGCTGCCAGCTGTCAGGTGTCTAAATCCTGGGTATATGCACCTCTCTACCAAGTGTTTCTAACAGCAGCCAGGTGAACAAGTTCCTGTTCTCTTGTCCCATTCCAAGTAGTCCTGAATTGTATAAAAACTTTGTTGCTCACCTACAGTCAGAGACTCTTGTGTAGCAAGGTGTCAGAAGAAGTCCAAATGAGTGGCAAATAGTCCAGAAGTGCAATACATGAATCCCTGGTTGCCAGCTCCTAACTGCAACGGGAGGTGCTGATGTCTGCTTTCACACATTTGCTTTTAATCAACAAAAAGTATGTGTCTGTAAAGAAAAGCTAATCCTGTATGACATGGACCATCATTGCTATTATCTATTTTAGCTTTCTATCTGTTGTTTGGATCTGATTTTTTTGTTGTTTGAATTTGAAGGAAAAAAATTTGGAAAATTATTATAAGCTTCATTCACCTATGTAATTGTCCTTGCCTAAATTAGTACTTTTCAATAGCAAGCTTTCTTTAAGAATGGCAATGCAGTTTGGCATGACACAATGCAAAATTCTTATGTTTCTCCTTGTAAAATTCCACTATGGTCATCATTTCCAGCTGATCCTCCAAAAAGTTTGCTCTTGGCTCCTATTTTATAAGTACAATGAAGGCTGTGCCAATAGCTTGTGCTTATCTAGCTTGGTTACAACAGTTACAGCCTGGTTTTCCAGCCCTAGGAAACAACTGAAACAATATTGATTTGCTTCAAGCCTGCCAGTTTAACTGGCACCATGATCAAGATTCCAGTAGCTTTCTAAATTTGGGGTTTTTTTCCCCAGTGTATCTGCCATGTATGAAACTTCATTAAAAATAAGGAAAAACTATGCTGGTTTAAGTTTGTTTTTTTAAAAAAACATGATTTCAGGCTGGAAGATTTGCTTCTGTTGGTGTCATGAACTTTTTCAATTAATTTTTTAAACAATGCTGTCACATAAGTTCTTGGTGGGAACCTAACACTCCAGCATGGGTTGGGAAGCTACACTTTTCTCAAAAAATTCTTTGCTAACTTGAGGTGGTATTTTCTTACTACAGGCTGAAAACACATTCTGTTCATCAATCTAACTTTGAGATATAAAATGCAAACCGCTAATGTGCATGATTCAACTAAAGCTACACTGAACTTATTCTTACATTTGAAAAAAATCACAAATAAATCCTTTATGCAGGACATAAACACAGAAATGGTAAAGCCTAAAGAAACCCTAAAAAGTAATGATGAAATGAGAAACAGAACTGAAATTTCATTTTAACCACATAGTTTTCTATTTGTTGTAATGCTTGGATAAACATCTAGAACTGGAATTAAAAAAGTAGCAAGAATGTGTGCTCACAGCTTAATATTTTACTATGAAATTCCAACCACACACTTTGTGTATAAGTAAGTAATTACTCAGCTAAGCCAAGTTTGAACGCTCCAGCCAATTCTTGCTAAAATAGATTGCACCTCACTATTGGAAGGGTGTTAGCAGAATTTTGTTGTTTACCATATTAATTTCTTCAAACAAATGCCTAATATCTCATTTTTGCAGTTGCAAAAGGACTTCTAGAGGCTTATATACATGCTACTTTCAACAGGCAAAAAGAGGTGGAGACAAACTTTGAATATATGAAAAAAGACACTTTGAAGAGTGGTGATGAACATGACTTTAAAATAGCAGGCCTTTCTACAACACATGGCAGAGCATGATTGGTATCTATGTTAAAAAGAGGCAATGTGGAAATCACACTTATTTGACAGTAATGCTTTCAAGCTTCTTCTTTGGCAAGATAAGAGAGCCCTAAAATGTAACAATTGAGTTTCTTGGGTTTCATATTGATGTGCAAGTGGTGACTAATTCTTATTTTTTTTATTTATACACTTAATGTGCATGAGCATCTAATCAGCTGAAAGTAAACACAAGTATCTTTAGCACAAAGCATTTATGATGTCTATGAAATTTCTATTCAGTTTAAGCTTTAAAAATGTTTGTTTTTTCAGTATTTCCCAGTCAGAAGTGAAAGCTTTTCTTATACAGTTCCCCCCATATGCAGATACTGAAATCCACTTCAACACTTTTGCCTTGTGAACTGGGAATGAAATTTCCCCAGTACAATGAAGGGTTTTATTCCTAGTTTTTGATCACTCCAATACAGATACTGAGAAGTTGAATTAATCACTTAATAAATTAAATAGGAAATAACATAATTTAACTGAAAACAGAAAGTGAAGCTTGATTACTGAAGACAGGAACTACATTTCACCCAGAAATGCTTTGGAATACAGCAGAGAGTTATAAGGATATCATACTAGCAAGCTGCAACTGGGCCCCCATTTATGAACTGTAACCTCCAAAGTCTTTTAAAGTTTGTTTTTCCTTTATTTTAACTAACTGGTTTCAGGTAAATTCTTTTAGAAATTTAGAGTGTGTGAAAGATCACTGAAAAAAGCCAATTTGCTGTTTTAATACTTTTTTCTCTTAGATTACCAAACCGATATTTTGAAAAATACCTTTTTAAAAAGAAATTACTTTTAAGAATTTCTGTATGGGTTTTATTCCAAATCCAAAGATCCTGACTCAAGCTTTTACAGTTTTAGGGGAAACTATTGATAGATGTGTTGGATTGAAGATGCAAGGTGCATAATTTCACCTCTTTCAGACTGGATGCAAAAGGTGATTGAATTCACAACAAAATATAATTGCTTGACATCTTTATGGAGCTTTGAGTAATTTCATTAATCCTTTAATGAAATTAATGATACACACTGAGAACTGAGGTATGAAGTAGTTTCTTGATTTTTCTCTTTAAGCCTGTTGGTTTTTTGTTTTGTTTTGTTTTTTTTTTTCCAAATTGGAGCAGGGCTGCCTGACCAAACCAATCCACTCCACCTGGGTAAGGAGTGAGTGTCGGGATGTCGCCCCTTATCCTGAAGCGGCTGTTCCCAGGAGGGGACACGCTGAGCCCTGTGCGAGCACCAGGATCCTGGAAATCCCTGGAGTCCGGGAACGGCACCACAGGACACAGAGCCCGAAGTCAGGGCCACGCACTGTAAACTGCTCTGGGAATAAAGGCACTGCATAAATCACTGTCTTTTTAGATGAGTGTCATTTCTTTAATAGGAAATACATAAAAGAGGTTTCCGTAGCCTCTTCAGCGTGTAAGACACAAAGCAAAACAAAAAACGCAAACAAAAACAAAACACCCAAACAAAACAAAATGCCCAAACTATCCTTCGAAGAAAAGAAAAGGAAAAGAGAAAAAAGAAACACCACCTTCAAGAACGAGTGCTGTGTAGCGGTGATTCCGCTCGTCCGCCGCCGCTCCCCGAGGCCGCGGTGAGGGAGCCACGCTGCCCGGGGCTCGGCGGGCGCAGAGGCCGCTCGGGACGGCTCTGCCCCGCGCTGTTCCCCTCCCTCGGGCGGGATCCCGGCTCAGCCCGGCCGCCGCAGGTGCCCGGCGCCGCTCGCTGCCGCCCTGCCGGGGCCGGGCTCAGCCCTGCCCGGGCACAAGCGCCCTCCCTCCGCAGGTGCGCGGGGCCGGGCAGGGGCGGCCGGCGGGGCCGGTTCGCCGCGGGCCGGGAGGCGCGGAGCCCACGGCGCTCCCCAGGACGGCCTGCGCTGCCGAGGTGGGAAGGCGGTGAGGGGGTCCCGGGGGTCGGTGCCGGGCATGAGGGAAGCGCTGTGCTCTGGGGGGACAGCGGGCGGACCGGCGGGTCCCGGGAGCGTGAGAGGGGGACGGCGGCCGCCGAGGCGTGGAAGGGCCGCCCTGTCCGGCTGGAGCCGCCTGAGGCGGGGGATGTCGGCGGAGCGGGGCTGGAGGGATGTCGGAGAGCCCTCTCCGAAGCCAAAACACAAAATGCCCCCTCAGCCAGGACCCGGCAAAGCCAAGCGGCAGGTGGGTTTTGCCCGGCCCGTGGCTCGGGCAGCGGGCGGGATGTGCCAAGGGGCCGGGCAGGGCTCTGTCCCTGTGCCCGCTCTGCCGGGAAGGCCAGCGGGTGCCTGGGAAGGTGGCTGGGGAAGGCTTCAGTGGTGCTAGCTGTCTGTGGGTGATTGAGCCAGGTGGTGGGATAGAGGTGTGTCATCCTTTACTGTGGAATTAGGGAGTGATACGGGTGATAGGCAGCATTCATTCTTTCCTTCTGGATGTACCAGTTGCCTGCTGTGTGAATAAGTTAGGGTTATGTCAGGTGATCAGAAGTCGGACCTTCAGTCTGAGCTTTAACTGGGCAGGGGTGGGGAAGAGAAGGAACAAGGAGATGAATTAATTGTCATTGATACTTCACTTTTTTCATCATCTCTCCCTCTTCAGGCAGCCCTTTGAATTAATAAAACTGAATACATTTGTAACTCTCTCAAGTAGCTGCCAGCAGTGTAGGAGTGATTACATTTTGAGTCATTCCTTCTTTTTTTTTTTTTTTCTTTAATTTCTTTACTGGGATTTCACCTTGCATTTTGAAGACTGATTTTGATCTGCTCCTCCTTCTCATAGAATAGGTTCAGCAATAAGAAATACTCATTGGAGCTCAGTAGTGATATCCCTCCCTAGCTCCTGCTGACACTTGTTGCTGAACTGGCTTTTATGGTTTCTATCCCTCTCTGTTTGACCAGTCTTTATTTACTCATGTGTAATGGAGAAATGGATGTGAAGTTAGGACAACTTAGTCGTTCGTAAGACTTCATAAACTTCTAGATATTTGATTCCTTTGTAGAGTGCTGGTGAACCAGCACTCATATTTACAGTAGTAGTAGTGATATATATGCTGTGTACATACAGCTTTAAAATAGTTTTGCTGTACTGCTAAATATTTACAGGCCTTAAATGTGACTCAGAAGTAAGCTGAGGCTGCTTTGCACATTTTCTCATCACAAATCTCAAACATTGCTAGCTCAGTTAATTTTACTTTGTACATTGTCTCTGACTTGGTCACATATAAGCATGTTACTGTCTATAAAGCCTTTAATTGGAGTTGACTGGCCCTGCTACAGCTGCCTCAGCAAAGCCTACATCAGCTCTCCTTTAACAAAACACTGGCACAGGACAGTCTGAATGCTGACCCTCTACTTATGGGGAGGTAGTTAAATGAAACCTTGTCTCCATGGAGGATTTTATGACAAAATGACTCTTAAAAAAGTCAAGTACATGTCAGTGAAGGTAGGCACTGGTGCTTGGGACTGAGACCTGCAGTAGCTGGGAGGCTGTAGCCATGCAGTGCTTCTCTCTCCTGTGACAGCTTGGAGAACAGGGCTGCCTGTTTTGAAATCTGTATTTAAAAATATATTGTATATATTTTCCAAAAGCAATAGGTAACATTGTAAAATCAAATGACCTGAAAATGACTAATGGTTTTTGAAAATAAACTTGCCTGGTCATTATTCTTTTCACTAGACTTTCAGAATTTTTGTCATCATGGCTGATACTTACTTTTAAATGCTCTGGTTTCCAGTGTGTAAGTAATGTAAAGTTCACAGAAGACGTGGAAATCATCAGCCTAATGCTGAGTTTCCTTGTTCATAGAAAAAACCAAAATCCAAGTACACAGGATATGCTGTATGCTGTTGCCTGCTACATGGTTAAGAGAGCTCCTGAAAAAAGTAATTTTTGTTTTGTTTTGTTTCTTTTTCTTTTTTTTTAAAGAATGCAGGATAAGGATGGGATTGGGAGAAAATTTCCTGCAGAAGAGCTGTGGTATAAAATATAGGCCAATCAGAGAGTATAGTTAACTTCACATTCTGCATCAGAAATACATATTTAAATTTTTTTACAAAGTAAATTTGAGTCTTAAGAAAGATAAGAAACTTCATGCTAAATGTTCTGGTGGGCAGAGAGGAGGAAGAATCTACCTCTGTATAAAGTGAAACCTAGATAAATTCATAGCATGAAAAAAGGAGCTACAGTGTAACTCCCCCAGAAAGAGCTTACTGCTGCATGTACTTTTACTCTGTTAAGGTGGGGATATTATCATTTACCAATGGGAAGGATTCCCCATTTCATACCCAGACATCTGAAAATGTACCACACTGCATGGGAAACTTGGCACAGCCAGCCAGAACCTTTTTTCCATTTCAATAAACTAAGCCAGATTTTAGCATGGATGGGGAGCACATTTTCAGATGCTTAATGATTTTTCTAATCCTGTGACCTGTGTGCCTTACGGAAATCTTCCAGGACTGCCCCATGAACCTGCTGTGTGGCTCTTTATACCACCTTTGGGATTTGGATGTTTACTTGGAATCAGCAATGGCTGGAGGAGAAGAGACAGGATGGTTTCACTAGATCAGGGTAGAACAAAGTAAAGCAGTTTGAAACCTAAGTCTTCTGCAACTAGCGTTTGAATATCTGTGTGATTTCTGGCCCTAACTTACTTTATGCCTCTGTTATGTGTATGTAGGAAAGTTTTTTATAAACTTTCAAAATAGCATGGCCCTAGTGTCAGGCCTGTTGAATTGTCTGAATTAACACAGATCTTTGCTGCTGAAGTAGCGGATAGGGCAGATGAGTGTTTCTCAGACTTCTTGCAAATGTGAGCACTTACTCTTCTCTTTTTATGCACTGCCTAAGTAAAACGTTACTCCTGTAGTACTTTAATTGCTGGCAGTAGCTCAATTCCTTGGGATGCTGGATGGAAAAGGGCAGAGAAATCAGCTGCAGTGATCAGCTGTAGTGTGAGCACTCAGTACATTGGCCAGGAGCAGCACAGTGCTCCCAGCAGTGAAGGGAGTGGTAGGTAGCTTCCTAGCCAGAGTAAATCCATGCAGCAGGTAATTACAGCTGGTGCTGACTCCCCTGGAGGAAATGAGCTGCTTCCAGCTGTAAATCAGGGCTGTTTGGTTTTATTGTTTTTCTTGTTACTTTTTAATAGCTTAATATTTTAATTAAGTTTTCCCCTACCTGTTTATGACTCCCACCCTTTGAATCTTCCTGTTAGTTCATTGAGAAGTGCACCTCAGGTAAGAGAAACACTGGTTGGTTTGTGTCCTTATTTTTTTAGAAAATGTCACTTGTCAGATAGCAGCGTTATCAGAACCTCCATTGTGGCTTGTTACTGTAATTTTACCAAATAATAGTTTGTCTTTCATGAAAGAACTGATTCCCAAGTCCATTTCTTTGGCTCAAATTTGATGAAGTGTATTACTACTAGTATAAGTTATTTCTGCTAGGGTAGGGAGAAGATGTGTGCAGCTGAGAAAGATTGGAGGATTCTTTTTGTAAACAATTCTTAATTCTAGTCTGCTACTACTTCTAGTAAAATAAACCTTAAATTTTTGTCCAAGGTACTTTAAAGTGACAAGGGAAGAGGGAAGCTTCTAACTTATAAATTAAATTTCAAAATGCAAGGAGCTCACATACTTATTTCTCCTTTTATTCTGTAATGTAATTTGCAGGTATTTTAACATAATACATTGAAACTTAGGAGAAAAAAAGCTGTCACTACTGAATACATTGGCATGTTACTAAAAGGAAGTTACCTAGGGCTGTGTGTTTGTGAGCCCAATACAGCAGCAGCCTGCCTCATGTACCTGCTGGCAGCCTGTGACATGAGCACAGGCTTGGGGCAGGCTCAGACAATGGAATGTGTGTCAAAGATCCAGCTGCTGCTTTGCTGGTCTGTTTGTTAGTCACATGTTTCCCTTTGTTTAGTTCTAAAGAAAGTGTCTGTCTCTGCAGTAAGAATGAAACAGAGTTTCTACTAATAAATGAGGGAAAATCAGGCAAGTGTTGATTCTTCTGCTCAATACTTGTGGGTACTTTTGTTCAGAATGTAGCTGGATGCCAGTTTGTGTATTGGGAAAAATGTAAAAGGTTTCTTTTGAAATCCACAGAGTTTCCACTAAACATTTTCCATAGTGGAGGAAAGGAAGGTTCTCCCAGTGGAGCTTACCTTTGTGACCCAGGGTATGGCCACACATGCTCTTGGCCATGGCTCTTTGGGGTACCATGCTTACCAACTGACCTCACTGTCAATTTTGTTCTAGTTTGGTTTTGGGTTTAACTTTGCTGAAGGCCCCCACCCTTGTACTCTGCAAACACAACTTCTGTGTGACTGCTCCAGCCTGGCTGAATCAAAATGGTCTTGGTGAGCTTAAATGTTTTCAGTAAGACATTTTAAAAGGCAGACATAGTTTGCTGAGTCCTGCCATTATGAAGACTCACAGTGTCCTTATTTTGCAATACTTTGATAGTGAATGGTATTTTAATGTACATTTAAGCCTGAATCCTGTCATGTGTTAATTTATCACTGGTTTTCTTGTGCAACAGCAAAATGATCCTGAAAGTGGAATTTAAACATGGATAGGGATGCATTGACACTTTTCAGGAGCTAGTTCAGCAAACAAGCCTTGGCTGCACATGTTGGCAATCTGGAGCCTATATGTGGCCATGGCGTCACATCATTATTAGCTCAGCCCCTCTATGTGCAGATACAAACAACAAATACTGCTTGGTTTCCACACTGTACACTAGAAAAAGATGTTCCTATGTTTCAGGATTAAGAGATGAAAAATTCTTCTAAACTTTTTGGAATTGTCACTCTGATGAGTTTAAAGTAGTTGTTTTCATTGTATATCATGGCTTCCATCCTTCTCAGTGGAAGTTGACTCCAGTTTCAGTGGTTTGGCCCTTCCCATTTTCTATAGTACCCTGAAATTAAAAAAAATCCTTTCAGTAGGAATGTCATACCTGACAATGAAAGATTGCTATACAACATATACTGATAAATTTCTGCTGTAATCCAGCTCTCAGTTGTCTTATTTACATAACATTTTTCACTTTGGAGAAGTGAGACAGCTCATGGAGGTTGTAAAAGCATCAGATTTGAATGCTGTGCCAAGAGTGAAGGCTGCCCTCTGCTTGCAAAGCTTGGACAAAAATGGAGTTATCTGTACCCTTCTGGTGATAGTGGGGAGAAGCATATGAAGAGAGATAAAGTAGGTACAGCTACTCCATTCCCAGGTGCCTTTTTTGCTTTGAAACCACAGAAGTGTTGAAGTGTTGAAATAGATACGGAAGCTGAGGGTGTGTTGGCTTCTGAGGAATACACTGTGAATACTGGAATACAGCTTCTCTGGTTTTGCTCTGATTCTGTAACCTTTCAGAAGTGTTAAAACAGCTTTAAGATGCTGAAGTAGCAGATAGCACTGTTACTAATTTTGTTGGCATTTAAGGAAAGTTAGAACTGCATTTTCTTTGACTGGTCTCTGCCCACAGGTTGGTAGAATAATTAATGAAATAGAAAAAGTTCCTGGAGGTGACAAGAATGTCTTTCAGGAGCATGTGCTGGGCACCAAATGCTGCATGAAAACATACACTGTAGCTGTATGGAATAATGTCTACATGTAAACTTGTTTGTCCACTTCCCTGTGATAGTGAAGTGTGAAGGACAAAGGCAGGAAAATGTGAGACACTTTGAGTGGCCTCTAATAAACATGGCTCAGGCTTTCATCAGAAACTGCACACACTGCAATTCCAACTGTGCACTATAGTGTTTCTCAACATATTCTATGGTATATTTTTTTAATGGCTGGAAAAGTAAGGGAGAGTTAGGAGATTTTTTTTTTTCTCTCTGTAGTAAAAAACATGCTGAAATGCTATACTTTTAATTCTAGACACATGATTCTTGTAAGCTGGATTTAATGGCTTTGCCTTCTGAGCTGTGTGTTGGTCATTCCCCTGCATCCAACTCTTTCCCTATGAAATATTTGTATGTCAGTCCTAATTTTTTGCTTCTCCAGGATTGATGTTTGCAATGTATTGTACTTCTCCTAAAATAAATGAGAGGAAAATAATATGGTTATTTGTCCAACTGGAATGATCATCAGTTGTAAAACTCAATGTTTTGCTTTCTTATTTGACTTTTGTATTGTTCAAATTTAAATTCCTCTTGTTGTTCCCCTAAGATTAATTCTGTACATAAAATGTTGGAGGTTGATAAGACTGAAAAAGTTGGGTTTTTACCTAAGGGAAGACATTTGGTCTTTGTAGGTTTTGCTAGAACATTTGATGCTTTTATGAGGTATGAAATGTAGTTGCTACCTTCTCTATTTTCTCTATGGTTGCTATGTTTTCTAATTCTCCAGTTTCTGCACAGTTTTAGTTGTATACATGTTTTATGATGCAGAAGTGATGCCTTAAGGAATCCTCTGCTGTGCTGGATGGCATTCACCTTCATTAGTAGGTATGGACTCAAAAAGATGCTTAATTCTTTTTCCTCCTCTAGAAGTGAGTTGCTCATGCATCCCCGTTAGTATTCAACTGCAAATTTGGAAACCCACAGTTGGTTTTATGGGACAGAAAAGGCATTTGGAAAAGTTTCCTGACTATGGAGCCAGTGCAGTTATCCATTTTTAATTATACATAATGCATATTACCCTGAATAGGTAGTACTCACTGGCACTCTAGGTTCTGATTTCTGTAGCTCAGCCAAGCAGATTGTACAAGTTCTTTTGAAATTCATCAATGCTGTCTCATAGAACAAGGTTGCAGGCTTAAAAGAAATCCAATCAAGGCATTGTGACCATATATAATAGCACAAAACTACTGACTCAATATGAAAAGTATCTTAAAAAGAGTGCACTGCTGCAGCTAACTAGCAGAATTTATGCTCTAATCCAAACATCAGGCACATTGCACAGGTTCAGTTGCTGTTTTGCACTTGTTACTGTGACCAGACTGATTTGTAAGTTTGGAGAACTGAGAGAGAAAAAGAAAAATCTGTATACTCTCTGTGTATAAAGAGAAATTATGTGTAACAGATAGAAAGTGCTTATTATTAATATAGTTCTTAACTTAATCTTAGGAATCCATCGATCAGTGCCTTGAAAGTATTCTCCAAGGGAGAATACGAATCTAAATATTTGTAATCATCCAGACTCTCTTGCATTTAAGGACAGCTTATTTCATTAAAAATCTAGAAAAATAGGTAACCATTGCTTTAAAAGCTTTGTTGTTGAATTTAACATGGCCTGCTTCATCCTTAGCATTGAATCTTACTGTATTTATGTAAAAGGTTTAAAAGAAAATCAACTTTTTGGATGCTGATCTCCTAGGCACTGATTTTTAAAATCAAGTCTAAAGCAATTTGCTTGGTTCTAAGTTATTTTACTAATTTTTCTACAAAAGGGCTTCAGTTATGAGACAGGTCTTTTTCAGGGATTTATCACTTTTTCCATAAACACGTAGCCTTGATTATACATTGGTACTGTGGTTTCTGTCTGGGAGTGCTTTTTCCCTGATGAAATAGTGAAAAGTAGGCTTTTAAAAATTACACAAAGAAGCTTTTCAGGCAAGAAGGCCTTAATTTAAGATTTTCTTGACTTTAAAAGTGGAGCAATTAAGCTGTATTAACATTTACTCTTTATTTTTAATATAATCTATTCAAACAGGAAGGTCAGGGACTAGTGCTACAGGTCCACAAGTCCTAAGGATCCCTAGCTCTGATCAAGGTCAGAATAGACTGTGATCTCATGTGATCAGTATTTTCCTTGGAGTTCTACTTAAAGGAAAACAAAATCTGCAAAAAAGAATGGTTCACTCTTCTAAACTCTAAAACGTACCAGTATTGTGGAATCTAAAGGGATTCCCTGCATGGAAATGCCCAAAAAAAAGAGGTCTCACCAGAAAAAGGTTCCCACCAAAGAGAATTACATCTTTAAAAGGAAGAACTGAAAACTTCAGGTTTTCATTATAAAAATAAGCTTACTTGCTCCAGGGTCCCAGTTTCCTAGCTGGATTGCATCTCAGGAAAGCATCCAAAAGTGGATACTTTTCACAAAAAGAAAAAAAAGGCTTTTTTGAAAACCTGGTTCATTGCTGAGGAACAGCTTTCATGGAAAAATTTTGACTACGTCTGTCTCAAGCATAGTAGAATACAAATTTATTCTTGTTTATTCCTGAGGCATCCAGAGTTAGGCATTATGATGTTTCTGAAATCAGCAATATACTTGACTTGAGAGCAGGCAGTATAATAGATTTCTTGTACAGAGTCCAGTTGCTGTATGTTACTCTTGGATCTGTTGGATAACACAAAATGTGCTTAATCATAAAGCCTGCCAGTTCTCTTCCCTCTGCTCTTCCCCTCTCGGCAGATTACCAGATTTATGTTTGATTTCTTGGATCTTTTTGTTACCTTTTTTTGCCAAAGAATTTGCTCTGACTGAACTTGCTGGAAAGGAGAAAAGCTGAAGAATGAGTTTCTTGCTCCTCTTTGTCATTAACAGTGCTGGTATTCTCTGCTGACAGCAGTAACCAGTCTGCATTGTTGCTTTACTCCTTCAGAACAGCAGCTATTCCAGAGAGGGGTGCAGTGTTCATAGAATCCTGAGGGAGCAACCAGGATCATCCAGTCCAATTCCTGGCCCTGCACAGACACCCCTCAATCCCACCTTTGGCCTGAGAGCGTTGTCCAAATGCTCCTGGAGCTGTGGCAGCCTTGGGGTCATGACCATTCCCTGGGGAGCCTGGGCAGTGCCTGAGCACTTTCTGGGGGAAGAACCTTTCCCTGATAACCTAAACCTCGCAAGTATTCCAGAGACCAACACCAGGTATGGATGACACAGAACATCAGGCTGTAGCATGTTCCAGCTGCAGCAGTATCTTAGTCCTGTCTCCTTTTCATGCTAATTCCAAGTCAAGCATGGTGGTAACACATTCTCTTAGGACAGAACTAGGATACACCCTTTCACATGACGGGTGAATTATCTCCAGGAATACTGGTGCAGTTGTTGCGTAAGTGTCAGAGTCACTGCTAGTGGGGTGCTTACCATTCAGTTTTGAAGCCTGTTCTAGACTTCCAAACATAATTGAAATTTTACATATAATAAAATTAAAAAAAAAAAATTGTGCTGTATGCCTGAGACTGGAAAAAGCAAATGAGATTGCAGACACAGCAGCTTCTCTGCAGGTGTGAAAAAGAAGTGCCAGTGTACCTCAAATGCTGTTCCCCTTTCCCAATTACACCTGGTTGCCTCTAAGAGTTTCTACTGATCTCTGGAGGGGTTTCTCCTGTTTTTTCAGCCCGTGGCATTGTAACATCACTCCTGTGTGTGGGTACAGCTCCAGCCAGGCCATTGAAATGCTGCAGGAGGTTCCCTAGTCCCCCATTTTTGCTTCCTCGAATAGAAACCTTTCCTTGTAAACTTAGCAACAACAACAGCAGCAAAGCCCAGACAAAAGAGAGCTTTTGGGTCACTCAGTAGTCCCAGGAGGGGCACTGCCAGCTGCGGGTCACTCCTTTGTGCTGTCTCCAAGTGGGAGGCATGGGCTCTGCTCTGCCAGCTTCAGGTTGGGAAGCCATAGGGTGGTCTGTGCCCCAATAAGAGCTTGTTTGTCTGTCTTTCCTGTTATGAATAGCAATGGGTAAGCATGTTTTGCGTGATTTCAAATCCACTTAAAGTTCATGGGTTTGAAATCAAAACCAGAACTCAAATCTTAGGAGGTTTGTGCTCTGTTAGGAGCTGGCCTTTTGCCAGGATGTGTCTGTTCATTTAACTTTTAACCCTGGAATCAAATACATACCAGTTTGCTATACCAGGTCACTTGAATTGCTTTATATCCTCTTCCTTATATTTTTTGACATCTGTTCCATTGCATGCATTTATGGGTATCAGAAAGTTGCTTGCAGAGGTGTTTGCTCTCTCATTGGCATACAAATTTTGTTTTCCATTTTCATCTTGTTTCCCAGTTTCTGGGCTCACAGCATGTGCCTTCTGCCTGTTCCTCTGTATATCTAAGACAATAAAAAGAGGCAAAAATCCGTCCTCTTTCAGGGCTGTATTTTAGATCCTATATGCTTTGAATATGGACTGAAATGAAGCCCCTACTATCTGTGCCCTGTAGTGTAGGTTTGGTTTACCTACCATTGTGTGTTTCTGAGAGGTGACACGGTCACAGCAGCTCTGCAGGGCACTGAGGAACAGGATCTTGCCTACTGCAAATATGGAATTTTTTTTTTTAAATTTTATTTTTCTACATTAAATCTACCTTGCCTCTAGTGCTGTTCTCTTCTATGCTGGTGTGCTTTTATGTGGGTGCATGAAACCCCAAGCAACCTTGATGTGGAAGTTCAAATAGACGGAAAATCATCTGCAGTGTTATATTATTTTGTAGGTGAACCCAGTAGTAGTCTGTTGATTCCGTGTAAGTTCACTTGCTGATTCTTCTCGGGTTTTTTCCCCCCTTGAAATAGTTGCACCTATTAAAAAATTCAAGTGTGGTTGTTTCTGTGCATCTATAAAGAAGAGATATATGTGTTTTTTGTTACCAGCATATTGTAGTTATGCGTTAGCAGACATTTTTAAGAGGTAATATGTTGATTTAATAAATTATATCCATGCTTTCCTTTGGTGAGCTGGAAAGTGTTTATTTTTCAGTGTTTTATACTGCGAGGTGATTATGGGGACCTGCTGTGATCATAGCTGTTCACTTAAATATAATCTCTTTGATCATGATTATCTGTAAATCAGATGCAATTTTTTTGAGTTTGTTTGGTTTTTTACAGACATGATCAAAAGCCTATAAATAACTTGGTCTGTCACTTCTGACATAATGTGAAATAGGGATTATTTGAACTGCAGTGTGAATTTTATGGTGTGTATATGTTCTCTGAGTCTAAGTGCAAGAGATAGGATTTTTAACATCAATGCTTGTGATTATGAACTTTGAATATGTTTTCTGTGTATATTTTTCATTTTAGGTATGTTGGAATGAATAAACTTGTAACTCACTGGAATATTTCAGAAAGCACTGCCCAGAATATCATGGGAGTACTCTTTTTAATTTAAATATATTTTCAATTTATTGTAAATATAGTTTAGTGATTTTATTTTAGATTAAAAGAAGTGTAAAGATTTTAGCTTTTTACAGTATCCTCACACTGGATCTTCATTGAAACCATTCTCTGTTTTTAAAACCTGTCATAATACACTATTTTATTTTAACCTGAGAAAGTAATTGAAGTAATTTGATGTTTTCTGAAAAAAAACCAAAAAAAAACCCCAAAACCCAAATCAAAGAGAGTTATTAACTTCATAAGGTTGATTATTTCAGCATTAAATATTTCATTTGAATGTTTTTTAAAGTAGATTTAAGCAAAACACTGTCAATTCTGTATACAGTTGCATGACAGTTATTTTTGCTGCCATGAGCAGTGTAACCAAAGTACGTGAGGAGCTGAAATTCTAAACAACAGTATTGGTTCATATTCAGATGTTCATTAAAATTTCCACTGGCATTTTCAGTGGCTATATTGCAGATTAAAAGTGACTAGAAATAATCTTACTAGCTCATTTTGCTTTTTCTCAAATCTCAATCATTTAAGACAGTAATGGTGGTGAGAGGTGCAGCTTATGAAATTACATTAACACCATTTTGGAGTTGATAGTTTTCTGCTCTAGCTATGAATGTTTCTGAGGTTCCTTTTTTTCTGTTTTCTGTCCCACTGGTGATCTACTGCACGAGGTCTGTAATCACAAATTCCACCTTAAATTTTAGAGCAAGTTTAAATTGAGTTTTAAGACTTAGAGACATCCATGCCACCAGAGGATGATTTCTCCCCATGCCTGTCCCCCACCTCCCCTAGTGTTTTAGAATTTCACCATGTTTCCTCTAAGGGCTTTGGATCAAATTTTGGATATAGTTACTGGGTTTAAATAGCAGACTTCCAATAAGAACTATTGTTCGCTGGCCTGCCAGCTGTTCTGTACCACAGTCTGGGCAATGGATCCTAGTCAGTAGATGTTATAAATCATGTTATTTGTCCTTTGCCAACTTTGCCCCTTCTCAAAAGGAAGCTGCCAGTCTGAATCTTGAAAGACCCACTGTGAAGAGCAGAAAACTTATGGTAGCTTGAAAAAGGGCTTCTTTTTCTCTTGTAAAGGCTAGTGAGGGGATGAGCAAAATAATCTTTTAAGATACAGAGTGCAGAGCAACTGCTGAAGCTGGAGGCTTTCATCAGCTGCTGTTTATTGTGAAGATGGCTCTTGGTTTATGTGTACATATAAGAATGATGGATATGGAACTGGGATAAGTTCATCTCTTTTTAAATTATGATTAAACAAGCAATTTCAATCACAAATTATGTGTCACCCTGTCTCTAATCTACCCATTCACTTTACAAAGTAAAGGAGGCAGCTGATTAAATTTAGCCAGCGTGTTTTTTTGCCTGCTGTCTAGACAATTGGCTAGGTTCCCGTTCCTCTGGTCTTAGCTCTCTTTCTTGCTTGTAGGCCCACTAGGCCACTTAACCATTCTGCTGTCGTTTGAACAGTGTGTTCCTGAGGCTGATAAAGAGCATGTGGGGATGGGCTTTTTTTCTTCTTGGGTTGTTAACAGAGAACATGGTACCAGTAAATAAACACACACAGGATCTCTGTTAATGCTAAGTGAGCCCTCTTAGAGTGAAAATTATTCTGCTCTAAAATCAGGTCCCTTTTTACTTGTGCTCCTGGAATTTAGATGAGCCCTTTCATCTGACGTCACTGCAAAAGCAGTGGACAGATTCCAGTGTGCTCTCTTTCCCACTTGGGTTTGTATGTACATAAGAAATCAGTGAAACAAAGAAAAAGAACCTGAAAATAAAACCTACAACAAACACTGTCCCACACCTCTCCTGCAATCAACAACAAACCCAAACTATCAACAGCCTTGACTTTAAGCACCAATCTCCAGGTTCTTTGGTTATAATCATCATTTGCATTTAGAGAACCAAAAGTTTTTGATATCATTGGGGCATATTGCAACACTATTGTTCCCCTCTAAAATGCCTCAGTGCATCTGCTGTGCTGGGTTTGTAGTGTCCTGAGGAGTCTCAATAACTTTGTTGTACAAATGGTTGTTATTTCTGGTGTGTGATTTCAGGCTAGAACTGCAGACTGACCTCTCAATTAGCCATGGGGTAAAGTGGAGCTCAGTTTTGAGTTAAATTTGGGATTTAGGTTGACAAGTAAAAAAAAAAAAATTCACACAGAAAGTGCTTGAAAATTTAATCTGCTCTTATGCGCTCTCTTTTGTACAAGGGGTCAGCCTTGTGGTTGAAGACAAATGGATGCAAAACAGTTGGGACTTGCTTCAAATCAGTGCATGTTGGTCAGTGCAGCATTGAGCCTGAGGGGTGTCCAGGTGTCACAGCACCCAGCCACGCTGGAAGGCAGGGAGAGGTGCTGGAGCAGTTGGGAAATGTGCTGCTTAGTGCATTTTCCTAATGCACCCCTACAGGTCCCTTCAGCCAGCCAGCAAACTGGACTTCCTGTGTAGGACGGATACAAAATGGACTGGAAATTGAATTTGTAAGAGACATAAAGATTCAGATGAAGTTGCACTTTCTGTCCAGGCCATCCATAATCAAAAACCTAATTTTTCCTCTAGAAACATAGGCATCCAAGTGGGTGTATTTTTAGCAGCTATAATTTTATCTGTTGTGGATTTTTTTTTCTTCTTTATTTTTTTTTTTCTTTTAGAAGGTCACATTAGTCCGCATCGTGGTGTGGTCTTCATCTAGTAATGTCATGTGGTTTTTGACGTGACACTAAGCAAGATACATCTCTCATGCAAATACTTGCTTATTGAAGCATTCAAATAGGCAAGCTGTCATTCATCATTTTCAAATTGCAGGTATTTGGTAAAGAATCTGTAGCAGCCAATGGTTTCATCCTTTCTGGTTTAATTTTCCTGATTGTCTGCATGGGGTGTGAAGTTTTTGGGGTGTTTTGTTTTGTTTCGCCTTTTTCTGTTTCCAGGATCAACAGAAGTTTGTGCAAATGCCATCTGTTTTGTATTTAAATTTACTGTACCTGCTGCATTTTCTTCTCTGAATGGGGCAGCCTGAAATACCACAACCATGTAACTTAACTCAGAAGCTGGGGTTTTTTTCCCTTTTACCCTCTATTACTGATTGTACTGTGCTCCTACTAATCCTGCTTTATTTTCCCTAGCTCAGCTTGCTGTGCAATTTTGCCTCACCTGTTTCAAAGTGATCTCATACCACAGTTCCTTAGACAACCATCTGTTTAAATTCTTGGTGATTTGATGGTCTTTTCTGTCCTTTTCCTTACAGTCACACACATTTCTAGTGTTTGGCTTCAAAAATGCTTTGCAAAATACTTTGCACCCTGCCAGAAAGTTTACCCTTTTGTCTTCAACTAACAGTTTAATTTTTTTTAATGTACGTGTCATAGTTATTTTTTCTTTCCTCACTTTTAAAGGAAAAAGTTAATATTTTTCATGTGCACTTTGCCCTTCTTATTTAAAGGAACTGGCCTCTACTCTGCCATTTTTTGGTTTCCAAGTTAGACACAAGCTTCCACAGAGGTAGTTCTTTGACTCTTGTTAATAAATAGAAGGCATTGTGTGGCTTCTGGATATTTTCTGCAAATTATATAGGTTCAATTTTATACGATGGAAAGGAAACACTGAATAGTTAGCTTCTAATTCCAAACAACATTAATGCAGTAAGGAAGACAATATCCTCTTTAAAATCTATTTTTGTCTTTCCCTCCAATTTTGCTATACAGTTTCCAGACCTTCCCCCAGACTCATCCTGCCTAGCTTCCTGTTGAAAACGTGAGGAAACATTTGCACGTATCCTCACAAAGAAGCTTTACTTGTTTGTTGGTCATTGCATATCATTTTCAGAGCATTATTTGCAGCTTAGACCCTCCAGAAAAGAAAAAACAAATCATTTTTGCTACAGCAAGTGAGATTTTTTTAATTAATTGGGGCTGTTTTGGCTTAGAGGCTAACACAGGCATACTTCTAATGAGAATAATGTCTAAAAATGTGTATCATGAACTAGGAGGAAAAAAAAAAGAGGCTACTCTTGAACCAAATTTCATATTGTGTTGTGTGAGAGATTCCACATGTTGTTACTTCATACAAATGTTTTCTCCCAAGAAGGAGAACAAAGTGGGATATTCAAAAGAACATAACAATAAAACATATGGATTAAAAAAAAAATCCTGTCATCTTAAATGAGCAATATCATTCTTTAGCTTGCCTCCAGTGGGTCTGAGATGTTTGTAGGCCGTTAAAATATGAGTTCATTCTAGGACAAAGAAGGTTTTTTTGTTTTTTTACGTTTTCCTCTGTAAATCATTGGTGGGGGGGAGAGAAAAAAGGGTGGAATTATGCTCTGGACGCTGCTGCCTTTGCATTTTTGGCATTATGCCTTCTTACTGTTTTATTGTCTATTTTGGCTGAACTTGAAGTTCCAACCATGCTCCCTGCCAAAAAGAAAAAAATAAAAAGTCAGGTCCTTTAAGGATACTGGAAAATGAAGCCAGTTTTTGAATCCGCCACGTCCTGCAAGCAAATAAAAATGAATCTCTATGGAGCTCAGACGTTACTTCCTGTTCTCCTTTGGATTCCAAGCAGGAATGGAGCAATTTTTCTCTGAATCCAAAAAAAAAAAGGAGGGGAGAGAGGGAGAATAGATGGCTTTAAAGCAGCACAGGAGAAATCTTTGAGAGGCTTCTATGTGGCTAACTTTTAAAATATATGTAAAATGTTTTACACCTTAATATATGTCTGTACTTAGAAAAATGTACAGCAGCTTTCCCCTGCCACTCCAGTGCTCCTATTTTGTAAGACAGTGAGCATAATAAAACTACACTTTTTTTTTTTTGTTGGATGTTTCCTTTTCTGCTGGTTTTTTAACTTGTAAACAAAGCTTGCAAATGTTTCAGTCTTGATAGCATGTACTGATTCTTTAAGGCATGTGACAGTGATCAGGAAGATCCTACTTGTGGTTTCCTAAGGTGAACAAAATTAGAGGAGAAGCAAGGGGAGCAGTGAAGGAGAGACAGAAATGCTTTTTCAGATAAGATAATTGGGATTTTATTATGGTAATCTGTGTGTTCTGATAACTCCATCAGTAAAGATCTCAGTTTTTAGGCGCTGCTACTTTCCCAGTTTTTGAATTACTGGAGAACGTATTCTGACATAGAAGATAAACTGCTAGCACAAAGTAGACTTCTGGATTTTTGCCACTGTAAAATTAGGAGTAACTGTAACCCAAGCAGACTAGCCAAGCTTGAAATTCACTGTGGACAAATGTTCTTTGTGCATAATTCTAGAGGAAACTATTTTTGGTAGTGAATGAATATATGTAATCATTAACACATGACGGGGCTGCTGTAAAGGCATTAGGCTGAAGCATGAACGCTTCCAGCACCCAAGAGGTGCTGCTGTATTTTATTTAATAAACTGTCTGGAATGTTCTATTACTCTGACATTTTTGTTTTCTCATTTCTGAAGTTTACATTTATAAAGCAACTTTAAACTTATTTGTAGGAGAAAAGACTTGATTTCTTTTCTTCCAAAGAGGCAAAACAATGTAGCGCAAAAAAAGTCAGTTATGCTTTTGAAAGGAACAGGAAAGAACACAAAGAAGATTCTCCCAAGATCTCTGAACATACTCTTTGAAGCAGTTTGTAGCGTGTATATTTATTTGTGTTTGTCTGGGAGAGGTAAATTATCTGAGAGGCACTGGATTACTGGATACAAGTAGAAGTTATTTCTGTTTTTGCAGAAAGTTAAGTCTTAGCGATCCCATTATGGCTTCTTGCCAATGTTGAAAGGGTTCATTTGATTTCTTATGTTGGCATGCAGTGGAACACAGGAGAGCTGTCAGCATCACAGACCTGATTGCAGGAGTTTTCTGAAAGTAGCTTTTAGCATTGCCATGTCCTGCTGGGTTTGTGACCTGAGTTTCAAGGAAGGTTGAGAAGTGATAGGAGAGCCTGGAGTCACTGAGTCGATGCCCCAAAGACTTCCAGATGGTGTGGGAAGGGATCTGCTGTGCCCTGTGCAGCCGAGGGCTGGCCTCACGTGCTGGGCAGTGCAGGAGTGTGCAGGGAGTGGACCTGCTCTCCTTTGTCTGTGGGGTGGGCATTTGGGTAACAGCTTCCTTCTGTCCTGTTACAGCTTCTCCAGTGGTAGGTGGTGCCCTGGGGAAGCTGCTGCTTCCCAGAGTAGTGGGAAGGGTCGGGAGATTGTCACTGTCTACCCCAGACTCTCCTTCCTGGGTGGGTCTCAGTCAGGTTGGCAGTGTCTGGGGGAGGTCCTGTGGTCCATGGAAGTCAGTGTGAATTTTGTCTTATTAAAATGGATGATCTGCAGATCTTGATTGATGGCCTAGGCCTGTGTTCCCTTCTCTTTGACAGGGAGTAAGAAATTGTTAACTTTCCAATAGATATGGACTTATTTTTTTACTTCCCTCCCCCCTTTTTTTTTACTTTAAGGCTGAACTCTGAAGGGTTATACAAACAGTAACTAGTGGGAATAAGATTTACTTCTAGGTGGAGTATTAAATAGAAGCCTTACATCTGGAAACATTTACTGGATCAGACCCTATCTGGGACTGCAAGTCAACCAAGGAACGCAATGGGAAACAAAGAAAATGGCACTAGTAATTCAGAATTATTTTTTTAATTAGTAGTTCTGAATTTCATTCGTGCAGGTTAGTATTTATGATTTTGCCTAAAACGCATACTTTTCCACATTAGGGTTGGTCTAGCAGTTTTCACCTATAATGTTCATTTTAGCCATTCCAGTGTCTAAAACTTGTCTTTTATATTTAGAAACTTCTTGGCCAATGAGTCCTGTCTGCTTTCATAAATGCGTAAAACCAGAGTTTTACCATGTTTCACCTTCCATGCACCACAGAAGCTTTGTGGTAGTTCTCTCTCAGACTTTCAGTCTAAAGATTGCTGTGCTGTTGAGTTAAACTTCAGACTTAGATTTTGCAGAGAAAAGCTTTCTAAGTATTCCAAAGTTTTGCTTCAACTGGATTTTTTAAGGAGATGAGAATTACTCAGTTGTCCTGTGTCTGTCTTTGTGACCCAGCTAATAACCTCTGAACTCTTGCCAGGCCTGACAGGGGTGCCCTGTTAGATACTGTAGTTTCTTACAAGGCCTTCTCTATAGGCTCATCCCAGCCCTTTGCAGCCCTGAGGCATCAGAACTGCACACAAACTAATGGGAGGTAGTGGGAAGCACAGGGATTGTTGGCAGGATTTGTGGAGTATAGTATGGGGGAAGGAGAAGCTTGTTCCATCCCTGATAAAATTAAATTGTAGGAGAATTGTCCACACTCAGCAAGTTTTTAAAAGAAGTTTGCAAAGAGGAAGTGTCTGAATAAAGGAAAGAACTGCCTTATCTTCATCAGAGGCAGTACAGCCCTGCCCTAGGAGGGTTTACATTGTCCTGGTCTTGCCTCTGCTGGGGTGATTAAGTCCTGTTTTGCAGAGACATAGGTTGTACATTGCAGTGCTGTTGTGATGAGGCTGGAGAGAATTAAAAAAAAAAAAATTAAAAAAAATTAGTCATCCAAAGATGAAGGAGAAAATTTTACAGGATCTAGGGACTGCCCTAAATCATTGCAGCAGGTCCTGTGGAAAAGGTCTTTTAGAAGTACCTGTTGGAAGAGCTGTTTTGTTCCTGCTGAGGATGGATGTTTGATGGCAAGCTGAGAGAAAGCAAAGCATGTTTCTCAGTTTGGCCTTCAAAACAGCTAATGATTTATGGCTCCAGCTATGTCTTACACCTTCCAACAGAGAGATCATATTTCTTGTTGGTGTCACCACTACAAACTCCCTGCTTTCCATGGAAGAGGTATATTACTAAAACCACCCAGTAGAGCAGCTGCTCATTTGTACTGCCAGCTCAGACCTGCATCTGAAAAGATTAATTCTGTACTTGAAATAATCAGAATTTTACATGAAGTAAATGTGTGATGCAATCCAAGAAACAATTGTTGCATAAGATCACGGGGCTTTGCTCAGATCTAAATGAGTGAGTGGAATTCCAGACCTCACTGTTGCAGCCATCTCAATACCCAGCTATTCCTGCTTACATCTCTTGGCTGTAAAGGGAATGCAGCATGGTGAAACCATGTGGGGACATGGAGAATTCAGGCAGGGAATTTAGCAAGCATATTTTTTTACTCTATTTTAGCTGAGAGTAGACATATTGTGTTTCATATTCTTTTAATGCTGGATGCTTTGTACAATCAATGTTTTTTTCTATAATGTCCTGCATTTCAGATTTAATTTAAAGTTTGGCTGACACAGTTCTTCTGGTGCATACCTACTGGAACAGTAATGCAGGGATTCACTGGAATTTTTATTGTGGTTAGACAGCAGGTTTGCCATGTTAGCTCTTCCACTAAGGAACAAATTGAGGGAAGGAAATTTTGTTAATTTACTTAGAAGGAATTTCATTTTAGGTTCCTACTCTGGCAGCACTGTGTATGTGTTGGCTGCCATTGACACAATGAACCTTTGGGTCCATTGTAAAGTCTTGACTATTCTTTGTTTTGCATAATTTTTTACATAATTAATAAGGTAATTAATACAATCTGTTAATAATGATGTTCCTTATATTCATTTCTAATATCTCTTATTGCCTAGGTGGGGAAAAAGTAAAACAAAGAATCAATTTATTCAGGAGAGCTGCAGCTCTGAGTTAGAGGATTTTTGTTGAAACAGTAAGTGGATATGTTCATGTGTGAAGGTTTTTAATGGCTGGGATTTTGTGTTATTAGAGTTTAAGATCTTCACTGAAAAACTGGATGGTGCCTTTGGGAAGGGTCTTATGGGTGATGTTCAGTATTCTGTTTCTCTTGTGCCCAAATGGGAATGTGATACTTTTATAAATCAGGTTAACTACATAAAGAGGTTTGGAATTAACAATGATGTCATAATGTCTAAAAAGTGCTAAACTAGAACAAATTACACATAAATACTTATCACAAATCCTACTTGATCCTTTTTGTATTACTTGTTATAAACAGGCACGTATCACCATATACACAGATTAAAGTTAATATATTATTATGTGTGTTCCCCTACAGAGAAAGCTCAGTCAGTGGGGGATTCAATGTGGCCTTTGCCACAGGTATTTCTAACTACAACTAGGTGACCATGACATGAAGAATCAGCTGGCATTTGCCTAAGTAAAAACTGAGAATTTGCTTTGATGTCTGTGACCATTTATATTAGTTTTCTGAATATGTCTATAAAATCACTGTACTGATGATGAAAAGACTGATGAACTGAAGGAGCAATTTCTCTCGTATTTGGGTTGGCCTACGTTTTGTACAAAAGGTTTTGTCTGAAGAGTTTGAGATCACTAAAAAATCTTTTCTTTTGTGTTAAATGGCTTTACTTCTTAATTGAAATTTGACATAAAATTTAAAAAATAGAGAATATGGTGTATTGGAGGTGACTAATCATCACAGTATAACAGCATAATCAAGACCAATTAATTTAATGAAGCATAATGAAGACCAATTGAGTTAACAAAACTGAAGCCCCGAAAACCCAAGATGAAACAAGGGAAAAGAGCTGTCAGTTTTCCTCTTTAGCAGCATCAAGGCTTATCTGTCATCCTGAATGAAAATTTGGCACAGGACCTCTGCTCACCAGATATAATTCCCTGGGTACCTTTTCTGCATCCTTTGCTGTTTCATTTTCCTCTGTGTGTGTGTGTGTTGAGATGCCTCTGTCTCTTTTCTTTACATGATTGTTCGACAGGTGCCCATGTTTCCTCTTTTGCCTTTCCATTTAATTTCTTGTTCCGTGTGCTCTGATTTTCCTTCTTGGAAGAGTCACAGACACTATAGCCAGCATGTTGTTTTCTTTCACTATCAGACTGTAATTCTTCTCTGTACTTCTCAATCTACTGCATAAATGAGACATTTTTCCCACTGTAATGGTACAGAATCATAATACCTCTTGGCTAGGGATTTACTCAGTTTGCCTCCTTTCCATTTGCATTTCTTGAAGGCAGATTTCTTCTTCTAGAAGTACAAAGAGTGACTCATTTCTGAGAGACTCTTAGCAGGTATTTCTTAGCAGTCTTTAAGGCTCATTTCAGAGAGATTCTTTCAATAGAATCCTCATTTAAGAGACTTGTACGTAAAGGCAGGCTCTGTGCTTGTAGGCAAAGGCAGATTTTGTTTGAAAATTACAGAAATAACAGGCAAAATGAATGCTTGTAATCACTTACTGTTGCACTATGTAAATTTATAAAGTCAGCTGTAAAGCACAGGGCTTTGTATCCACCCATATCTGAATATGTGTGGAAACCAAAGGACTTAAAGAAGCAACATTTGCTCTTCTGTCCCCCTTTTTTTTTTAAGAAGTGGACTTGCCAAGACTCAGTGAAAGAGTTGGTAAATTGTGTATCACATCCTGAATTTACCATGATTGAAGCAATAAGGGTAGTTAAAGGAGGTAGATGGGTACTAAAATTAGAAAAACTCCAATGGCTTTCAGATCCCATGTAGCTTCTGGCTCACTGAGAACATGAGTCTCTGTGAAAAACTCCTGGAGAGGAGAGGGTGTCCGAATGGCTGTCTCTCTTCAGGCAGTAAAATGTCCCATTATGCTCTTTTGAATTGGAGCAGTATCACAAAACACAAGCTCAATTTCTATGGGGAAAGGAATCCTTATTAAGATAAATTAAAATCTTTTTCTAATCTGATGTCACATTGCACTGACAGGTGTCCTCTCTGCAATGGATATGTGGGCACTCCAAGCAAAGCTCTCTATGTGCTTGTACACTGTGTATCTCATTGGCCATGGTTTTTTTTAACTGAACAACCATGTGGTTTTTTAAAGCATATTTGAGCTAACTGCCATCAAATTACATGTATAACAGTGATTATTTTCTCTGCCTTAAATGCATCTGAAAATTAAGATTCTCTATGATGTTATTAAATTAAGATTTTCTATTCTGTTATTAAATTATGTTAAATTTGCTTCAGACTGTGCAGGTTTCTCCCCTTTGGATAACTCGTTTGTGTTGTTTTCATTCTGCAGAGAGAGAAGGTTTCATGTTTGTGGTTGATGTCATCCCATCTGAGGGCTGTCTATGACAGGAGCCTTCTGTATAGCCTGCAGGAGGACTTTTGTGTGCCCCAGTGTCTGGGGCTGTAGGAGCCACAGAGAGTCGTGTTTGCCCTGGATGGGGTGGGTGTCAGAGCTCTGGGGGGCTGGAGCACAAGTTGAATGATGACACTGAATTCTTCCTCTTGGAGCTGCATTGGTACCCCTGATGAATAGAACAGTGCTGCACTTCCTTTTGTTAGCTGGCATGAGTTGTGTCTTCTGGTCACTCCCAGTGTCTGAGCAGGGCTTGGGGGAGCCATAACTGGGTCTTTGAGAAGGTAGATAATGGGGAGTTCAGCAGTCCAGGTTCTGCCAGAGGTTTGAGGTTAAACCGTAATCAAGTCATTTCACTTTGTTGAACCTTTCCATTGTCTTTGGCTAAAGATGAAATCAAAGATATACTGGATATTGAGGAAGTAATGTACACAGATGAAGAACAGAAATATATGTACATAGATGAAGAAAATGTACAGTTTATTCATTTTGTGATGATTTCGAAGCCTCAATTAAAAAAAACATTGTAAGAGTGAAGCTAGCTTAATGTTATCATCAGAACTAGTGATTCTTATTTCTACTTTAATGCATTCACTGTTTTTAGTAGAGATATTTGCAAAGAGCATATTTGTTCTCTTCCAGTTTGGTGTTTTGGGTCAGATTCAGGTCCAGAGTGGGCAGGTTCAGCACCACTAAATTGGTGTCTGTATGGGGCCTCCCCCCTTTAAATAGCTGTCAATCTTTCAATTTGGAATGGAGTCACTATTTCCCCCTTTATGTGTACGGAAGAATGGCACTGAAACAGCACTTAATGAGTCATACCATGTAAATAGTATTTGAAAATCCTATTGATGCTGCATTTTAGCACTGTATAGGAAAGCCAGGATTATTGTTTTGATCCCAAAGTTATTAACATGTCCAAACATGCTTCAGGGAGTTAACAAGTCTTCCTAGCCACACACAGACCAAGCAGAGCAAATGTTCATCTTTACAGCTAATTGGAGGTTAGCTGAGCTCTTTTCTACTTTGGGCTTTCCTGCCTAATGACACCAGCAAGATCTGCCATTCCTTGTGTTTCTTCTCCAGTGTTACTGTCCTCTGCTTGGGGATTCTGTTCTGCCCACGTCTCTCTGGCTTCCTTCAATACCATCTTTCCATTATGTCAGTAAACTTTGAGTTCCTCTCCCTCCCCAAAGAGGATTGACAAAAAACATGTGCATATGTTGCAGGTGGGTTTTGATACAAGAGAAATCCAGAGTGATAGTGGGAATCTCTGCAAATTGTCATGAGGAATTGCTGCTGTAACTAGGTTTGGAATTTGGGTTTGTTTAGACCACCCCCTTTTACCAGGGTGGGTATTTCTTAGCAGTCTTTAGGACTCATAAAAACATGAGATGAAAAGTAAAGAAAACAAGCAAACGCTGATATCTGATTCTTTATCCTGGTAGCTAATATGAAATGAAAGCAAATGTGTGAGATAAGTTATTTTATGATGAAAAAAGTTTTTTTTTTTCTGTAGATACTATGTTGATTAATGACATAATTCTGAACTTTTCAGATAAGATGCAAACGCTTGCCATAAAATTTGAGTACAGAGACTTGTAGCAAAGAACATTGAAGAAACTTTTATTTCCTTAACTGCAGCATCACAATGTTGGAGTCTGGGAAAGGAAGGGGAATAGATGCTTAGAACAACTTTAAGACTTATGGAAAAAGAAGAATAAAAATAATTTAGTAGTTTGGTTCTCTGCACACTGAAAAACAATCCCATTCCATATGCTGATTTTTGTAGAACATATTTTCTTGTCACTTCCATCTAGGCCTGTTACATTTTTGGGATCTCCGCTTCTGTCTGCAGAAGGTCCTGGAATTGACTATTTCCAGCTGTTGCTTCTCATTGAGGTATTTGTTGCCTTGTTGCAGCTGGTCACTGTGTGGGTTTGTGTTGAGTTTGATTTTTTCCCCCCATCCTTTCTCCATATATTTATGCAGTTTTCCAGCATGTCTGGCACACAGATTTTGGATCTGTACTTTCTTTTGTCCTTCAACAAACAATATTTTTCCATGTGTGAAAGAACACTTCTGGTATTTCAGATGCATGTATATAATTTGGTGCAGCCTTCTTGCATATACAACAAAGATTCCTAATTTCAAAGTTTGTCCTCAAAGTCTGGCATGGCAGGATTTCTGGTTTCTCAAAGGTTATCAGGCTTGTTGTCATGATCATGCAGAGACACTGTCAGAATCTTACCTGGCAATATCCCTGAAGGTATTTTTCAAGCCTTCATTAGAAATGGTATTAGTAACCACAGAATGGAGGTGTGGATGTCTGTAGAGTGTGTTTTTGCTTCCCATCAGTGGTACATGAAGTGGTGTTTCCTAGCTGGCCCTGGGAAAAGCACTGATTTGCAGCATCAATAGAGTCTTAGCCTTTCACTCTGTTCCTGAGTATTGTCCTTGTCTGTACTAATGTATTCTTTTTCTCCTTTTTGTCCTGAGTGCGAGTGGCCAAAGGTGCCACATAAAATCTCAAAGCCTGGTCATCTCTGACACAGGTTTGCAATGACATTTTTGAGAAATGCAATTCCATTTCAGAACCCCTTTCACAGAGACTCTACCAATGAAATTCAGCACATTTGGAAGGGAGAAGTGCAGCATGGAAATAAACCTGTGTACAGACTTTACTTACTGTTATGTTTATGTTAATGAACTTGCTTGAACTGGATTGATCTCAAGGGCACAGATTTTATTGGGCCAGTTTAGCAGAGTGCATTTTCTGGTGGACTTCACATGAGACTCACCACAATGGTATTTTTCACATGTTTTAATTTTTAGTCTTTAAATTACTCTCTATTTCTTTGTGCCTTCATTCCATATTAAGGAAGAGTCCTACAGAAAAGTCAAAAGCCTCTCATGTGAAAGGATACTATTTATTTTCATCACTGCTAGAAGTAATTATTATGGTTGGCTACTTTAAGGCTTATCTAAAATCGAAGTTTTCTAGAGAAACATCATGTTTCTCTGCCTCGTGCTTTAAGCTGGAATGAGTTTTGTCTGGTTTTATTTTTGAATAGTTCAGTCAATGGAATTGCCCTTCTGTAAATTTTCCATTGATTTTTCTTTTACTATACATCATCTTACTGTCATGAACTGCAATGGAAGTTCCTAACTTTAAATAACTACATGTAGAGAAGTACCAGGAGAAAATGCTGCTGTTCACCAGCAGTCTTTTTTAGGGAGGAGCTGGGAATAGGATTTGGTGTGGAGGTGCTTTGGATTTGGTCAATATGTTAAGATGCCCTAATAAAAAGACAAATTTTCAGGAAACCCAGGTCCCTGAGACCCAAAGAGAAGTATGAAGCAACAAAGGCTCACTCTTGGTGGGAGAGGATCTGGTTAGGGGACACTTGAACAAGCTGGACATCTCTAAGTCCATGGAGCCCAAGGGATCACATCCATGAGTTCTGTGAGAGCTGGCTGGTGTCATTGCAAGGCCGATCTCTATTATCTCTGAAAGGTTCCTGTATTTAGGAGAGGTTTCTGAAGGCTGTGATAAAGCAGATGCCTTCAAGAAGGGTCACTGAGTTACTGGAAGAACTAATCCTAGAAACTATTTGCAGAAGTGTGAGGGACAGGAAGATTATTAGAAGTTTTCATCCTGGTTTTATGAAGAGGAAATCATGCTTATGAAGTCTGATGGCTTTCTGTAATGAGGGGACAAGTTTGGTGGATGAGGGCAGTGTATTCTGCTTAGTTTGGATTCAGTAAGGCTTTCAGCACTGCCTGAAATAAACCAGCCAAGGAAGTAAGGGTTGGATAAATGGACACTGAGGTGCACTGAGAATGGCTGGGCCTGGGCAGTTGTGATGAGTGGCAGATGTCCAGCCACTAGACCAGAAGACAAATCACTAGTGCAGCACCTCAGGGGTCTGTACTGTGGCCAGCACCAATTAACATCTTCATTAATTACCTTGATGGTGGGGCAGTGCACACCCTCATCAAGTTGATAAATGATACAAAGCTGTGAGGAATGGCTTATGTGCCAGGTGGTTGTGTCACCACCCAGAGGGACCTGGGCATGCTGGGGAAATGTCAGAGAAGAAGCTCCAGTCTCTCTGTGAGGAGAAATAAAAAATCCTTCCCTTGGGAAAGGGCAATCCCGTGCACCAGTGTATACTTGAAAGCAGCTCTGCAGAGAAGGACCTTGGCATCCTGATGGTCACCAAGCTGATCATGAGTCAGGAACACACAGTTGCAGTTGGAGGGCCAAAGCATTAGGAAGAGCATGGACAGCAGGTTGAGCCCTGGTGAGATGATATCTAGGCTGCTGGGTATTGTCCTGGGGTTTCAAGTACAAGAGAAGCTTGGACATACTGGCATGAATCCAGCGAGGAGCCATGAAAATGACTAAGGCACTGGAGTGTCTTTCCTCTGGAGAGAGATTAAGAGTTGGGACTCTTCAGCCTAGGGAAGGTTTGGAATTCAGGGGGCTCTGGTCTTATCAATGTGTATAAATACCAGAGGTGTTTATTCAGGAGATGAAGATGAGGAAGCCAGGCTCTTCTTGGTAGTGTACTTTTTCTTAGTAGAGCCCAGTGACAGGCAAGAAGCACAAAAAAAACCCCAAAAACAAGCAAAAAAAAACCCCATGAAATTCCATCTAAGCACAAGAAAAAGAACTTTGTTCTTGCAAGGGTAGTCAAAACCCAAAGCAGGTGGCCCCGAGAGGTTGTGGAGAGAATCAGGACAAGACTTGACATGATTGTGAGTAGCCTGGCTTGGATGACCCTATTTAAGCAGGGGATCTCAAAAGGTCCCTTCCAACTCAGAGGTTCTGTGATATGCCCTAAAAAAGAAAACAGTCATTTCTGAATTGGTCCTTGCTTTGCACTTCTCTTACAGTACATACAGACAGAGTGTGAGATGACATCTGCTTGATAGTGTTCTGCAATTTAGATTGCCTTTGCCTTCCTCTGCCACATCCACTGGCATTGCAGACTCTTGGTCGGAATTTTTACATCACCTTCCAATGCCCCTTGGTACTTGCACTGTTTTTCCAAGTATTTTTAACCAAGGCACTGACTGAATCCTTTTTCCTAAAATTTTGGTTTTAGGAATTGCAGACAAGCTGCATAAAATGTGATCTTACCAAGTACATAATTCTGTGATATTTCAGTGACTTAGTAGGATTCAGTTTTGTTCCTCAGAGATAGTCAGGTACATGAGTTAAAATATATTTTTTGCAAGCTTGACAAGACATCTTTTTCTGAGGAAGGTAATGTCCTCTTTGGTGTGTGGAGAATATGTTATATTTCTTAGGGTAAAATAAATACCTTAAGAATGGCAGGCTGATTTGTTTTCTCAAGTCAAAGCTCTAAGCTGTAAAAGGGCATATTCAGTAACTTCTTTTTTTTCCTGCACTTATGGTAAACTTACTATAGTCCCACTGCTGTGTGCTTTCTAATTAGAGGTGTGAAGGAAAACAAAGAAATAATGTGAATTTGGTATTTTTGCAGTTCTCCTATCATCAAGAGTAGTGTTTTCTGGTTTGGTTAATGAACTATGCATCAATTTTGCTCTTTAGCAAAAGGTCACTTTGATCTCAGAACTGTGCCAAGTGGCTTTAAGGAGGTGTTAAATAGGAATGATAAATAAAGCAATTTAAAGTACATAAAGTACATTTGGGTCAGAATTCCTCATCATAGATATCTATCATTTCACTACCTATGTATCCTTGTAACTGAAATCCACTGGGAACACATTCCTGGCTAATCTAAACAAATCTGCTTTCTCTTAGCAGCATTTTGGTAACAGATGTAGCCCAGAGACTGAACTTTGCAGATTGTGTATTGGAATTGAAATGTTTCAGCTTAATTTAATAAATGTTAACAACAGTTAACTAATTGCACAAAAAAACATACCCCAAAATTGTGAGAAAATAAAGTTACTATTTATGGTTTTACATTACTGTTGTTTTGGACCTGGAGCATCTTGATGTTGTTCATATTTTGAAAGGGAAGGTGAGGCCATTTGACTAATTTTGGTTTTTTGAAATCCAGTTCTTCTAAATCTTGCTGTAGATTGTTAAAAAAAAAGCAGTATACAGATTTGAAGACAGAATTTTTTTTTTTATAGACTCAGGCAATAACTTTATTTTTTCACAACTGCAGCATTTGAATAAACATTAAACAGGTTGAAAAATCATGTTAACATTGCTCCAGGGTGATGTAAATTATATATCCATCACCTAAGCACTTACCCTTTTCTCATTGACCTTGGTAGCAATTACAGAGGCTGCATTTCTCTGTAGCAATCTGAATTCTGAGCAGCTTATCCACTGTGTGAAAGGCAAAGAGGCAAGACCCCTATGTGCACACAACTGTGAGTTTTTAGAGCAAAACTTTCTGTGGCTATTGCAAATAAAACCAGTTTTCATCTATACTGAGCTCTTCCAAGCCTCATGAAAGAAAATGCCAAAGCTAAGTTTGTACTTTTTTGTTTTGTCTTTTAACACCACGAAAGTGAATTCTGTTGAAGGCTCCCAGTTTTACTTTGTAGAGATTAAAGAGGCTTAGGGTTGGGCATTTTTGGGGTTTTTTAAAAGTTAGCATGTAGGAATAACTGTATTCTGTCATGTGTCACACGTGAAAGGTGAAACAGGTACACAGGTCATGGTCTGACTGGGCACTGGGCAGAGTATTCCTACAACAGGGCATGAATTCCCAGCCACTGTGGGTGTTTGATGGCTGCTTTTGGGCAAGTCTGGTGTGGTCATTCATGGTTGGATACTGTAGAGCAAAGGCAGGACCAACCAGGTTACTGTGTTTTAACTGTCTATTCATTTTGTGTTGCTGAACAGGCTTTTTTATATGCAGATGGCTTTAACTGTTAATCAACTGATTAACTGATTTAACTGTATAAAAAACTGAAACCAGTGTCTCAAATTCAATAGTTAAACAGACCACATAAATTGTCTTTTATTAAGCTGGGCATTATCTTGCAATACTATGTTTTTGATAATATTGATTCTCTCCTTTTCTATTGTCCTTTCACTTTACCTTCTTGAAGTAACTTCCTTTATTTTGTGTTTTTCACACTGAAAATATAATGTGAGGAAATGGTGACAAGTTTTACAGAGGACTCTGCAAGCTCATTTTTTAGAAGTATCGTGATGGATTGTTTTGAGTGCCAGAGCATGACTTCTCTTTAGATCAGATGAGAACAAGTAGAATTGAACTTTTCCTTTATCTGTTACAATCAGAGCTTCCCAATGCAGTTTTCATGGCAGTAAGGTGAACCAGTGGTGTTTTTTTACAGTGTAGTTTCTCTTTATTGTAGAAGTGGAAACTCTAAATGCGTGAAAAGGACTTCCTTCCCTTTCTTTAGGGGCCTTTGTGCAGTTTATTCTTGACAAATGTCCAGGCTTTTCCTTCCAAATGGTTTGCAGTCTGTAGGCACTTCTCTCACAGACCCTCAGGAGATTTTTGAGTATTCTAGCAAAAGGGTTTTAGGTAGTATTGAATATCTTGCACAGGCCCTTTGCACAGGTCAGGATTTTCCCTACAATTAGTTTCACCAATTCCTATGTGCTTTATTTGCTAGTAAAGAGAAATGAGCTGGGCTTTTTTATCCTGGAGAAGAGACAAATGAGAGGGGATCTTATGAATGCAATAAAGTATCTGAAAGGTGGGTATCAAGAGAATGGGACCAGATTCTCTTCAGTGGTACCCAGGCAGGACAAGGGGCAGTGGGCATATAAACTGAAACATGAGATGTTGCATCTGAATATGAGCTTCAACTCACTCAAGGTTTTTCATTCAGATTTACATAGCATGAAAAACCTAGAATGGATTTCTGGTGATAACCTGGAGCCATTCTAGTTCCATCAGCATTCTCATGGTTTATTCATGATACAGAGATGTCTTTGTTTATCACATGGATATCAGAAGGGGGTTTGCCATTACAGAGTGTTTTTGTTTGACAGGTTAAGCTATCATACCTATTAATTTCCGAATTTCTATTGTGTTGGCCTGCCTAGGAAATAACATTTATTTTCTTTAATTAAATGAAGTGAAATATAAGCTAGCACTTTGTAATTAACTTTCTGCTGGAGAGTGACTACAAGTGGCAATGAGAGATTCTTAGAGAATGTCAGGAGGGTAAAAATGTATTCCACAACTCCTGTTCTGTATGATATAGCATCCAAAAGAGAGGAATTAGTCTGCTGCATTTTAGTGGTTTACACTGAAAAGAACTCATTATCCTGCAAATATCTCACTAGTTTGTACAAAGTTAATACAGGACATGTATTTTTTATGACTTATAATAGTACAAATATTTACAGAGTGTTTCATTCAGATGTAGTATCATTATAGTATTAACTGTTAAGTTCTTATATAAGATCAATATTTAAGAACTGGATTTAGATATTTAATGTCACAAGATACATAGCTTTACCAAATATAAAAATATTCCTTCAGTATATATTTTCACTTCTAAATTGACTACAAGTTCATTGTCCCTTGGAAGATAAAGTAACATCTTTATTTGGGCTCACAGTACTTTTCACAGGTGCTTTTTGCCAATTCAGGTGTCTCTTCTGTAATCAAAACAGTTTGGTTTAGTAAAATAAAAAAACTTTCAGCATTTTATTTCAGTAAAATAAAAAAACTTCGAGCAAATACAGCAATCATAAATGTTCACCCCATAAATTCAATTTGAGTAGTCTTCCATTATTTTCATTTAAAATTATTTAAATGTTGGTTGCATATTGTTTAAATTTCTAAGAGTTTAAGGCCAGTTTAAGCAGTGACAAGTATGCTCAGCAGCAGAGAAAGGAAGGTGTCTATAGCAAATTGGTTTTGTGGCTGCCTTGAGCAGATTGTCCAGGCCCCTGACATTGCCTTTCATTCCACTCCATTGTCTGAGAACAATTCTGACTTCACATCTGAAGGTTTGTCACCACAGATAAATGTTGTGGCATTAGCTTTTTATCCCCCAGCTCAGTATTAAATTATAATATATATATTATAATACATACCAGGCTGTTTCAAGTTCTGAGTTTTTATATTTAGGACTGCTTTTCTTTTTAAATAACTACTTTCAACATATCTTTGTCTCCCTGTTCTTCTAAGTCTTCTGATGTTTACATTCTTGTAATGGAGTTTCTCATGCACTTTTATGTAAATAATTATTGTTTTACATTCTTTTCTGGAGGAGGAGAAAAGTGATGGACTGTTGGTTGTCCAGTTTCATTGGAGAGGTGGCACTTTCATCCTCCAATCCACTGTCACTTTTGAAAGTCTATTAATATTGGAGTCAGAGAATAAACTTCCCTTCTTCTTCTTCTTACCTTGGAGCTCCAGTGTCTGCGTTGTTTTATTTCACATCCTATTGCGACGCATCTTCATTTGAAAATATCTTAAACTTTGTATAATTTGCTCTAATCTTTAGAGAGACTTACAATTTTGTTCAACAACTGCTCAATTAGTATTTAATCTCACTTGACAATACCAAGAAGTTATTTTTAGTTTAAATATTCATAAAACTTGAAATGTCATAGTTACAGAACCCCAAATTTATTATTGCTTTGCAAGCATATTTTACTTGTCTTATTTGTGTGGGAATGTTTTCCATTCCATGACAGACAGGTATATTGGCTAGAAATTCTTTCTGGAGTATTGTACAAAAATACATGGCAGCATAGACTGGCAGGGTGTTAGATGGTGTTTGGCAGGATGCTTCAGTCACACAGAGGCTTCATTCCTGTTCACAGATCTCACTGTTGCACTGGGCAGGCCTAGGTGAGGTCTGCATGCTCTTGCCTTTCCTGCTGTGGAACAGCCTGTGACAAAGAGCCCTTAGGGACAGGTCATTGTAGGGTGACAGGGAAGAGGCCTCTTTGTGCTCAGACGTTGCAGATGTGGATGCTGATGGCTGCTTTTGCTGTTTGCTTGTGTTTCTTAGGCCCTGAATTAGGACTGGTCAGTGCCATGCCAAGGCCAGGAAGCTGTGCCTGGGTTTCACTGTGATGGCAGGTATGTTCCATATCCCACACACCTGTCCCACAGCCTCTTGTCCCCTTAGAAGAGGCAGAGTGACACCTTTTCTGCCAGAAAGGTGTGTCCAGCCCCTGCTGGATGTGGCAGTCCTGGAGCAGTGTCACCCAGAGCTTGTCCCTGACCTGGGATGGAATGGCCTTTACAAGAGCTGATGTGTACACCTGCTTGTATGCAGAATATTCTTGCTATAATATTATTATTTGGCTTTGAAAAGAGTTAATTACTTAGAAAAATATATGAGAATCTATTTTTTTTTCTGAAAGTAATCTATTACAATTTAATTCGTTGAATACAGGAAATAAAAAGGAAAGAGGTGCCTCAAACACTTGTTTTATTTGTAGAGAAAAAGGGCTCTGCAAATCCAAACAGATACAAATTTGAGCTAGCTACAGGAATTGGCTAACATTCACACACATGCCTACAGACTTTTTCATTGCATTATTTTCTTCTTTTGCCATGAAATTCATGTCTTGTGCCTTTTATTTAATTATGCATCAGCTTTTGATGGAGTGGCAGTGAAGTATTATCTCTTTTTTTTCTTTTTTTTAATGCCTCATTTAACGGAACTATTTCGCATGCAATGTATTAAAGAATTTATTGTAATATAAAATGTCTGTCTTTCTTGTGGTTAACTTCCATTGTAAAGAAGACATAAAACATCTTTTTCACAAACTACAGTTTTCTCAGAACATTTATAGTCATGTTTCTCTCCCAGTTGATTTTTTTTTCTATGAATATCCCTTTTTAAAATTATGTGCCTAAACAACAAACCAAACAAATTTTATTATCATCCTAGAATATTTGCAGAGGTTGTTTTTCAGACTCTCATACACCTTTTTGTTCATCATTTTTAAACCAGATGAAGAAGATAAAATACTTTTAATGTTAAACCAGAATAAAGCATACATAAATAAATTAGAACTTCACTCGCATCTTGTTTAAAAAAAATGATCGGTGCTTCATAGTTCTAGAGCTCTGTAAAGAGAAATATTAATAAAGATACCTTTTCTGTGTTTTTTAATAACATATTTTTGAGAAAGACAAGTGAGATTTTGGAATCTGGCTAGCCCAGATGCCTGGGACTGGCTGTAGGCTTTCACTGTGTCCTTGCAGTCATGTAGGAGATCAGTGGAGGCATAGCAATAGCAACCCTCAGGTTCCTGCTGCTTGGCTTTAGCCCTCTGATGGTTGGATGCCTCCCTGGGCCATCCTAAAGCAGGTGCTCTAGTCAGGCCTTATGAGGTTACCTTTGGAATGGCTGGCTACAGAAAGAGGTGGAATGATTGGCTTGGAGTAGGTGCCTTAAATATAAATGAGAATTTATGTGCCCAGCTTTTAGGTGATCCACATAATGAATCCAACTTTGATAATTTTTAGTTCAGGCTCTCAGTTATGCTTCCACTTGGTTGTTTTAATGAGATAGAAATCTCAGTAAAACTGCTTGTACTTACATCATATAATCCAAAACAATATTCTTTCCTCTGTATTCTCATATTTGTCCTGGTTTATGCTTAGTCATTTTCCCCAGCTGAAAGAATAGCAGCAATGCAAAATGCAGATTTTGCTTGTACTTGAAATCTACATATGTATGCTTATAAGATCAAGTAAATGTTTGGACATGTTTCAAGTTTCAAGAGTGCCTGGTTTCCGTGGTGATGGAATTCATACTGGTTGTATATCCAGCTCAGTGGCATGTATTCAGCCTTTTCTATTCCAAACTGTACTGCCATCCATGACTGATTTTGGAGTTACATCCATAGGGTGGTGTGACACTTGCACTGGCAGTCACTGGCTGGTAGAAAGGGTTTCTGGAGGTGGTCAGGTGGTCACAGGCTGACTCCATTGTCAAGGATGATGTGCTGTTCTTACCTCAGGAGAAGACCAAAGCTGTTCCCAAAAGCAGGATGGGTGTTGTCTTGATGCTTAAGTGATCCCATGGATAATGAAGTTGATATTGATGGCTCCTGTTGAATTGAGTGATTCAGGGAGCACTGAGCTCTGAGATCACAGGGTTCAGGCTGTTTGGGATTCCAGCTCAGTAACCAGGATATTGACAAGGGTTTAGAATACACCACACCTGTTCACACTTGCCTGACTTTCATGGTGTATTTCTGGAAGAGTTACATAAAGAATTGTGAGAAGATGAAAAGGTGGTTAGAATTTCCAGCTAGCCTTCTCTTATTCTGTTTTCTTTTGGACTCATACAATTGCTTGCATTGAGGTCAGAGTGCATTAAAGTATGTACAGGAACAGATTTTTTGAGTTACAAGCATCTTGTGTGCCTCTAAATGTCACTAACTCAATTGCTTAGCACAAGAGGATCAACATATACAGGCATTCCCAGGCTAGTTAACTAGAACACAGAAAATGGATTAGCTCTTGTGACTGCAGAGCAAATAATGTAACAATCAGACACTATTAATTACACATTTCAGCACAAGAAATTTGAAGAGATGTAGCTAATGGATTGCAAGACTGGGTGTTGGGTTAATAAACATATAAGGAGTGTTGACACCCAGAGACTAGTGAACTGGTAAATTGAAGATGACCTGGTTTTTCCCAATCTCTGGTCATTTTCTCAGCCACATACAATTTAATGGGCTGCTGCTGCTGTTTGTAGGTTCTGCCTTTCTAGGGCAGGTGCTGGTTTTCATTTGTTTGGTTTTTAGCAAGTCAAAAGAAAGACATGGTAAAGGCTTTTTCAAGCTGCTGGTATAATATGACCATAAGCTGTGATGTTGATCCTGTCACTTGTTGAGAGATTCTCTCTTCTGTCTACTCTGTGTTGTGGTGGCAGGCTCGAAGAACCTCAAGAATTCTTTTGCAGCCAATGAGAAAATATTAAAATGTTAACAGTAGAGGGAATAGAATGTTCATCTAAGGAGAGCTGTAAATGTGTACTGTTTTTCCTTTGCTGTGCTTTTTCAGAAGTCTTTCCCAGTGTTTTTTGCCAGTGCGTTCCCTTGCTTCCTCCCCTGCCCTCACTCTTGCATAACCTCCCCTTCCTGAGGTGCTTTGCATTTTCTTTTTCAGAACATTCATAATAATTTCCTTGTCTCATTCCTGTCTCTTTGCTTACATTCTTTTCCTGTTCTCAAGACCTTTAAACTCATTATGTTATCAAAATTAGCTCCCTATTTTTTTTTCCATTTCAAATGAGCTCCAAGCCATTCATTGTGCCCATCAGCTGAAACCCACAGCTGTGTGCTCACCCACAGCCAGTGGTGGCAAGTCTTGGGCTGCTGGAGGGAGTTAGCAAAAAGCAAAAGCTGCAGCTCCTTTGTTGGAGGAAAAGGAATGTGAGAAAGGCATCCTTTATGTTCTGTGTTCATTCAGGTGCTGCAGACTTCATATTTTGACATCCTGTTATCTCACCTGTGAAAAAGTTACCATGGACTGTTGCCTTCACAGGCTAGGTAAACACATGGAAAAGAATTCATCAATTACCAAACTACTGTGTCCTGATAGAGACCTGAGTTAATATGAGAAAATAATTTTCCTAGTTAAATGATAGAGATCTGTGAGTCCTCTCCCAGATCTGTGAGCCCTCTCCCAGTTTATGCAATATGTATTGCATAAACTCCTGTGATACTTAACCAGTAAAAAACCACAATATGTGTGATAACATCTTCCCAGCTGTGGTCCTGCAAAGCATATCAGAAAGGAAGCCTTATACCAGACTAACTCCTGGAAAAGCAGGAGCTGATTTAAAATAAAAATCTAAAGGATTATGTGTAATAGAAGAAGATCCATTGGAATCTGCTGTAGCATACATTTATAAACTTAATGTGAATGAAATAGCAGACTCAGAGTGAAGTTGTGTGTAGGAGGATGCAAGTTCTTTTCATTAAGACTATACCTGCATTAAAATAGTAGATGGCAAAAACAAAGGTATGTTCATTATTCCTCTTACCATGTAATGTCAAAACTTCCTAAAGGCCTGCATCAATCTAAGCAGAAATGAGATAAGTGACACCAGCATTGGTTCCTTTACCCTTCAGTGTAGTTTTCTTGAGTAACCACATTTTTTTAGTCAAGGGTTCTTATTTTTAGGTCATACATTTTGTGCTATTGTGAAAGTATTGTCCCTGTTGCTTAGGGAGTTCCAGATAACTGCATTTTTTTGCCACCTGTATTTGGCTGTAAACTTTGATACAACTCTGTTGGAGATTTACCTCCAGACATGCTATACCTTCCTAGCAGTGCCTCACTGCAGAGGAAATGTCTTATTGTAACCTGGTAATGAGAACTTATGTCCATTTTTGCCTGCTTTTTAACTTTGTTCTGCACTAACTGAATGACTTCCATTGGCATTTTTGAGAGTTTGGTTTAAGTAAGTTTCTTACCTGGGCCTTTAGAAAGAAGCTTCCACGAGCAGTGTTTTGATCAGCCTAGGAAAGTAAGAAGTTGAGTAGGACTTCACACAGCATTACAGGTTCATGAGGTCTGAGGAGAAGAGTCCTTGTCAAAGAGTGCTTATCATAGGGAGAGGACTGACTGCTTCCGTTTTTGTTGTAATCTCTCTAAAAGAAGTAATTGCACCCAGATCTTGTGGACTGTGTGACTCTTGTGAGTCCATTAGGATAAAATTCACTGTGAGCAAAGAAATGAAACAGTGGGAATTTTCAAAAGACAAAATTACATTACTGGTAGCTCAGAATGAATACCTGTAATAATGCTGTCTTCAATGAGAGAACTCGTTGCATGCATTAGCCTTCATAACTCTGCTATTTCATGCTCTGATGAGTTTTTAGCTTATATTAATACTCCCACCCACTGAGAGAAAGGTGAATTATGGAAAAGTGATGGGAAGGAACCACAGTGCTAATTTGCACCAGAGATCTGGGTTTTTTCAGTAGAATTCCTCTGACTGCTGGGCCCAGGTTGATGCTACCACAGTAGAAGCTGCAGGCTCTCCTATTCCTAACCATCCATGTTTCACATGTGGTTTTAGGGAATACTAAGGATGCCTGACATTGCAGTCACATGTTATCTACATTTAATTGCAGGGAATTGCTGGCTGAAAGCCAATTGCATGAGTCTTAGTCTCAGTGGAGAAGGTTTATTTTATACCTCAAAGCAGAATTTCAGTTCCCTTCATCAGATCTGCTGTCTGATCTTTTTGGCTGCCATTAGTTACTCACAGTTCTTGTTTTTGGGAATCTGCACTTTCTTGTGTGCTGTGCTTGAAGAAGGCTTCTTTGTTATAAAACATCTTCTACAGCAGCAGGGGAAGGAGGGAATTATATAATAAAGAATTTGCATAAATAATATTACTTAATAATTGCATTCTCCTGTTAGTAAATAAAGCACGGTTTTAAGAGCTCTTTTTGTTAGGGCTCATCTCTTCATTCTTAAAGTCCTACAGTATTTGTGTGCTTTGTCTGTCCAGGTCAGAGCTGGTTTTATAGGTTGCTGGAAAAGAAATCAGAACTACCTCTTTTTGTCACTGACTTTTAACTCTTGAAGAAGTGTCACTTATTTTGCCAAGCTTTTCCTTCCTGCCTGCTTGACCAGACAGACTGAGACTGAATGAAACCACCACGGCTGTAGAAATAAAAGCATTCTGGTGACTGAATTAGTGCATGGTATCCTTAAATAACTACTGAGCAGCTCCACATCTGCCATGCACCCCAAAGAAAAAGAAGTTCAGGATGATGCCTGCCATCCTGTCTGCCTCTGGTAGCAGTATCCTGTCTGTGCTCCAGTGCTGTGTGTCACCAGCTGCCATATCTGAGAGTCAGTCTCACAGGGTTATTCTCTTGGTTTAATGCTCAATTCAGCCACTGGAGAGCCAGAATGGGAAATGAGAACAACATGGAGCTTGTTCACAGCCTTGAAGCTTCTCATCTGTCTTTGAAATTGTGGCATTAGGATACCAGATCTTCATTTTGGTGTTTCATTTCCCATCTTTGCTGTCAATGCTCAGATCACAATGCTATGACTAAATATTTTTTCCCATCCCATCCTGCTGCCCTCTGTATGGGACAATCCAGGCTGGCAGAATTACACTTGTTTTCATGTTTAGCTGTAATTATCTTAAATGAACATTTTGCTTCATGTAAGACCAAGAACAATCAATTGCTGTCTCAGAAATGTCTCTGACAGTGAGACCCAGGCACTGGCTGTCATTTTTCTTTAAGGAGTTGTCAAGGAAAACTTGTACCAGCCAGAGTTGTGAAGTGTATCTTCCTGCATCTTTCTTTTAAAATGTGCTCACAGTGATGCAAGCTGCATCCCAAATTAAGCATCATTTGGAGACAATCTAAAACTATACGTTGTTTTCCTACAAAGCCATTAAACTGCTGAGGTCTCCTGGTTGACTGGATAAAAAAAAAAATGGTTTGGCAACCCATCTCCACTTCATTTAGAGTGCCAGTCTCCTGCTTCAGATTGTTCTCTAATCAGCAACTTCCAATGGCTTTCTGGGCTGTTATGAATGATTTTGACATGACCATAAAGGCTCCTCAGAGAAAAGTCAGTATTTCCCTCACACCTGGGGCCTGGATTTTCCTGTTTCTTTTTGTGCTGTGGCCTGTCTGTATGCTGTGTTTGTCATTCTCCCTCCTGTTTCACCTACACTCTACAGCCTTTCATCCATTGAACAGCCTGTGCAACTTGGAACAGGAGAGATTCCTGTACCTTGCACCTTTCCCCAGAGTACCTGTCTGACCCAAACTGCTGTACTTGGGTGCAAAACAGAGGCATTTTTATCACTGCCAGCTGCAGCCCCCAGAAAAATGTAACATTCAACAATGAACAGTGTATTGTGAACAAATGAAGCAGACACCTCTATCATCACCAGCTGATTAGGAGCAAAGGTGTTTTTTTGTACTGAGTGCAACATATATTTGCTATTCTCAAAAACTCCATAAGGAAAAAGATTATCCTCCATTCCTGCTCCTAATATGCAGTATTCCAAGGCCTCTGTGACCTTTCAACACCTGCCTGGGACTCTGTGTGAAGTCTCTGCCTTGGCCAATCATGAAATAGCTTTAGGTGGTTGCTCACAGAAACTGTGGAGGAGTAGCAGAACTGTTTCACTGGAGTATTGTGAGTGCATCTGGGAACCCTCTGCCTGGCCACTGCTCTCCTGCTTTAAAGCTTATGTTCAGGCTGGTTTTCTGGTCTTTTCCCTCTGTGGGAGGGAAAAGTGCTGTGTGACAGACAGACACGGCCTTTTCAGTACAAGGGGAGATAAGGGGAATTGGAAGAGTCATTTAACATCAAACTTTGTTGTTGTGATGTCTGCTTCACAGTTTGTGATATAAATCATGAAGCAGAAAGAAAAAATCAGACAGCTCTGTGAGAGATTGCACAGACTTAGTCTGGTCTGTGTTTTATTCTTCACACATGATTCTCTGCCACATTCTGGTTGCTCCTGTTCAAGAGAATTTAAAAAAAAAATGTTGCTGTGTCAGCACTGTCAGTTCAAAAACCAATCTAGTGGTAAATCAAGATGCTCTGTATTTGAATGTTCTGCTGTCTTAGAGCCAGGAACATTTCTCTCTGTCACTTCACTTATCTTACAAAGAATATCCTGCTCCTTTTAGAGTGATTCCAGACAAAGGCAGGAGCAGTCTTTGTACAGACTGACTTTGGTCAGGACTCTTGTCTGTTCAGAAAATAGAGGTGCCAACTCAAGTGACCCCTGCTGATTTGCAGGTGATGGGAAAAGAGACATGCCAAGCAGGCAACAAGCACAGCTGCTAGAAACAAAATATCATCAGATAACTGCATGTAAAGGTGGCTCATACAACACCCCGAGCTGCTTTTTGTCTTGCTGTGGGCTTAGATACAGGTGGAGTGCAAGCAGATTTTTGTCCCATGGCAGTGCTGGGTGCAGGCAGCAGTTTTGAGGCAAGGCCATTAGTTGTTTCCCTAAGGAAAAAGAGATCATGTGTGTATAGGTACATGTAAACAGAGAGAGTGCCCATGCAGTGACTACATACTTCAATCAGCTCTCTCCTCATAGCAAGAGGGGGGCCTGCCCCAGTGTCACTGGGGGTATTTGCCTTGGTATTTTCTCTAGTGCCTTAAGACATTTCTCTTACACATGGTATTTTCCTCTGGTAGCATGAGTGGTCCAGTAAGAGGACTGGATGTCTTGCCTGTACTGGGATATTCTTGGAGAAAAAGATGTTGGGTTTCTGAGAGGTGACTTGAAGGAGATGATGGTAGGAGTTGTGTCTGATGAGAACTCTTAAGAATGGACCTGGATGCTCCAGGTAAAAGCATCAGGCTCTGAGGTCACCTGACAGGTCTTGGCAATTAGGCTAATCCTTTAATATGTCCCAAGGCCCAGTCCAAGACTTGGCCCAGATGGTCCTACAAGGGGTTGCAATATCTGTTTGTAAGGCTGAACGAGTAGTAAGCTGCAGAGGGAAGAGCTGGATAAATCAGAGGCATTGTTTCAGTGTAACCAGGCTGCAAAGTTCTGGAGACAAGGGGTCTTGTCATGGGAAGTAATGAAAAGTTCCCCAGGATAACAGTAGCTTTATGTCTTGGAGAGGAATCCCTTTTATCAGGGCTTAGGTGGAATATCCATGGAGCTTAATTTTTGGATAACAGAACTGTTTTGAAAAGCTAAATATCCATAAGACTTAAAAGGCACAGAAAGAAAAAGCTAAGTCTTAGTATCTCTATGATGTTGTTTGGTTATCCAAACATGCACATCAAGTACAGCCCAAGTATTATAGTCTGACAACAGGAACTCACAATGGCTGTCCTCTGTGAGAGCATTGCTTTTCTTTCTCAGAAAGCATTATTTTATTTGATTAGATTGTGATTGTGAAGTTCAAAAGAAGACAGACACCTGCCTATTTTGAATGGCTATTGAAATTAATTGACCAGCAACTGGTTAATCTAAATTTAAACTGAACTGAAAAATCCTTAGTCATTAGTAATAGGCATTGTTAAATCCTTACATTCAGTGTTAGCTTTTATTCAATACTAAAAGACAGCATTGCATATTCTTGTGCATTTCAGTGGCTGATCTGTGATGAATGAAATCCAGCACGGTGCCTTCTTGCCTCCACAGGGATCATCAGTTTCAGGTGCAGAGATGTGTGCTCTTAGCTTGGCCCAGCAAAAGGGAGAATGGTGCCAGCTCTAGCAAGCGTGTGGCACCATGGAGAACTGGGCACTGAGGCCAGTGGATTTTGTGTCACAACACCTAGTGTAACAGAATGAGAGTTAGTTCATACTTCTGTCACAAAGGAAGCTCAACTATCATTTAGTCCAAGTGATCCTTGTTTGATGACACTCAACATTCTATAGAAGCTGAGAAGGAAACCAAAGTGGGAAACACTTGCTATCAATTTTTTTTATTTTTGAAGTGACATACATGTCGTTCTGATACAATTTGTGAATGTGCATTGTCCTGTAAAAATAGAAGAATAAGTGTTAGCCTTACAATATTTCATTTTGATTTGGGAAGTTTGAAATATTAATGTTTCTAGGTTCATTTAAGGTATCTATTTGAGAATTCCTACCCATGTTGACAACCTCTCCATGCAGTAATGGCACTGGGAGCTCTTCTGCAGATGTCTCTAACCCATTTAAGTCTACATAGCTCCCAATTTGTTAACTGAGAATTTCATAGCTGTATGAACACACTATTTGTGATACGCAGCTTAATGCAGTTAATCATTTCTTTTTAACTTCACATAAAGACACAATATAAAAAGATTAAATAACAAATACTTTACTTAACTGAGAGTGAAATGAATGTAGATATTTGTTTGGCCTAGGCTGGAGCGTTATGAACTAGAAGTTCAGAATGAAATGAGAAACTATAATGTGACAGAAGTAGTATGTGGTTAAGAGATAGAAGGCCAGGCAATTAAAGTATCTGAATTACAGTATTTAATATCCTGTCTTAGCATAACTCCAATGCCTGTTACATGTTTTGGTGCAGATTGTTCATTCCTGATCACTTGAAGTCTATTCCCTTCAGTTTTGGAATATTCTCTTCTTCTCCCATTTAACTAAACATAAGCACTAAACATGAAACTCAGGACAGCTGGTGATTCAAAAGATAGCACAGCTTTCAAACACTGATGCCCAAGGCTAGAATTTGCAACTAAATCTGCTAATTAGGTTAAGAGCTAAAATACCAGTAAGTGCCTATCTGCATCCTTAGGCACGTAAGTACCTTTAAAATATAGCCCCATAGCCACTCTTTTATTTGTAGCACAGCAATGATAATCATTCCTTACTTTGCAATTATCCCAGGAAGACAAGACCATGAAGTGTCTCAACAGCACTATAAAAGGGGCCAGAAAGGAGAGGATCCTTCCTGTCTCAATTTTGCTCCTGATTAAGACAGCCTGTCCTGCTGACTTTCTAGTGTCTGCACTAACAGCTCTGCTTCTGGCAAAGCCTCCCTTCAGCTTGTCCAGAGCAAGTGGTGGCACCAAGATTCAGGGAAGCTTATGGCAGGAGCATGCTGTGTTTTGCACTGCATATTTTAAATGGTCAGTATTTCTTACTCTCTTATAAGCCACCACTTTTACATGAGTTGAGGTGGGAAAATTTGAAATCTATTTATTGCTCTTAAGCCAGCTGTGGAGAGAAGTGGGTTTGTACCGTGCTGGTTGTATGGATGGTCACTGGGATCTCCTTGTGCTCTGACTATGGCCAGTACTGTGCTTTCTGTCCCATTCCTGTTTCTCTGGCCAGAGACACAGGTTCTGTGTGTTTAATGGCAGGGGGAAGCTGTGAGGAATATCTGCTTTTCAGCTGAGTCTCCTTCAGAGCCAGAAGGATCTTTTGTCCAGCAATTCACGAGCCCATATGAAAGAAATATTGCTGAAAATCAAGCTAAATGGGTAATGTCACCTACATGAACAAAAAGTTAAAGTGTTGTAAAAAGAGGTCCTGAAGGATTTATAAATGTGTCCCTGTCTATGGCTCATATGGGAGCATTGACTTCATAAAGGAAAGACATTTAGACTGCAGATTTTTATATTGACTGTATGAAATTAATGGTTTATTTTAAGAAGAAATTAAACTAAATTCTTCTTGTTATTCTGTTATAGATCTAGAAGTACTGTTTTGAAGATTTTATTTGCCTCAGATTAATTCTAACATAATTAATATGTGTCTGGAAACAGAATATTTTTAATAGCCCAGCTGAAAAGCAGTTGTGTTCTAATGATGGGAAATAAATTCTTTTTCTTCTCTATTCATGGGGTCTTTTTTTTTTTTAAATGATATTTTGATGATGCTACATTTAATCAAACCATTTGAAGGTGGTTGTTAGGTAACTGGCCTCCTTTTATATTTGGAAGGAGCCAGTACAGGTTAAGGAAACTTTATTGAAGAATTAGTAATTATTTTAATTAAAGCAGCTGTGTTGTAAGTTGCAGCAAAGGGGTGGTGCACATTCCCTTACACACAGATTTACATGCCCACATCTGCATATTAGAACATCTGCACATGAGTAGTTTGGTTACTACCATTAACAAAAAATCATAGTCAACATTTTTAAAAGCTGATTTTAAACTTCAAAGCAGGAATAAATTTTTTAAAAGTTTTCCAGCAGCAGCTCTATAGTTGAAAGAAATACAAAGATTTTTAGTTTGCAAAGTCCAAATGAAATTCTTAATAAAAAAAGAATACTGTGTGAAAAGATGACCAAGATGCCTCTTGTTTTCTAATACACCCAGGTAGAAAATTATTTCCCAAAGGTTTGCAGGTCTAGCAAGTATTTAGTGCAGAGGATGGACATGAAAAGTAGGATGGGTTCTGCATGACAGACTCTACCTTTGAAATATGAGATGACAAATCATTTTGTTAAACTGATTAGTTGGCAAAGCCTGGGAAATAAGTTTAAAAGTGCATGTAAGAAAATGCAATCTAGAAGTTCTCCAAGTAGGTTCCTAACTGGAGAGCTTTGAGAGAGGGGGGAGGCAGGTGCAATAGCATTTGAGAAATGATGATATTATTCCCAAACACTGAAATGGAAGACAGCAATAGAGAGTTGGGGCTAAGGTGGAAATAAGAGAAGGAGCTTTTTTTTTTTTTTTTTTTTTAAATAAGGATTTAAGAAATACTGTATGTTTTTCTGTCCTTAATTTGAGTTATATAATATGTGACTTACTCTGTCATAGTGATACTTTGTCAGAAAAGCTACCTAGAAAAAGAACACTCTCATTTCAAACATAACATTTAATTGAAAGTGCAGAGAAGCTCCTAAATGATGACATACAAGAATGAAAGAAATTAGTTATATGAGGTAGGACACAAAGAAGGACAGACATAATAAAAAAAACATAAACTATTAGTGGTGTACAGAAGGTGAACTGGGAGGGGTTTTCCCCTTTCTTCAATATAAGAATTTATCAACATTCTCAATGCAGTCACAAAGAAATATTTTTTTCCCTTTCAAACAATGTCTGCAGATTACCTGAAGATGGTCTTGATTTCAGGTGTGCAGAGAATATTGTTGAAACACAGAATGAAGTTTTAGAAAATGCCAGTGGCTGGTGGTTCAGTGGTGTGCCATTCCTGTTTTCTGCAGCTCAGGATGTGTCTCCTAGTGCTTAACTAGGAGACACAGTCTCCTAGTGTGTGGTTACTTGAGAAAACAAAGTGAAACATTTGGGACACGTGCAGTACAAACACTTTCTACTTCTAGTTTAAATCAGATTTAAAATCTCAAAGAAGAAATCTCTTGGTGATAGTCTGTAACTTGTTTGGAGATTGCTTTTGCTCCAGAGTGCTGGGTGCCCAGTCTGGAGGTGGCTTCAGTGGTGCTGCCCCTGAGTGCCACAGTGGCAAAGGCAGTGGCCATCTCTGACTGAGGGCTGTGAAGCCAGGCTGTGGCCAGCCCAGGGGATGATGTGGGCTGTGAGACCAGGCTGTGGCCAGCCCAGGGGATGATGTGGCTCTGGACCAGCCTGCTGTGCCCGTGGAAGAAGGGAGAGCAGGGCTCACGCCCCTGTTCCCGTGCAGCTGCACCTGGCTAGATGGGAGCCTTTGGATGTGTTGTATAGCCATGCATCCATTCATTCCGGCTCTGAGCTGCTTCCCAGGACTGGATTCTGGGAGAAGTTTGGCCCTTTTTTTTCACATTCACTGTTTCACAGTGAGTTCTGCTTTGGCTACTGAAAGGCCTCTAAAATACCTCTGGAGTTTGGCAATGGCCCTGGAGAAAGCCCTGGCAGCCAGCTCTCCTCTCTGCTCTGTGCTTTATGAGCCTGACCTATTCCACCCCACCTCTGAGTCTGCACATGAGCTTGGGGTTTTTTCTCACTAAACAGAGGGTAACCAGGCTTAAAGTAACAATTTCCAGAAAGATATGTCAGAATCAAGGTCAGGGGCAGCCTTCACGTAAATGACTACAGCTCCATCAATTCCAGCAAGGAATTGCCTCTCCTGGGTGGATCCCCTCACTTTGCTATGATCACATTTGCTATAATCTCTCTTTCTCCCCAGAGAGAATTTTCCCATACACACACGTGTGTGTTCACATAAATAAAATTAGGATTGGTACCTTAAATATCAAGTGACAGTGTATTTCCACTGAGTTCAAGATGTAACTACTTAGAGCAGTCATTAAGGATCAGTGTTTGTCAGGAGTATTACCTGACTGTAACAAGTTTGTCTGGAGAGATTTACAGGGTGATATCTGGTGGGGGACAGGTCAGGGCAGGGTTCGTATACTATTTTGAAATATGTGCTTGCCTCTGTGTATCCTTCAAGAGAATAAAGGAATTTCCTTTCCAGGGAAAAAGAAAAAAAGAAAAACTGTAGCTTCTAGGGAATTCAGCGTAGGAAGATTCTAAATCTGTCAGCAGTGGTCGTATTTGGAGATTTCTCAAGCAATGCATGAAATAATGTTCACTGACCTAGAGAACAGCAGTATTGGGTAAAGAAAATCCAGCTTGAACCTTCCAAGATTTCAGTGCCCTGCTCTCCTTTTCAAAGCACTGCAGCAAGACTTGAATACTGTTTGGGAAGCGTTTTTCCATTCTCCATTTGCAGAGTATAGCATCACAGAAAGTAGGATTCAAAGAGCCCCCCAGATGTTATGTTGGCCACTCCTTTGCCTGGAAGAGGATAAACTGTACTTACTTCATTCCCAACAGATGTCTGTCTTACCTATTCATAAAAACTTCTAATGAGTGAGAACCCACAGTCTCCTGAGAAAATCTATGGCAATGCTTCACGCTATTAATCCTTAATTTTTTCTCCCCCCTGCCCGAGTAGCCAAAACCTCCCCACATCATTCATTTTATGTGATGATCTGGAATGCAATTCTGTTTGCTTTTAGAAAACTGCATGAGCCACTTGGCTGCTAGGTAATTCAGTTCGTTTGGCAGTCTCACACTTCAATCCTGCAGTAAGAAATTCTTGCCAGTTCTTTGTGATTTTCATGTCTGTCTCATGATACTTGGTGTTTTTCCTGAAGCTACAGTTACTGAGTTACTGAGCCACAGATCTTCACTTTTATTGCAGAATAGAAAAAAAAAAAAAATAAAAATCAAGTGTTTCCCACCCAGGAAAATGCTTGCAAAGACTTATTAAAAAAAAAAAAAGAAACAAGGGAACTGGCAACCAATGTTTTCAACTTTGCTTTATAAATGTTTAGACTTTTAAAATGCTTGGACTGCAAAGAATTGGAGGTTTTGATCCACACATGCATGAAGGTATGCTAACTTGCCTGCAAGCACAGCAATCATCTCAGAGAAGTGAATCCTAAACTTGATAATCTATAACTGCAAAAATATCTTTCTGCTGCTTTCAAAATCAGTATAGACTTGATTACTAAAATTTGCCCTGTAGAATAATGGTTAATAAACTGTATTTTATACAACCATGGGATTTGCAATCACAGCATCATACTGATATCAAACCATGGTAAGGAATGTAGTGTTTGCCTTGAAGGAACTGAAGTGGTTTAGAAAGTTTGGTAAACAGGCAACTGCATTCCTGCAAAAAGGAAAATACTGAGGTAAAATGTTTAGATGTGGCAGATCATTTTCAGGAGGAATATTGGAGGCATTTTCTTGGTTTGTCACATTTGCATAATTATAAATATATTTTATATTATATATATATATATTTGCACAAAAATATATGTTACTTCATTTTCAGACTTTTTCACATAGATGTTGCTTTTTATGACCAAACAATAACCTCATATACATGTAAGAAATACTAAGTTATAAGGACCTATGTCTTTAAAAAATATTTAGGATTTTATCGATTTGCATTAAAGTGGAGTTACTTGTTCAGAAGAGTTTTGCAAATTTCTTCAGAAAATAGCATTGAAAAAGGGATTGAAGGGAGAGAAATGCCAACTGCCCTCATTTGGTATATTAGTAACACATACCAGATGTCTCTTTTACAGAATAGATTATGAGTTGTGCCCGATTAAGTTTTAGTAACAGACCTGTAACTTTTCAAGTCAGTGAAATATTAAATGCTCTGTATATTTTGCTCTGTAGATTGCTACAATGCTGAAGATAGGTTTGGAGGTTTTCTCTCCTCTTGCCCCAAATCAGAATACATCTGGTGTTTGTTGTACTTCTGTAAATGATGGTTGGACTTAGTGGTTTTGACCCTGGTTCATTTTGATTAAGCTTGTTAATATTTTATGGTTTTAGTATCTGTTTTACAACATTTCCATTACTGTGTATTTTATTAAGGTTCAAGTGGTTTGTATTTTTATGGTTGCATCTGGTCTGCATAAACTCTACTCCAGTTAAAAAAGCTGCTTGTCTCAGTCCTGGGCATGGGGAATTTTGAAGTATAGTGGGATGTGTATGTGTTAATCACATGTTGACACCTACAAAACTCTTGCTCCTGGAGTAGCTCACAATAATCTTACTGCCTGAAGTATGAAAAAGGCTGTGTGTCCCTGTTCATTCCTTTGTGTTTGTTCATGCTTGCATGGGTATGTTTCATATTGCCACACCTTCAGTATTTTGCCTTGTTTACCTTCAAAACAAGAGTAGCTTCTCTTGAAAGGTGGTTCAGAATGCTGTCAGGGCAGGCTACATGATCCAAATACACTATTGGACTGTTATGTATTTTGTGAAGTCTTTAAGAAGAAATCCTATGTCAGAGTCAAGGACTCTTGAGTATAATTACCCATGAAGTCAATATGATGTTGTTCTCTTGATAATCATACAAATTAGTGACTTGCTGTGGTGTTCAGATGGAATGTTGTGTAAGCTTCTCCTGCATCTATTGTTTGATCTATGTTTGAAAAGGAAAAAAAAAAAAAAGATGCTTTCTTATTTTAGTCCCATAGATTATTACATCTCTGAAAAATAAAATAGGAAAGCATCAAAGCAAATTTAAATAGTGCTGTATTAAGTAACAAGTTCTGAGACTGTAAATGCAATGAAAATAATGTTTCCCAAGTCTTTCTTGATTTTATTATTATATCCCTTTTAAAGTGTCAGTTCTGGAACCCTAAGAATTTGATGGAGTCCTTACCTGACTTTCGTTAGAGGCATCTGCTCTATAAAGCATTTGCTGAAGGACTGAAATACTAATGCAGTAGGTCGAGTTTGCAGGAGTGCACAGTCACTGAACATGATGAAACATTCAGTGATCCCTCTTTCAATTCTTTTCCCTAAAATCAGATCACATACCTGAGGATGCAGTCATGATTCTGCTGTGAGCTGGGATGTAGACTCCTCATGAGCTGCTGTGTCTGAACTTTGCATCCTTTGCTTGGCTCTATCCTGGCTCCTGTGCATCAAAACCAGCATTTCAAAGGGGATATTGTTCAAATCGTGTTCCTGCTAAAGTGCTTTTGAAAATGATGTCTTACTGTTAGTGTACCTCACAACTCCACTGCAATTCTGAAGTTTTTATTTCATGGGTTTTTTTTCCTTCTGCTCCTCCAGCACTGACTGCCTGTCTCTACCATTAGTCCTACTCACTTTCTCCTACAAGGCAAATTTTAATGACTTGAGAGTATTCCAGTGTGCCAGAGGCATATGAACAGATACATGAACATAAGTATTTTGTGAATGCAAAATTTTCACAAACTGTAAGGTAGGAGTAAAACATATTCATTGGTGCTGATAAAGAAATTAGGCTAATAGGGCTCTCTGGTGGGTTTTAATTTCCACTTTATGTGTTTCTTTGTGGCACTCAGTGATTTAAAGATGGCCTGTCAGAAAAATCTCTATCAGCCTCACAGCTCAAAATGAACAAAATAGCAGATTAATTCTCTGGTGTCTGTCTGTGGTCTGTGGAGTGTTAGAGAACTCAGTTTCTCATGTGCTTAGCCTGAGCAGTGGGAATGTGAGGGGACTAGTTTAACACCTCAGCACTGCAAGAGTATTTTTGCAGCACAAGGCATGGCAGTTCATTTATGTGCATCTGTGCTTTGAAAAAATTAAGTTAATGTCTCCAAAGTTTCAGTCTTACTGCTACAGAACAGCCCTGCCAATGAAAAAACAAAATGAAAGCTAAATAAATACATGCTCCTTGAAGAGCTCTGTCAGTGTAATCCAGCCCCAGCTGGATGTAGCTCCATTCCCCAGCACTCTCTGGGCCCAGACATCCAGCCAGTCCTTTACCCAGTGAACAGTGCATGTCCCTGTCCAAGCCAGGAGGAAAATGCTGTGAGAAACAGTGTCAGAGGCTTTCCTAAAGTCCAGGCAGACACATCCACTGAGGAAATCACTCTGCCTGGGAGATAGGTGAGCCAAGCAGGACCCAGAAGCCCTGGCTGGCTGGGCTGATGCCCTGGCTGTCCGGCACGTGTTGCACGATGGCACTCAAGAGGGATCTGCTCATGACCTTTCCAGCACCAAGCTCAGGCTGGCAGGCCCGTAGCTCCCTGGATCCTCCTTCCAGCACTTCATACAGGAGTGTCCCAGTGGCCAACTTCCCTTCACCTGGGACCCCCCTGGTGAGCCAGCACTGCTGGGAAATAGTGGGAAGTGGCTCCATGAGCACTGCCACCAGCTCCCTCAGTAACCCTGGGTGGATCCCATCTGGCCCCATGGACTTGTGCAGCATTGAGGAAATATTTCCCTCTGGATTATTTGAGCTCCCTGTCCCTGTCTTCCAGCTCAGGTGGCTGGGTGCCCAGAGAACAACTGGTCTTACCATTCTGAGGCTGAAAAGGCATTTTCCTCATTCTTTTTCACTACAGGACAGTAAAGGATGAAGATTCTCCTTGGCCCTCCTTTTATTGCTAACGCATTAATAGAAATTGGTTTTTTGTTTTCTGTGGAAATAACACATTAAGTTGAAGCTGGGCTTTGGCCCTTCTAATTTTCTCCCTGTAAAACCTCACAGCATCTTTGCATTTCTCCTGAGCTGCCTGTCCCTTCTTCCAAAGGCTATAAATTTTCTTCTTGCACTCTGAGTTCCAGACAAAGCTCCCTGTTAGCTAGGCTGGTCTTCACTGCTGGTTTATCTTTGGGCACATGGGGACAGCCTGCTTTAAGATTTCTTCCATGAAAAGTGTCAAGTCTTCCTGGACTCCTTTGTTCTTCAGGACTGCCTACCCAGGGAGTCTGTCAGCCCACCTCCTAAGCTGGCCAAAATCTGCCCTCCAGCAGTCCAAGATGGCAGTTCTGCTAATCGCTTTCCTTCCTTCTCTGAGAATTGAAAACTCCAGGAACCTCCTGGACTGTTTCCCTCTGTGCTGAATTTCGAGCATCTGTTAAGTTGAAGGTCTCCATGAGAGTAACGGTAGCGATCATGAGACTTCTCCCTGTTCTAATTCTAATATTATAATATAATAGATTATTTCATCCAGCTCTTTGTCCTGGTTGGGTGATCTGGAGCAGACCTGCCTTGTTGGCATTTGCTGATAAAACCATAAACACTCACCTTTGTCATTGCCATCAGTAAGCTACAGACAATCCAAGCTCCCAGTCACACAGGGCTACTCCACCACCTCCCTTTCCTTGCCTGAACCTCCTGAAGAGTTTGTAGCCACCTATTGCAGCTGTCCTGGTGTGCCAGCCGTCCCACCATGTCTCTGTGAGGGTAGCTCTGTCAGAGTTTTCCTGCTGCACAATGACTTTCAGCTCTTCCTGATTGTTGCTCGTGCTGTGTGTGTTGATGTAAATGAACTCCAGGCAGGCTGTCCATCCCACCAGGTTTTTGGGGTGGAGAAGCTCTTGTAGTAGCATGTAGCATTAAAGTAAAATGTAAATTAAAAACTAGTTTGTGTAAAGATTCCACATACTAAGCTTGCTTTGAACAAAGTTATGTTGCATTTTATTCATTCTGCTCTTAGGTCATGGGATAACATTCTATGGCCCTTCTGAGTTTTTTCAGAAAACGCAGAAAAACTTCATGCAGAAGTGGTTGCATATAAGCTTCAAGACACAGTGTTGTTTGACAAGAACGACTAAGAGATTCAAAGAGTTTTGCTGGTGCTGGAAAATGTGTTTTTTTAGTTTCAAGGATCTGGAAAAAATTGTAATGTTAAAAAAAAAAAAAAAAAGAGAGATCCAAGTATGAAATGCCACATGGTCCTGGACAGCAATTTGAGGTACAGTTTTTCCAGGCCAAGGACAGTCACGCTGGTCTCCCAGCGCCGGCCGTCCCCGGTGCGTTGGGCAGGACGCGGGAGCCGCAGGTCCCGCGGGAGCGGCCGCTGCAGGGCCCGGCGCGGCCGGCAGGTGGCGGCACAGGGAAGACAAGGCCCGCGGGCTGGGCTGGAGAGCGCCGGGGATGCGGGGGGATCCAGGGGATCTGGGGCATCCAGGGAATCCGGGGGTATCTGGGGGATCCAGGGGATGCGGGGGGATGCTGGGGTGAGGCAAGTGCGGGACAGGCGTGAGAGGGGGGATCCGGGGCGGACCTAGCGGTGATCCAGGTGCGAGACAGGGGTAAGAGGGGTGGGATTCAGGGAGTGATGGCGGGGTGAGCCAGCTTGTGACACAGGGGTGAGCTGAGGGGAGGGATGGCCCGGAGCCTGCCTGTCCTGTCGGTCCTGCCTTCTGGACACAACCTCGGGTTCCAAAAGGCTTCAATGTATCGCTGCAAGCACCGCGTTCTGTGGGAGCTTTACAGAAAACTTATATCTGAGTATATTTACACTAGTGTGTGTCTGCAAAACTTCCGATGTTCTGTGGTTGTATGGTATGAAGAATTATGAATTCTTACATCCTGTGAAAAAAATCACTACAGCAAAGTGAAGAAGTATTGTTTGTAATTGGGGCTGTCAGCTTGTGTCCAATTCAGAAAAGAAGTAAAACCTTAAAGCTAGTTCTCCCTTCACAGACTTTTGTTAACATTTGGTCACTCAGAGGGAGAAATTGCAAATAACTTACATGCTGTGAAAGTATTTGGTATTGCTCTTTTCTTGGTGATGTGTGCTCTGTGTGTGTGTGTGTGTTCCCAGAAGAGGAACAAGGAGGAGTGAATTTAGGGGGTTTAATTTTCATCTTTATCTTAAAATCTGCTTTAGTACCATCTGCAGCTTAGGAAGCGTCTGCAGCACTGTCCTTGTTCTACATACTTTATGGTGTTGTTCTGCATACTTTAGGGTGTTCTGTGCCTCGAACTTTTGTTCTTATTAAAGAAGACACAGGATTGAAACCATGAGTGTGTGCCTTTTCATGGGGTGTGCATATGCAGTTATTTATACTGCCCTGGTGATTTATGCTGTCGCCACACATGCCATTTCACAGTTCCATTTAAAAATTGTGAACAGGATTTGAGGCATAGAAAAAAAATTACCAGTGACCCATCAAGATGAAGAAGTTACGGGAAAGCATCATTGCTTCCATGATTCTGTTTTCTCTTTGAATTTGTCTTTTATTTTATTTTGACGTGGATATTTTAAAAACAAGTGGTATGCATTTAAAATTAAAAGAATTCTGTCAGAATTCTTTTAATCAACCAAAGACTTTTTTTTGTCTTCTTTTTGTCAACCAAAGACTCAGCAGTTTGTTTAAACCTCTGTCTGTATATCTAGCCTTCTACTAGTTGGCTGGTGATTTTTCTGTATTGCTTTCTTAAAAAAAAAAACCAACAAAACAAAAACAAAAACAAAAAAAAACCCCAAACCAAAAAAAAAAAACCAAAACCACAAAAAAAAAAAAAAAAACAGTAGGAAACTTAACCACATTGCATCTTTATGGATATCTGTACAGCTCTGTGAGTAGTTTATGGATATTTGATTGGTGCAGCACAAATTTATGCCCTGGTGAATCCTTGCTTACTGAGAGTTCAGTGTTAGAAGATAATAGAAGCTTAGCACGATGTATTTGTGGGGTAAATAGATTGAGACTGGTACCAAACCCCCTCTATTTCACTAAACACATGCTCAGCTTCTGCACATGTATTAATTAGCACTTGCATTGATTGTGCCACTGTTATTCCAGAGATTTTAAAATGCATGGTATTCTTTTTCACAGGTCAAATCATATAGAACATACTTTTTTTTCTCAGCTTTATTCAGTTCTAAGGACATGGAATGAAGTTGCTTGATTTTAATTGACCTCAATTTAAAAATGTGTTTATTGAGTCAATTTAAAAATGTGATTATCCTGTGCTTCAGACAGAGCCTATTGTTAAAGCACTTTTAAAAAGGAGTATCCCTTGGTAATTAAAATCCTCCCCTGCAGCTGGGTGGACATGTTCTTGCTGTGGCGACACAGGCAGAGCTTGGCCTTGCCCTCATACAGCAGACACAGCACAGTCTCATCCTGCAGTGCATGGTGTGGGTGAGCAGCACGAATCTGTACTCCTCACAGGCCAGTGCTTTCATGGTGTTAATTTGAAATGCCATCTATTAGTTTGTTATCCATATGGAACTGACACTCCTGAAATCTAGGAGCAAAGAAACCAGAAGTGGAAGTTGAGAAATTCCACTGACCCAGTTAACTGTAATTGCAGGGCTAGAGCTGGGGCCAAGTTTGAGTTCTGCATGTAACGTTTCAGTGCACAGCCCCATTTGAATGGCATTACCTCATCTCACATCCATTTGGGAAAAGAGTTCCAAATCCCACAAGAACAGCTCTGAGTTATCCAAGGTCATTGTATGACCAGAGTGGGAGGAATTCTTTTGACGTTTGCAGTTACAAGGAGATGCTGAAAACTCTGTTTGATGCAGCATTGCATCTGCTACGATTGGTTTGGTTGGGGAAAAATGTATTTGTCAGACAATTCTTCTGCTTTGCCTTTCCCATGTGTTCCATGTGTCAGCTGGAAGTGAGTGATCACAGTGTCAGGAAGAAGGAAAGTATAAATATTCTAAGGTGCTTTATAAAATACTGGCTTTCTGTGAGCAAATGGCATCAATTGGAACAAATGACATACTGCTTCCAGTGATGTAATCCAGAGAGTCTGAATTGCTTTTAATGCTTCCAACCCGAATAAATTCCTTTTCTCTTGAGTTCTGCCCAGTAATCAGCTTTTATATTGCAAGCAGGAGGCTCAATCCATGTTTATTTCTTCATTTTGAAATTTTTGTGATGGAAAAGGCAGACAGAAAAAAAACCTTAACACATTTTATGGCAGTGTTAGTAGATAAGAAGTAACTGAAAGTTTGGATTTTTTTATAACATTGCAGAGTGAGCTGCAGCAGTGTTCTTTTTTTAATGGACATGTTTTTATTATGCTGTAAATAGTGACAGGAATAATAGGCTAAGTTATTCAGTCAAAAAATTTAGGCTAGGAGTGGGTTTGGGATTTTTTTTAATCCATATCCATTTTGTATATGTAGACATAAACATCAGTGCAATGAAATGAGGCAGTGAAATAATGTATTGAGTAAAATATATATGAATATACAAATACAGAGTTTTAGTATATTTAACAGGTGACAATGTGATTAGAAATAGAAAACATGGGATTTTTAAGTGCTTGCTAAACCACTAGCTTGGTTTTCTTGGATGTTTTTTAGATCTTGAAATAATTCTCATTACCATTAAGAAAATGTCATAGTTGTGAGATCACAATTTGGAAGGATCTTTGTTTCATTTAAAACTTTCCTGAAAATTATATTACATTCTGTTGTTTATTTAATAAATTTCTCCCAGTCTGTCCAGCAAAGGCTTTGAATGTCTGTGTTGATTAACATTTGTGATTTCTTGATACACAATGGAGAAGTAATGCTGAATTGTATCTGATTATTTATTGAAATTAACAATAAAAATTCCTATAAAGACTGCTGTTAACACTCCAAGGGCCTTTCTCCCACCTCCAGAGGATCAGGTAATTTACACATGCCCATCCTGAGTCCTGTGACCCCCTCAGAATTCCATTGACTGCCCTAGAATATCCTGTGGAGATAATATGTGATTACATATGAGTGAAGGCAGCAGGATACAGCTGGCAAAGTATTTACTGCTTCAGAGAGAGTGTGTATTTTTTTGAGTTTGAAAGCTACCACAACTCTTCTGTTATTTAATCTAAATGAGTAGGATTGGGTGGTTTTTTCCTCAAATTGAACTGTGTCATTTTTAAGGGCTCAGTCTACTGGTTTATTACTGGGGGGGGTTGTATGTAACAGTCTCTGGTAGCTTTTTGCAAACTTTGCTGTTATTTTTAAAAGTGGAACTGCTTGTTGAAATACAAAAGCATTGTGAAAAGTTTTAACTGCACTTCCTATGTCCCATATACATCTACTGGGCATTCTCAGTGGCTTCATTGCTCCTTAAGTGAGCTTAAGTTACATTTTCATTATTTTTATCAGAAAAAAATGAAGAAATAAGTTATTTATTTCTTTGTGTTTATCTTGGAGGCAGTCAGTGGTAAAAATATGTAATTAATAATACAAAAAATGCTTATAATTCTGCAGGTGTTATGAAGTGTATTTCTGAAATTATTCCAGTACATAGTGGTTTTGGAAGTAGTTTCTTTTGGTGTAGCTTATGAAGAAATTTATCTCAAACCTTTTTGTTTGCAGGGTATAGAAGAGCCTTCCAGTGCTCAACTTTTCAATATTTAGACAAGTTGACTAACAGAAGGACTGATTGATTAGACACATCATATGATGCCATTTAAATTTCTAACACAATGCATTTTGTTGTTCAAGAGATAAAATTATTTGCTATAAGGCAAAATATAGGAAAACTGTGACATTCTTTTAAGAAAAAAAGAGCCTCCCTTTATACTCTGAATAATAAAAAGTGAGAGCACTATCTTTGAAAATCAGTCCAGGGGGAAAATCATGGAATTGAATCCTTTAATCCTTTTTTTCCTGAGCAGTTCCTTTTGCAGGGCCCTGGTGTTTCAGTGCAGTGGTGGCACTCACTCCAGTCCTGAGGAGGGCAGGCACTGGGAACATGCTGCCTGTTGTGCTGGCAAGGCCAGAGCTTGGCAAATGTCTGCATTTTTTATTATTTTAATTTTATGGGTTTTACCTACACATACATCTGTGTAACATTAGTCTGATAGAAGAAGAGTTCAGCATCTCCTTCCCTCTAAATTGCTGTTTCTCCCTGACATTTCCTCCAATATTAAAACTGGAATTTTCACACAGCTGCCCCTACAGCAGAAAGGGGAGAAAGGGAAAAAAAATTACTGAAATGTTTTATCCTCCCTCAGTGGAATATGGAATTTCCTGCATTGTTCTCTGGGTGTCTGGGATAGGCAAAAGTCCTGTGTAGTTCACTAACACATTTTGCCTAAATATTTGTGACAGATTTTTAAAACCTCTCTTCACCCCTTCCCCTCCCCTCCCATTTCATAGCTAAAAACAACCAGGAGCTCTGTATCAGTGCAAAAGCATTGCTCAGTTCCCTTTGGTTGCAAACCCATTAAATTATGTTTTTAAATTATGAGTTTTTCAGCCTAAAGCTTTACATAGGGTATCTCTACATTACTGGTTTTGCATGTTCTTAATTTGAATGTTTCTTCCCTTTCGATCTGTGTTTGATTATATCAGTTGTGCAAATGGCTCTGCTGCTGTCAGCAGAACCACTGGTGTGGGGTGTAATCACTGAGGCTTGGTGGCCCAAGGGGTGAACTCACGTGAGCTTGGAGCCTGTAGCTCTAAACTCTGTAAAAATGGGCACTCCTAAAACAGGAATTATGCCCTTGTGTGCTTGTGTGGCACTTGGTCGGTGACCCAGCCCTCAGCTGTGCAGGGATGCACAGGAGGAGTGTCAGTAGCAGCCTCTGGGCTGGTTGTTGGAGTGCCATCCTCTGCTCTGAGCTGCACATGGCTCTCCAAAACTGTGAGGAGAGATTGGTTCCATTGTTATGGTTTTTTGTACCACTCCTGCTGTACTTGGACTTTCCCCTTCCCAGGAGTTGTAGCGGAAACAGAACAGGGAAGAAGTTGGTTGTAGTTGCTGTCTTCTTGCTGCTTATGTATCTGTGACTTAGGCAATTGGTAATTACTTTTGGCTATTAAAAAAAAAAGGCTTTTAAAATTATATGGGCACAACAATTTTGCAGAAAACAAAGCATCCTTGAATTAAGCTTAGATCATATTGAACTTCCGAGCTTGATGTTTTGGAGCAAAAGACCAGATTAAAAAGAAAAAATAAATTTTTCAAGGTATTTATTTTCCTTGTTGCTACCTCAATTCTCTTCTTCCTCTCAAAAAAGATTGATCTCCTACCTGTCTTTTCTGCTTTGTTTCAGAGTGATAGGTATACTTCTCCAAAGCTAGTAGCCAGTTACCATGTGCATGAAGCTTTATTGTAACATAGTATTTGGAATTCAGTGTTACCTAATTTTTAGCTAGGATTCTTCTCCCCATCATTCTCCTAAGAGGTGCTGCAGAAAAATGCCTCATTGCTAAGCAGTAGATGCACACAATAGCAATTTGCACTTGGATACAACTGAGAAGCCCTTACTTGTGTGAAACTGCTGTAATGTGTCACATAATGACAATTTCTTCTGCTGCCTATAAATGAAATACTTGTAGGTAAACATTTCTTTATTAAAGAGTTTGTACCCTTGAAAACAAAATGTTTCAAAACACAGAAAAGCAGCTCTCTGTAAAGCCCTGATCATCTGGCAGCCTGCCTCATTGCCTACCAAACATGATTTTGGGTGATGAACCCCCGTGTCCAGCACAGAATCTTTTTTGCCTGGAGCTCTTCAGTCTACAGATGTTTGCACTGCACTTCTGCCTCAGTTTCTCCAGTCTGGATATAATCAGTGATCTCATTTGCACTTGAAGTCCCCAGAGAAGAGATAAATTGTACATTGTGTCCTCATCCATCTGTGTCCTCAGTGATGTAATCGAATTATTGGTCTGGTGCAGTTTGGTCCCACTGGTTGACTTGCATGGCAGCAGTGTCAGTGCTGAGCACACTTCACTGTGCCGCTGCCATGCTGGCATTCCCCGATGGAAATGTTCTGCAATGTGTTCTGCATTTTGTCAAAAGCCCTGTGGATTACATGTGGGCCAGCTGTGTCACACTTACAGACTGAGCTGCTGTGTTTTTCTTCAGTTCCTGTAATGTCATGGCTCTGTTTCCTGAGCCATCTGATTTCTCTGAACATTACTGGCAAAGGGATTTTGACATGCCAGAGTGTAGCTCTTGGCTCCAACTCTTGGCTGGAGTCTTGAGGAGCCAGTAACTTCCATAACTAGTAGCTTGGGCAACTAGTAAATGCAAAGTTCCTGAAAGGCAAATCTGTTTCCCTGAAACATCTTTGCAGTGCCTGAATAGTCAAATTGATATCAGCCAACAGCCTGATGGATTTTTGAGACAGAATTCCGCAATAGAAACAGTGCACTTGCTGTTTCATAGTCCGGTCCTAGGAAGGTGGGAGAATGAAACGCTGTAGCAGATCCATACCAGTGCAACAGAGTACTGTGGAATGCTTATATGGAGTTAAGTAGTGGGAGATCATTCAGACAGAGAGCTGCTCAAATGCATCTGGGCCCTGTTTGCCCTGTTCAGGATTTATCTTAAGATCACTGACATTTCAGGGTAAAGTATCTGATGGTGTTGTGAGACAACTAATAGATATTAAGTACAAGAGGTGATCCCCCATTGCATTGCCTGTCCTGCCCTATTCTGATAGGGTATCATGATGGGGACTTGTTGTTCTAGAAACACTCTCCAGCTTGGGAACAGATGCATGATAGTTACTGCAGACAGTGTGGCTGAGTGGGACAAGAATGGTGGACAGTGTGGCAGGCATGGGACAAGAATGGGGAGATGTCCCTGTGGTCTTGACCTTCTTTGCTCACCCCCTGAAATGTTCTTTTCAGGTTGCAAATGGTAAAGGCTGGAACAGTCTGAGTGTACTAGAAAATGCAGTGATAGACTATTAGAGAGACAGTGTCTGTTGAGTGTTTGTTTCAGACAAATATCAGTGTAAAAAGACACTGGAAGGAACATTCTGGGAGGGATCAGTATTCTGTATCTCTATATCTTGGTAGACCTCAGAAAAGTGGGCATGGTCTGTGGGCTGGCAGAATTAACAGGCAAAAGCTTAAATACTAAGCTCAAACTTCTGTTGCTCAAGTGGCTCATGCCTGTTGACTCCTAAACATGAACCAGAAACCTTGCCAGAATTTGGGATTGCAATATATAATAGCATAATGCCTTATACATTATACCATAAAATATCTGTAATAGTAACATTGCAAAATATTCTTTATTTTCTCTAGGACTCATGCTGACTGCAAAGACCAGCCAGGTGTGGAACACTTTATGCTTTATGCAGCATTCCCTGCATCCATAAGGCAGGCTCAGTAAAACTCTGGGCTGGGTTTACTGTTCCCAGGTAGCAGCAATTAACTCCCACTCTCTTAATCTCTTGTTACAGTCTTATATGGGGAGATAACTCCCAGTTCACTTGACTGATCCATAATGTTCTAATGAAAAAGGATTTACAGAACTGGTAGACTGACTTCTCTGGTCAGAAGAAAGAGCACAAAAAAAGTTTCCATTCAAATAATGCATTAATTACCCCCTTGACAAAAGTATTGAGATGCTGATATTGCTAGCTCCCACTCCTCCCTGAGAGAAGAACATTTTGAAACACCTGCATTAGTCAATTAACTGTTTAAAAAGTGCCTCTAAAAAATATTAAACTGTTAGGGTTTGTGTGTTGGCAGTGGGGGCGGGTGTTGTGGGTTGTTTGTGGGGGGAAGCTGGTGAAACTTTGCAAAGATTACTAGTACCTTCTCTCTGTAGAAGAACAGAAATTATAGTTGTATCTGACACTGAGTGAAAAGCCTGCCAAGGGCAGGAATAATCATTTTGGGATGGGACTTTCCCGTGACAGAACATACATTCTGCTTTATGGCATAGCCCTGATGCTGAAAGATGTAAAGAGCTCTAAAGACCTTATCAACAGTGGTTTGAAATAACCTGTGTGACTGCCTATCATCTTATTATTTGTGGGTAATACAGAAAGCCTTTTCTTCTGCCAGGAGAACTTGCATGGCACCACACAATGTCTTTTCTTTCCTATGCCTTATTTCTAGAAAATTAGTGTTTAATGCTATGCCAAAACTCATCTGGATAACCTGGGAAGGTGAATCTCAGATGAGAGTGGTTGGTTTTCCTCCAAATACAGCAATCTGCAAAAATCTTGTCAAGTCAAAAGTTCCTCACATTCCCAGGGAAACAGCCTCATCTTTCAAAACCAGAAAATATTTGTTAGAGGTTTTTCCCCCCTCCTCCCTCTCATACTCACCTTCTGTGTGTAAGGGCACAGGACCACATGAGAGGTGTAACTGGGGAAGGAACTGTGTGGAGATTAGGTCCATGTGCATATGTCAGTGAGCTTACAAATTCTAGGGAGGATGAGGAATGCTTTCATTTAAATATGCATAGGGGGTAGAGTGGAGCAGAGTTAGATTAGGTAGAAAGTAGTGTACATCCTACCAGGCCTGAGGCACCTAAGCTAGAACTCAGAAATTTATAGCAATTTTATTTTAATTTCTTTTCTAATTTTTAATTTTGCTTCAAAATAGAGTTAATCCAATCCATGTCTGTCTCAGACAGTAAACTGCTTTCTGCTCTATTAGTATGGATTAAATACAAACTAATGCCATTAAATACATCAGAGTGGAGCGGAGGAGAAAAAATAACTGTAATTTTTAGGTGGTTTTCTTGGTCTTCCTGATTTGCATAAGTTTTACTGTCTTCTGAATGTGTAAATTTGTAATTGTCAGTACCACAAAATACTGGTGGGACATAGCTCAGAAGCTGTGTGTTTGAAAATGGGTGAAGCTGTTGTGGGTTTGGTGACTTTATAATTTTACGTGGAGTCATGGGTTGGAGACAGACACACAAAACAGCACCGAGAGTTCTCAGCAAACAGCCCCAAGTTTAATATGGGTGCCCCTTTTATAGGGGCTCTGGATTTCCTGGGCTCAGATAATTGAAAATTCAAACAGCCCCAAGTTTAGTATGGGTGCCCCTTTTATAGGGGCTCTGGTTTTCCCAGGCTCAGATAATTGATTGGATGAGACCTTTCTCCACTCAGCTCTCTGGTCAGGGGTGTATCTGCATCTAAGCTAGAACAGGGTTGGCTGAGGTCTTTGCTTGAGTTTGAATCCAACCTATCCCCTCCTTATCCAGGGACTTGTTTTCTTCTAGGTTGGTTGAGTTTAGGGGGCAGCTTTAGATCAGCTGCAATGGGACAGTATAATATCTGGCAGGTTTGCAGTATGTCTGGAATGCACTGCTTCCTTGTGCAAAGTCATGATCCAGAAGATACACCAGGCTTTTCTAGCAGGCTTTTGTGACTTCTTGAACAGAAAGGGTATTGCTTGATTTTGTTCTTTGAACTGTGCATTGGCTACAAGCCAGTGACACTGGGGTTCCAGGCGTGTGGGATTCACATTCTCTGAACCCAACAGAAGCAGTGGAGAAGGAGAGAAAAGACTGATCAAAACAATTCTTATCTCATTTGCCACTCCTGTGTTTGTGCACAAGTGGAATGCATTATGGAAGATTGTTTACCTGAAGGGATTTGATAATTGGATTCTGCTGTGAGTGTTTTGTTTTCTTGACCAATCTCTGCAAGTTGTGCCCGGACAGTCGGTCAGGGGACAGTCACGAGATTTTGTTGAGTTCTTGTTCAGTTTCAGTTTAGATGTAGTGTAATATAGTATAGCATAATATAGTATAATAAAGTAATTCATTAGCCTCCTGATATCAGGGAGTCCTGCTCATCATTCTTCCCAGATGTTGGGCTCACCTCATAAATACAACACAGGAGCACAGTGTAGGACCCAGAGGATGTCTTCTCAAAGGTTTTCCACTGACTGCACAGGATTCCTGTGCTTATTTCAAACTCACATCAAGGATATTGTAAAGATATAGGACATGCAATATTAATACATATTTATTTTTTATCTTTGAGCAGGAGGTACTTCAAGTATTTGCAAAACCTCTTGTCATTGTTTTTAGTAAGAGTGGAGTAGTATAGTAGTAACATATAAATACCATAAAAATATAAGCATATTTTTATCACATATAAATGTAATAGTATATAAATATCACTTGCAGGTACCCTGGGGATGAGGTGCACCATGTCTTTTCCCTGCCCCTGCAGTACCAGGACTCTGTAGGGATGTGCAGCAGCTATTGGAAATGCCCCTCAGCCTGCAGGAGCTGGGACAGACCCCAACAAGTGCAGCATCCAGTGGAAATTCCAGGAAGGATTTTACACTGAATGACAGACACTGGATCCAAGAGGATCAGAGTCCTCCCCATTATCCAGCATATGAGGTTTCTAGGTAGAAAGCTGTGTCCAACCACCATTCCTTGGGGTCTCTCTGAGAAGGAAAATAGTCCAGTGTTATGTAGTAGTCTGTAGCCATAACCATGCAGGACCTTGGGGTTCCCTAAGGCCAAGCAAAGCATTTTAGGTGGTAATTTCTCCTGAAGTGATTTGTTTAATAGTTTTCTATATTGCTGGTGAATATTCTTGGTAAAATCCACCTTTAAAGAGAATTAAAATTGAGCAAATTTATCAGTGACTCCAGGCTATGAAATATTTCAGAGCTATTTTAAGTACCCCAATGAAAAGGATTTGCAAAACTTAAGGATTTTAGAATTGCAGTGAAAGTCCTCAGAAATCTTAACGAAACAAAGGATGGATAAAGGTCACTGAGAGTCTTCTGTCTCATAATGTTCTTTATGTGTTCCTCTGAACACTACATACAAGTTTCACAGGGTACATACTCAGAGCTTTGTCTTGCTACTTTTCTTGTCACACCTATCAGTGTTATTCCTCTATAGCATAAATTATTCCATTTTTTTGGCTATATCCTCTTCTCTTTTATTCCTCTTCAGTACTGGGTGATCATATGTTTGAAGAATTGGTTTTCTCATTAAAGAACTCCAGGTTGTTTTGTCTTGTTGACTGTATTTTTTTCTCTTAACTGGATTTTTTTTCAAGAAGCTTCTTCACATTTTCTTTACGTGAAGTGCCTTTTTCAGGAGGTTTTCCATTGTCCTCTGTGGCAACAGCACTGCAGCTTGGCATTGCTTACAATGAAATCCTTGAAGTGATAAATTCTTGAAACTTTATGAATTGACATTGGCTCTAAAACATTGTCCATGTAGATTGAGGTGACACAGGGAGGGACAAGTGCTTGTGTTTATTTATGATCAGTCTGTATCCCATTTCTGTGGTGAGTAGGGAACTTTGGTTCTTAGAACAATAATTTAATTGAAGGTAATGTCTTGATATCCTGGAAGGCCATGGAAATAACAGCCATTTCTGTAGCTGACAGTTTGGAATGAAAGTCTCCAGGGAAGAACAATTCAGCTAAATGAGAAAAAGAAGCATTTATATTTTAAGAATAGTATCAAACCCCACAAAACCTACATATGCAGTTTGAGATTTCAAATTTCAGTGAGTTTTAACTCTGTGATAAGTCAAATGAGTCTGCTTTGTTCCACCAAAGGTCTTAGGAATAAAAGTGTTGGATTTCTTCAAGGACCAGTTTTACATTTAATTTCATTTGTAGCCAAATTAATTTATGTCTGAGAGGGGAATGGCCTGGGGATATGCATATGACCTTCCTGTTCTAAGGGGGAAATTTCTTTTGGCCACAGAAGAAAGGGAAAAAAAAAAACCAAAAAAACCTTTAAAAGGAAATAAAGTATGTAGAAATAATAACAGCCATACCTTATAATCTTGGCTCTTCCTGCCCTGACTGAACATGAGTGCCCAATACATATGTTATTCCTGAGAGATGCTTCTTACCCTGTTTATCAAAAATCCTCATAATGTGAATTCACAGGCTAATTAGGTAACCTGCATATCCTCCTTTGTGCCCAGCAAGCTTCTGCAAGGCCAAGCCAAGCAAACATTCACTTCACATAAATTGATCCCACTAACCCCACAGGGAAAGCCCCAACATGTCCTGGAGTGTGACATGGCAAAATTGCCTGAGTGCCACCCCTTTAGCACCCATCTTCAAATAGATAGAAGAATTGTATCTGGCAGTTGTAAGAATGCCTCTTCAGTCTCCTCTCTGTGGGATGAAGGTGCCCAAGTCCCTGACCTTCTCTTCCTCAGCTGTTTTCTGAGGAACTCATCACTCCTTTCTCCTCCTGGATTCTCTGCTCAACTCCATCCATCCTGTGAGTGTGACAAGGTTTGGCATTCTGGCTGAACTTTGCCAGCCTAGACAAAGGAACCATCCTACTTTGGTGAGGACAAAGTCAGCTCCAGTTAACTTGGGGCTTTAAGAAACAGAACAGCAACTCTCCATGTGGTTACTTAATTGCATCCATGTTCTATGTGATGAATAACATTTCCCACTTACAGAGCAAAATTAGTAGACAAATGCCCTTCTTCCTCCCAAGCAGGGGGCGGGGGAGGGTGTATGAAGATGTTGTATCTGTAAAAACAGATGTGTTATTTAAATGCTGCAAGCTAAACAAGGAATAATTAATGTTAACGTGCTGCCATTTGAGTTCTTAAAACCACATATGAGAACAATGTCTTAGACAGAAGGATCTGATTTAAGTTCAATTGTTACTTGCTAAACTTCCCTGACTGAATGGAAAATAATTTGGTTGGTTGTTCTTTGAGGTGGCAGGTTTAAATATCAATCTCTTCTATGCTATTTGGGTCTTGCTTTCAGTGCAATTCCTTCAAAATACAGATTCTTGACTGTCTAAATACTTAAGACCTCTACTGGATTCCACGATTCTACTGGAATTGTGTTTACACCATCTGAAACTTTGCCATATATTAACTGCCTTTTCTAGAAGAATCTCATCCAGTTGCAAGTCTTAATCCTAAGTTTTCTTCCTCTAAGTTACAGTTTTTTGTTGTCAACGGTGGCTCTAGAAAGTGAACTTTTTGTGAATGCACTGCACTTGGAAATGCAGGAACTGGAGTTCCTGAAGCTGCTCTTTCATTGGGGCAAAAATGACTGATAAGTATGACAAGCAGTGTGAAAATTGATACTGATCTGTCAATCTTTGAGGCATCCCCTCTTATTTCAAAGGAATTAATGAAAGCTGATTTTACATTTCTCCTCTCTGTTTAGCATAAGAGGAGTTCTAAATATGCATTATGTGGGGGTTTTTTGTTTTCAGTTCTACTTCATTCATAGAATGTAAATAATATATATATTTGTTACAATACAGTAAAATAATTTATTCCAATATATTAGTATGGAAAAAAATTAAAAATATACATGGGGAAATCCACCATCAGGGACAGCTTACTAATGGTCTTGAAAATGTCAGAAATGTTTATAAATAAAAATAAAAAATAAAGTTTCAACTGTATATATACATATATATATATATATATATATATATATATATATATATATGTATTAGCTGGGTGATAATAATTGATAGATTATGATCAGCTTTAGATGTTCACAATTTTGCAGTAGACAAAAACCCCACAAGCTTCTGGTAAAAAAAAGTTAAAATTTGTAGATGTGTATTTGATCTCCAGATTGCAAAGACCCTTAGATATCCAAGTTTTCAGTTTATTTCTCTGGCAAAATTTCAATTTATTTTACACAGACTCTGTGCTGTATAACAAAGGCCAAATTAAATATTGGATGGGGCTTGGAGCAGCCTCATCTGGTGGAAGGTGTTGCTGCCCATGGCAGGGGGTGGAATGAGATGAGCTTTAAGGTCCCTTCCAACCCCAAGTATTCTGTGATTCTAGGAAATACTGATAATATTGGTGTGTACTTGTATAGCCAGTGTCTCCATTCAGGTGGTGAATACATAGTTCTCCATTTTCACTGGAATTACCTGTATATTGTGTTTGCTATTCTCTTTGTAAAAGATGAGCTTGAAAATGTAAACCAGGTAAAACTAATTTTTAGATGTGTAGTAGTACTCCTGCATATCTGCTGAGAGCCCTGAGACAGAAAGTCTGAGAGTTGTGAACTCAGAGATGCATTGCTGTGAAACCATGGGCCATGTAATAGAAGCAAAGTGTTGTAACCCATCTAGTCATGCTCTGATGGACAAAGGAACCTGAAGGTCCCTCTCACTTTTCTATTTTCAAGGATAAGGAAAAAGCAAGGCAAGTGAGGAATTTCTGGCCTCAACCTTGAAGAGGTGTCACAGGATATTGTATCTACAAGGTGAAAGGAGAAAGAAAAACACTGTTGTTCCAAGTGGGTTAATAGAGCTGTGAAAAATTGTTGGAAAAAAATGCATGATGTGCTGAAGATTCGAGTCTTCTTAATACTTTCTGTCCTGTCTTGAATTAGGTCCTTGAAAGTGAGATTGTATGTGGCATTGCTGTTCCAAGGCAGTGATGCTGTGCTGTGTTTAGTATGGCACTGGGCTGCATTTATGTTCAAAATAATCTCAAGTTTTGGCTCTTGAATTTTCTGAATATGAGTGTGTAAAAAGAAACTTCTGAAGATTTTCAGCAGGACGAGAACAGAAGCTAGGATCTATCAATAAAGAACTTGTTGGTCAGGTATTCAGGCAGCTGGAAGTCTTTCTGGAGAACTGGACTGAAGGGAGACTTTCACCTGGGTCTCCTGCTTCCTAGAGAAGTGTCCAAATCATCAGCCTGTGGAAATGCAGACCAATGAGCATGAAAATAATCAACGACTGATAAAGTACAAACTATAGCATAAACAGAAATCTGTGGTCATGGATTCTCTTGCTGGAAATAGTTTGCTTTTTAAGGCAAACTATTGCTTTTAATGGGTGATATTTCTGCCTTTCCAGCTAGCTCTTTTTTTGGTAACTGTAATCTTATTAGGTGCATTTCTCTTATTTTCTCATGTGTTGTGCCAGGGGCCAGAGCACTTTTCTGATGGAATAATCATGCATTTGCCTTGATATCACACTGCTATCCTTGAACCCTGCTTTCTGCCAAGCAAAGAGAAAGGGATAGTACTTACTCAGTCTTTCAGGATTAGAGCCAAATCTGAAATACCTGCCAAATGAGCCAGTCAGCTGAAAGGCTTCTCTTCCTTTGTACTGCCTCTAGAAGACATGAGGAAAAAGAAAGTGGAAATGAGAAAAAGAAGACTGGCATTGGCCTTCAGTAGCTCATAAAGACAATTTTTACCCTTAGAACTGCTTGTGGGTGAAGAGCAGAAGCTCTTCTCTTTTAGCTGATACTGGCCTTGGCAGTGGAAATGGTCAAGGAGAAAGAGAATGAGGACAGAGAACGAGGGGGATTTAAGACTGGATAAGAGCATGATAATAGTATGTAAAATGGCCATCACATCTGGAGAATCCTGGTACACTTTTCATTATAAGTCTGAATGTGTGTTATCTAATTAAACATTCATCAAAGGTTTGTGAGAACTAATTTACTCATGTCTGTCTCCCCCCCAAATTAAAACAATGAAAGAAAACAGCTAATTCAAAGCCTTCTGTAACTGAAGTCCTTAAAAACATTCCACATGTAATTTCTTTCATAAAAGAAAAAACACAGCAAAGAAATACTTTGCTAGAGTCACTTTCTGTCAGCTAATCTCACATGAAAACAAAAGCTGTTATTGCTGCAAGGTCACTGTGAGAGAGAGGTTATGACTGCAGTAAAGGAGACATCAGCATTACATGGGGGCTGCTGGGTAGACAGAAGGCCTATTTATATGACAAGCAGAGGAGAAAACAAAGGCATTCAGGATTCTAGAGGCAAAATAGATCACCAGAGCACTAAATAGCTAAAATGTCTAACTCCTGAACAATTACAGTGATTCAGTAAGCTTGGGAGCTTTTGGTTTTGCTTTGTAGGAAGCAGAAGTCAGTGGAGGACGAACTTGACTTGACTCAAGAGGAAGAAATTTAGCAAGAAGTTTTTGTCTCTGTTCCTGAAAATAGTTTGGGGAGTTTCTTCACTGATGAGTAATACCAAAATGATCTGCTTACAAATCTGAGAATAAAAATTATACCAGCACCAGAGGAGAAATAAAAACCACGTGTGCTTATTATGTCAGGGTTTTTATTTGGGTGTAAAATTTCATTTCAGTGGGCTTGCATCTTGTACTGTTAGACAAGGAGCAAGGATAGCAGGAAGATGAATAAGATCTGAACAGATACAGTCTAAAAAAAATTCAAATAATTTAGGCTCTTAAATCTTGACTTTAGCTTACTCTATGGAACAGCTTGTCAGGGTATTGATCCTGGTTTTCAGGAGCACAGACTGAGGTCTCGTGCCTTGATTAAATATGTATGTGTATGTACCAGGATAATAAAAGCCACAAAACAATAAAGTGTTTCTGCACAGAGATTTCATTTTCACCCTTTTTGAATATTCAGCCTGGTAAGTCACATGAGCTTTGTAACTACCTATTGACTTCTGCTTCTTTTACACCTGGGCTTTTCTTCCAGAGGCACAACTGCAGTGATCTACATGCTTAAAGATGTGGGCTGATAGTCATGGTTTGAGCAGTGGCATTTCTGTTAAAATGTAATTGCTCTGTTATCCTGTACTCTGTTCCGTGAGAAGGATTTTTTCCTTCCCAGACACTGGTGTAGGTTTCAAGGTTCTTTCTTTCATTTCCATTCTAATTCATCAACAGGAACTTGTGTGAGAATCAAATCCTTTGTACTCGGAATAAGTAAGTGTTGCATTGCTGTTAGCTGATAATTGTTGTGGTCTTCACTTCCAAACAACTTCTAATTTGTTGAATCATTTTAACTTTTAACTTAATTTTTTGCAGTAATTGTTGCACTGACATCAAAATGGTTTGTTTGGTCAAGCCTCATGTGGTGTTGTGAAACACTGGTCTCTCCATTTCCAACTCACTGCTTTTGCTTTGGTCTAAAAAGGATTCTAAGACCTTGTCTGTCCACAAAAGAGTGTTTGTCAAAATTGGTATTCCAGTGTAATTGCATGACAAAACAAATAGGTTCATGCTCAGAGTGTTTGGTCTTATAATGGGGTGGGTTTTTTAATATAGCTTAGTTCATTTACTTGATATAAGCTAAACACAGTAAACATAATTTTAACCTCAGCAAAACTATTTGGGCAGGCATTTGCAGAAATCTTGCTAACATTGTTCCGAGGACACCTTCAGTGACTGGTAAAACTGGAAGCATAGACAAGCCTGCTTTCATCCTAGTCCTCAGGAACAGGAAGGCACTGACATCAACAGGAGCTGGATTGGCTTCTACATGGTTATTCACTGAGAGTACATGGGCATCCCATTTTTGTTATGCTCCTGTCCCTTAAATCTAATGTTGAAGTACATGGATTGAAAAAAAACCACAATAACGAATTGTTTAAAGCTCTCTGAGTTTTCCATTTGCTAATACTCATTTTCTCTGAAATATTATTTTGTTGCAATGTAGCAGTGAAAACTGTACACTGACAAAGAAGTAAAGATGTGGGGACACACTGTCTCTAACACCTAAGAATTAGATCTGATGTCTGTGTTACCTTGTCTATTTTCCTATGCTTCCTGTAAATATCTGCTATATTTACAGCCTTGAACTGCCATAAAATTTCTTATTGAAGAAATTGCACCTTTCTTAGACAAACCACTTGCATCTTCTGTTCCTTTCAATAGCAGGAACCTGTTGGAATTAGACAGAGACTGTGAAAATTACAGAAGTGCTTGTATCATGTAATCTAATTGAATAATTTAATGAAAACCCATCAAACAGTTTCATTATGGGTCAAATGATAGTGATCATTTGACCACATTTGATCATTTGGCTTTTGGTAAGCCACCAAAAGCTGGGGAAGGGAAATGGGTAAGGAGAAGTTGGCATTCTTTAAAGTGTTGAGCTAAGTGAACAGGCAAACTGGAAAAGAGAATATGTATCTTTTATTACATTGGCCTCAATGTGATGTATATGTGCATTCATTTGGTTTATGCTTCTCTTTGCATCTCATGCAATGACACTTTTATAATTCAGTACCAGTAAACCAAAGGAATTAGTTGTTTGAATAAGGGGGAAATGGCAAGAAATGTATCTGTTGGTAGAAAAGGGAAGGCTGAGAACAAGTAATGTGTATGCAAAGTTTCCTTCTAGAAGTCACTGCTTTTTCTCTGTCCTTTTTAAAATTTGGGAGAGGGGGGGTCAAAATAACTTTTTATTTAAAAGTTTTAGTGGGTGGATTGTATACGTCCTGTTTCTTCTGCAAAAAAACCATCTGGATTGCAAAAATCCTCCCAAAAATCAATCTGGCTTGGTCTATTTGTTGGTGGTGTCAAAGCAGCTGAGCAGATAGGGATATTATGTAAACCCATATAAATGACTCTGGGGTACTAAGCAATAATAATGAGAGATGCTTCCCATGGGTAAGGTTTAATAGATGTAAAGCAAAATAGTTTAATAGAATGTTACATCTGGTATTACTTAAATTTTAAATTATTTAAGAGTTCTCCACATTAAATTCAGTTCTAAATTATTTTGGGGGTTTTGTTCGTTTGGTTGGTTGGTTTTTTGGGGTTTATTTGTTGGGTTTTTTGTTTGGGTTTTGTTTGGTTTTTTTTTTTTTTTTTGTGATGGTTTTTGTTTTTTCTTTTTGAAGGGGAGGAAACTCCACCTGTTTTTATCCCTTTGAAATTGCCAAAAAGAAAAAAAAATCACCTATCATGGATATTTTATTTTCCACAGGCTCAATTTCACTGTATTCCAAAGAGAACAGGAAGAATAATGGCAAACCCACTCTCTCCAGTGGGTTAGGGAGTCTCATGAGTCTGTAGGTGCTGAAGGCAGCAGTAACCTGTGATTCCAAGTGCTCTCTGTTTCGCTAGGGCCACATGGCTCTGATCCCTGCTTGTGGCAGTACTACTGCCACATAAATTTTAACCCATAACCTTCCACCACAGTCTGTCATTGATAATTTTCTTTCTTGGGAAAAATTTCTGGTCAGATTATTCATTGGCTTTAAAATTTCCCATTCTAAAATCAGTAGCATTTTGCTTCATTCATGGTCTTCAGGCAACTTTTATAATCTTGGTAGCCTTAGAAATCTGCAGTCAGAGGCAGCAGTCTGGTTACTCCCCTGTACCACTTCAGTTTATGACTATTTTTCCTTTTAGTAAAATATGAGCTCAAGAGCTGAGGCTATTCCTTTTTCTGAGTCTCCAGCTGCTGTTCTGGAGACAGGCAGTAACTACAAGGCTGTTTACCATGCAGGAGAGTACCAATTCTTTCCAAGGTGTTTTAACAGTGTAAAGAATGGCTAAACAGGGCACCCTTGGATTTGTGTCTAATTCATTCATTTCCCTGTGTCCACCTGCTTTTCTTTCTCTGAAAGACTTAGGTATTGTCTTCTGTACAGGTCAGAGAAGTGTTCAATGTGAAGACCACTGCAATCACCATAAGAATTCCCAGCTGGAATTCAGTTTGCTGCTTGTGGCTGACATGCCAAGAAGGACATAATTCTAGTGCTTTCACAGCTTTACTGTTGAAATTCTGGTAAGTGATTAAACTTTGGGAGGTTTTTTATTGTTTTAGAACAAGCAGGTGGGACTCAGCAATGTGTTAGGCTCCAAAGTGCGGAATACAAAGTAACTTATTTTTATAAAATGACCTGGGGTTTGGTACTCAGCCATCTCATCTGAACTGACACGGGTAGATACTGCACAGGGAGATGGGTGGGAGGCTCTTCTTTCCTGCTCCACTGACTGGGAGTATCCATTAGGCTTTTCTTGAAGGTGATAGATGTCCTACTTTCTCATCAACCACTCATTCAAATAACTTTTTTAATGCAACAGGAGAACTCAATTTTACAGTATTAGGTGATCTTGGTTTGTCTCCGTTTTTCAGAGGTGGCGCAGGCGACTTCACTGAAGTTCTGTTTTGCTTCTGTAACTGTCTTACCTTCACACCATCATCATGGCTGTGAAGAGAGATGGTGTTTGCCCTGTGCAAGGCACCTCCCCTGGTAGGTGGGTGCATCCCCTCTAAGTCGTTCCCCTCCTGAACAAGAAAACCAAGCTCTGTTTTCACCTGGGAAAACTTGCGGGGTTTTTTGCACATCTCAGAACCTTTACCTCAGGCAAGAACAGAGCAGCAGCCATGCCCAAGATATCATTTTCTCTTGAAATTAGGTGTACATGCACATATTGTTCCCTGAATTGCTTTGAGATTCCCTAAAAAAATACTTTGCTTTTCCTTTTCCACTTTTTCTCTGTGACTTCACAGAGCCTGTAATCTCCATTGGACCGAGACAGAGAAGACTGTGCATGATTTTATGAGGTGTCTGTTTGCTTTCTACTGGGTAGCTGAAACTGAAGTCCCTCACTGATGGTTCTCCAACATCAGCCTCCTCTCATCTGCTGAGGAGCCAGGCACCAACATCCAAATGCATCTGGAAAACAATGCTTTTATTTGTCCTGGTAAACTAAGTGGGTCCGTGATGTGGGCGACTCAGACACTGGATCTCCATCCCATGGCTTTAAATTTTAAGAGTGCACTCTAGCACAATTTGAGTCCATGCAATCTCTCTGCTAAACCAAACTTGTGAGGATATTTATCCTGCCAAATTCAAGCTTGTGGGCTATAAGACCATCTGTCCTGTATGTAGGAACTTACTGGAGCTCTTCTGCTCACTGTTTTGCCAAGTCCAGATCTGAAGGGCACCTTTGTTTTCCTCATCCAGCTGCCCCTGTTGGCACAGACCTAAGCCTACTTTTCAGTGAATTCAAAAGCCAGTGGAAGATGGTGTCAGGAAGGGGTTCTTCCTCCCACCACTGGTAACTCATGCCAGTCTAACTGCTGTCTACTGCTAATTGCAAAACCTACATTTCAGAGGAAAACCAATACTGTTTCAATATATGGATTTAGTCCTACTTATCTTTTGAGTAACAAAAGAAAGGGTTTAGAAGTTTAGAAAATGGCTTCATCTTTGATACGTGCCTGGCAGGTGTCCTGACAGGGACAGTCCCATCAGCAAGCAGCAGTACCACCTCTCCCTAAAGAGAACTCCACAGCAGATGTAGTACCTGACAAAACGAAGGGACCTGGCTGTTCCCTGACACTTTTAAACTATTATGAAAGGTATAGGGGAGAAAATGAGTGTTGGTCATTTTCATCCTGTGGGACTGTTGCAGTGTGTTGGGTTTTTATGTTGTCTCTGTAATTGTCTGGCTGAGGATCAGGATTAGTCACTGAACCTAACTTTGCTTTTGAGCTACATTCATACAGCTTCTTTAGGGTCAAGCTGACTCTGTAGGCATGCTTTTTGTCTTGGGCCTTTAGTGATAAGAAATTTGCAGGAGTGGTAATTAAATCTTTACTTCCAGGCCACCTATGGTGCTGGTGGTGTTTGTCTCTCTTGAAGTTCAGAAAATTGTTTTTTATAGAAGGATTGTAAGTTTTCCTGTATGTTTTTCTTTGCATTTATTCTAGATCACCCTATGACAGTAAATTCTATTCTGTACTTGCTAAAACCTTGGAAGATCTGGTTGGTTTTGGAAAGGCAGTACAGTTTCTGTACCATTGCCTTCATAGCTTTGCAGTAATAAAGCTTGACTCTGTGTTTTCCAGTGCTACAACTGGACTTAAAAGGTAATACAAATAGCAGCATAGCAATAACAGGTGCCTTACAGATGTCTGTGTCTTTATCAGCCCCTTCCTCTTTCTTATATGCTACCCTGGAAATAATAAAAGCAGTCCTGGAAAGAATTGTCTGCATGTTGGATTCAGGGAACCCTCTCAATGTTAAACACATTGAAATTGGGTTAAATCTGATAAAGGATATCAGAGGTTCAATAAAGTTCTGCACTGTAAATGCAAATCAGACAAATCTCTTCTAAAGGCACACATCCCCCAGACAGATGTGTGAAATTAAGCTGTGTACAGTGCTTTGGGAACTTGTTTCAAACGCCTAACTCCAAGTAGGATATATGCTAAATAAACCATAACTTGAACCAAATATGTAATATTTATCATACAATGAACAAAAAGTGTATTCCAGCCAGCATTGTTAAAGCTCTCTAGAAACATGAGTGAACTTAAAATTTAGGTGGTCATGGCTCAGATTTTAGTTGAGAAAAATGCCAGAACCTAACAACGGTATATTGCAATTGGGCCAGTAATGAGTGGAGGAGTTCTACATCAGCATCTCTCAGTGTGGTTTTCAGGGTGTTGGGCCCATCTCTTTAACCCTGTCAGTGGTGCTGTATCACATAAGCACAGTGATGGGGCACCTTGCTGTGTGTGGAACTCCTTGATATTTCTGTGGTTTGAGACCATGTGGATAAAGCTCACAAAGCAAGGCTACTGCTACTGCAGTGGTCAGCATCTCATGTTCTGGCTTTCTGCTCTTCCTGGCAGTTGGACATGAATGGTTTCTGTGACATGAACTGTCTAATGCCAAAGCAAGGGTTACATTTCACTTCAGAAGTGAGCAGCATGAACTGTGACTCAGGAGATCCCATGCAAACACCACTTCTTACAACACAAGTAGTGCTAAGAAAGAGCACAGATCCTCATGCAGCTGGCATGGCTGTGTGAGTGTGTCTCACATGCACTGACTTCTGAAAATGAGCATTTGTTACTTTGGACCCCACCTAAAAGTTTTCCTTTGATCTTAGCTGAACATTTGTTGGGGGTTTTCAATAGTCAGTGCAGATGTTTGAAAGAAACAAATCTGTAACAGGGAGTCCATGGTAAATACTTCTTCAGATAAGGTAAAACTAACTGTTCTTATTTTCCAAACCAGTCAAAGCAGACACTGACTCCATCAAATCTTCTGCTTTATATCCACGAGAATGTACAGAAGCTGAACACCTCTGTGACTGCCTTCCCATAGAATCTGTATGGACCATTATTTCTGTATACAGGTATGAGATTTGTAAAGGTTTAAACTCCTGGCTAACACAGCAATGCCTGCAGTGCCAATTCAGAGAGAGAGAAAGTGCTGCAAAAGTGGAGAAACAGTGATACCCTGAGGTTGTGGGAAGATGAGATCACTCAGGGATGTGTTGAATGCTAATATTATGTGAATGCTGATGACCACACCTTCCCAGGGGCAGAATAACTCACTCAGCTAAAGGGAAAAGTTTCTGAATACAGCCTCTAAAGCTGCAAGAATAATTTGTCCAGGGACAGGTTCATACTTGTTTGGCAGATTTTTTCAGTGCTCTGCTCGAAGAGCAAGAGAACCTAGGAGAATCAGTATTTAGGAAAAAAAAAAAGAAAGTACATAAAAATTATAAATCCTAATGGTCTTGTAGAGATGCAGATAGCAATGGGTTTGTTAGAGCTGCAAGTAGGAATGCCAGTAAAGATGATACCTTTCAAATGAATATAGGAACAGGAACATTGGTAGGGAAAAGAAAAGAGCATAGTTTGTTTCCATTTACATGGATATAATAATAAAAGACAAGCAGAAAATTTAAGGTAGTGGTTGTAAGAATTAAGACACTGAATAAAGATGGTCTTTACCCCATGGTGAATTTATTCAGTTGGGCTTGAACCCAACACTAAATGTACTTTGGGCCAGAAGATGGAACAGGAAGGACTGAAATCTGGGTTGTGGGAGGGAAAGGAAATAAACCCTTTTGCTGTCATGTGTGAGGGGATTGTGGTGCAGGAGCTGAGACACAGTTCCATGATTCCCTAAAGAGCACCTTGATCAAATGTAGGCCTGCATTTTAGCTGGCAAAACATAAATTTAAACTTCAAAATATGTGGAAAAGCCTAGAAAAGAAACCAGATTACTGAGATACATTATATGCAGGGAGAAGGAAGAAGGTATCAAAAGTGGGATTGAAATGGCAGTTTGGAGGCATCACTGGAAGAGAGTTGTTCTTTGCCATGAAGAGCTACATGAGCACTCAGGTGATCCTTGGGACAGGCAGTAAGTGATGTGCTGTATCCATAATATGGAGCTGAAGGAAGACTGCAGGGAAAGTGTGCAAAGCTACAGCTGTGAACCATTAATATAAAGATTAACAGAAATTGGGGCAGTAGAAGTGGGTGCCTAGGTGGAAAGGAGGAAGAATGAAGCTGAGGATGTTGGTCATTGACACCTTTTTCAGAACAGAAATTTTGGTGCAGAAATACAGGCAGAACAATCTTTTTGGACATTTAAATAAAAAATCTCACCAATATTAAATTAGAAATTTTTAAATTTTAAGAACAGGTTTTTTATTGGTTTTACTGTATTTGAAATCAGCCTGCAATTGCAGTTACAGAAACCAGTGTAAGATATTTTTCATATAAATACTAGTTAATCAAATTTCCCTCACCTTTCATGTAAAGTGAAGAGACTCTTTGCCTCTTTGACTCCAAATAGCTTTGGTTTTGAAGTAATTTCTGAGGCACAAGCAGTAAGGCTTTCTCCCAAATTAGTACATTCCTTCTTTTTACCTGTCATTTAATACTTACTTAAAGAGCTATAGGCAGTACTTTCATGCATTAAATACAATTTATTGACTAACTTGAAGAAAAAGTACAACTTGTCCCATGAAATGTGTTGTTTGCCATTTGCTGTCTCATTAAATACTTTGGCTTGTTTCATGGTAGCTTTTTGCTGCTGAACTTTTGAAAGATAACATGAAACATAACAGGAAGCAAAAGTTTGCCATTTTTTTCTTTTTTTCTCCCCTCAGAAGTGGAGTCTGTACTTCTATTGCTCTAGTAAAGCAGTGTTTGTGTAGGGTTATTTATAATTTACAAAACACAAAAGTCTATCCAGCTCATCCACATGTGGCCTACGTGACTCAAATAATTACTCAGTTAAATACCATATTTACAGATAAGAGAAAAATGAGTTGTGATTTTGCAATACCTCATCAAGTGGGCTATGTTTTTTAAAAACAAAATGTCTTTCATTTATTCCATGGTTATTTTACTCTGTTCAGTGCAGGAAATGAAAAGGTAATCTTAAGGTTCGTGTTTGTCAGAGAGTTCTAGGGCTCATCCTGTGCATTCTGCAATCCCCAAATTGTTTCCTATTTCCTTTTCTCCAGTAAGTCTTTGAGTGAATATTCTTTGTGGAATTGATTTCCTTTATTCATAGAGATGTGAGGGAAACATCATACTAAAGGTATGGTAATAAAGGGTGAAAGAAAAAATTGTTCAGTTCTGCTCTCACATTTGTGTAGGTATATGTGATTCTGTAATACTAACTGAAAATTAGAAGGCATTTTTGAGAGAGAAAATTGCTTCCAATGTGGGATAGCATTCAAAATACATACTGGTGGAGTTCCTTATATGTATTGTGCCTGACAAGGTTTGAGTATGGAACAGCTGGCAAGCAAACACACTGGTTTAGTACCTTATTGTGCAGCTTATATGGGCTGTAGGAAGCCAGCAAGGAAATTTTAAGTCAAACTGAGAGCCTTGGGATTTCAGATTTTCCTGTGCTTTCAAAGGCTGTGATTGTAAATGTGTATATTAGAGAATTCTTCAGTTTGATTCAGGCTGATGATATATGTCACTACCTGATACATGTTTGCAGTAAGAGGAGGCTGAAATTCAGATCAATGAGAAACCAGTTGACCTCTGTGTACTTACACACTTTTTCTCCCACAATGAAAATTTTATAGTCCCAGTTTTCAAAAATATCCAACAGTTCTTTGTGGAAGCCATTGCCAGGTGAGAAGCACTAAGTGAAGCCAGTATTCGAGCTGTCTCAAAAGGGGAGAGGGGTTTTTCATGACTAGTCGTGATGGTTTTGCATGGGAAAAGCAGTACACTAGTTTATACCCACTGGAACCTCATAGCTGGAAGTTCCCAGGCAGTTTAGGATGAAATTACAGTATTATATGATGGTTCCCCATGAGCAGAAATGGCTGTCACTAGACCTGCACACAAAATTTGCTCTAATACGTCTTTCTAGGTATACACCAGCAGTTACCAGGATTTCCAAATCAATTTACCTTGTGTTTGTAAACTGTTTCATCCTGTATGTCATTTAAATATGTCCACATCTTTTGTACTAAAGCATCTATTAGCACCTGAAGGGAAATTATAACAGTCCTTGTTATGTTAGCAATTAACCATGTGAGTTAACTTCAGCAGCTGTAGTTGGAAGAGTAGAGACAGGCTGTGAGGTGTTGGATTTATAAGCAGCACTGGTAATTAATAAAGACACAAAGCAAATTACTGCTTGTGATAAACATCTGTGATTGTGAGAACAGTGCCCATGCTCAGTTGAAGTGGACATGGCCTGGATGGTTCTCTTTTTAGTGTGGATGAGTTGGGGGGACTAACCTTTTAACTGAGACTCACTGGGAAGCTAAATTTAAGTACTAAGCATCTTAAGATTAAAAGTGGTGTCTTATGCTATATAGAAATCATGATTTGTCCACCTCATGCATTTCCTCTGTGAGGCTGAAGCCATGTCTCAGTACAAAATCACTGCCAAGCTGAAACCAGAATCCTGTCAGTTCTTTCATACAGTTTTCTGGAAAGATGTGGCCTTGCCAGGACAAGTGGGGGCTGCTGCAATGTCCTAGGAGTAAAACAGTGTCTTGGCTTTTCCTGTGAGTGAAAGAGATTTTGTATAGCAATGGGTGAAAGTTGAAAACTCATTTCAGTGTGTTTCCCACTCAGTGGCCCTGCTGTGAGTGTGGTCAGAAGCATTTACAGTCCCTGAGATGGAGCTGATGGCATCTCACAGCGATCCCACTTCAGTTGTCACTAGGGCAGCTCTGGTTTAGCAAAGAATTCTGCTGTGTGCCATGAGGTAGGAACAAATATCTGCACATCAGCAGGAGAAATTGTGGTCCAAAGGGAGGGACAACGAATTTCTTACCCTTGTACAGTGTGACTGTAGTTACTAGGTGGGTTTGATCCACCTGCAGCATTCCTTCCAGCCTTCCTGCTGTTTCTCCTTGAACACTGCTCAGCTGCATGGCTGCTCTTCCACTGCACTGTGCCTTTCACTTGCCTGTTTTGCCCATGAACATCTTCTGACCAGATTACTTTTGGCTTTAGAAAGGAGTAAAAATGGCAATTTCTCATGACCAGTTTTCCAAATAGGAGGTGTGCCTACAATTAGAGGAGTTTAAGCAATGTTGGATTTCATAATTGTTGTCTGCAGTGAGCTCCTGGCTGTAGCAGTAATCTCTGGACATGGAGAGCACTGTGTGATGCACAGCAAACTTCAGTAGAATCAGTTCTTTGTAAGCTGGTCTCTTGCACTCTGGTTTCAGTTGTTTCCCTTATTCTCAGCAGAGCTTGGGAGATGTTGCTGCAGTTTCCTCTGAAATTTGGATCAGAGGGGCTGTCCATGAAGATGCTTGAGCAATTTAGGATCTCAGAAACTTTTTCCACATTGGAATGGCATATGTGTGTGTGTAGGAAAAATCCTGGTGGTTGAAGTTCTCTGATTTTATGAAAATAGAAAGCCTTCTATTAAATTAGGTTTGTTCTTGGTTTGTTTGAACTATTCTTTAAAAAACAACCTAAATCCCACCACTCTTTATCAATCAGATGCTTTTATTTCCTGTTTTCCTTTCCCATTTAGAAGTTTTACAGACAGTAAACACATGTTTTCAGCTCTTACAAATGGAAATGTTTGATGTTATTTATGAATTTATTTTTTCCTGGAGTCTGTTAACAATAAAGCTTTGGAAAGGCATCCTTGCCAAATAACAGTGTTAAAAATTTTGCTTAAATTGATAGACAGAGAATACTGTCTCATGTAATTTGTATCCAGATCTTCCTGTAGCAAATTTTTATGATGGGAATGTAAACACACCTACAGTCCAGCAGAGGAGGACTTCTGATATTACAATATGTTTAAATAGTATTACATTTTTCTAAGTAGTAGTATATACATTTTTCTACATTTTTCTTTAAATGTAGCATATACATTTTTCTAAGTATAACTGTCTGAAATTGACTTCTCACTGATGTAAGTGGAGTTTAATAAAATTACTGTTTTAAAAAAACCTTAAAGAAAAAAAGAGTGTATACAGCAGCATATACTACTGTGTCTTGTTTGGATTCTGTAGTACCTCTTTCAGTCATGTCATAAAATTCCTTTATGTTATGTATCAACCATGCACTATTTCTTTTCTTTCAAATCAAAAGGCAGTCCAAAATTTTAAACTCAAACCATAGCCATTGATCCCAATCCAGCTAGTGTCCCCTGTGTATTTTAAAATAAGGTTATAAATAGGAGAAAAGGAAGATAAGGTAGAAAGCTAGAATTAAGTTCATGTCAATCTTTTGTAGTTTTGCAGCATCAAAATAATTAACCTTTACCTGTTCATAAATAATTGCATTACTGTGACTGTAACTTAAAATGAACTTCAAGGCAATTCACTCTCAGATATGGTTTCCTTCAAGTCAGGAGAGCAGATACCACAGTGAATGTCCCAAAAAGTATTCCTTCTAATTTCCCCAGTATTTAAGGGTGATACAGGTAGGAGAATGAAACGCTTTAACTTTTTGCAACAGTGATTTTATAAATTAAACTGGAAAAAAGGCAACTCAGAACCTACTGATAGTGTCAGACATTTGGAAAAGCTTTGTGTGTTTGTTAAGGTCAGCTTTCTCTGACTCTGTACTGCATTGCCATGGTATGGTCAGTTTGTCCTTTGTGGCAGCAGCTTTTATCCTGGTCAGATGTGCTGCAGGAGCCTGTGGAATTTTGTGCTTCTGCTGCTAATTTCCATTATATCTCTAAATACTTCACTGTACTGAGCAAGAGTTTCAATTACCATCTTCATGCCATGACATCCAGATGCTGAGAATTTATTTCTGTTCACGTGAAAGAAGCAGGCTTGGAAAACACTTATCAGATGGTCTCTATTACAAATTTATACAGCACCTACAGCAGAAATAAGAATGCAGTCTCAAGAGCATGCAGGTATTAGCCTTTCTAAAAGAAGGTTGACTGTGTTACTTTTCATCTCAGGCAACATCCCTCTGTGGAAAAAGGCTGTAGAAATTAATTTGGATTAAATAAATGCATGATTTTATATAGAAATCATTCTAAAAGCACCTACATTTTGTTGCTATGCATTTTAGTTTTGAGAGATCTCATTATTCATCTGTAATGCTGTAGCAGGACCACCACATTCACATTGGTGGTTAACATCATATATAATGGAATATTTTCCTCAGAGTTGCAGTGTGTACTGTAATCCTTAGTATATACATGTTAGACTCAGTTAATATTTAGTGTTTTGGAAGTGTTAGGAAATGGCTTATTTGTCTTTTATTTTTTTTTTAATTAGATTCATAGTGCAGTAGTATCTTTAAAATACCTCAGCTAAGCAGAATTGTCCTCAGTCTGAAAGGCTCAAGAATGAACACTGAATTTTGACAAGTGAGGATTAAAAGCAACTGACTGGTTTAGCTTTATGTACACATCCATACATGTACACACTCTCCTTTGTGGCTGGGGCTGAATGCCCTGGCAAATGCAGAGCAGCAGAGCTTTGCACAGTGCAGGTGAGCAGGCTCTCTGAGAGTGGAGAGGATTTTTTGATGCAGCCTCTGTGCTGGTTCAGTGACAAAGCCTGGGCTGGTACCTTCTGCCTACACCCAACTTGTGGATATGGGCCACTGAGTAAATAATAAAGACACAGTTTGGAGGGAGAAAATGATGGCTGGAAACAATCAGTATGGATTTACCAAGGTTTTACTCGTTGCCTTCTAGGATTAAACAGCTGGATGAAGCTGCTGGATGAGCAGTAGATGTTATTTATCTTAACTTCAGTAAGAATTTTTGGACAAGGTCTACAAATTTTCCTGTGTCCAATTCAGAATTTGGGTGGGTGGACAAATAATTGCATAATTAGTGGTTGGCTGGTCTGGCTTAGAGGGTAGTGATTAATGGCTCATATTCTAGCACCACAGGATGTTTTTTGTCCCGTGTGACACTTTCAGCAGTGCCCTGGAGGAGGTGATAGAGGCATGCTCGTGAGGTTGGTAGATGACACTAAATTACAGAGATCAAGTGATGGACCTGAGGACAGGGCTGTTGGCTCAGAGGGACCTAGACAGGATGGAGGGATGGGCCAGCAGGAGCCCTACAAAATTCTGCAGGAATAAATACAGCACCATGTACTTGGGAGAGAAGAATCTTCCTACAGTGGTGGAGGCTGGGGAGCAGCTGTGCAGGGACAGGCCTGGGGTGTTGGCAGAGAGCTGAGCAAGAGCCAGCCCTGTGCCATGGCACTGACAATGGCCAGCAGCATCCTGGGCTGCTGTGACACAGGCTGCATTGGCAGGAGCAGCCAGGAGGCTGAGGGAAGAGATTATTCCTCTTACATACAGTTCTTCAAACCTCATCTAGAAAGCTCCAGGCAGTTTAGGGTCCTTCAGTATGAGAAAGGTATTGATATGCCCAGCAAAGGGCCACCACAATGGTCAGGGGGCTACAGGTTTTTTAGGAGGGGAGGCTGAGGGTGCTGGTACTGCTAATTCCAGACAGAAGAAAGCTTTGGAGGAAAGGGGGATTTAATAACAGCCTTCCAGTTTCCAAAGGAGGTTATTGAGATGATGGAGTCCCAGCAGTGAAAAATGAGAGAATACAGAGACAATGATCATAAATTGAAACAAGAGGTTCAGACTGGATGTAAAGAATAAATCTTTCCTGAGTTCAGCCAAGCAGGCAGTGGAAGAGGTTGCCCAGACTGGTTGTGGAATCCCCACCATTGAAGGATTTCAGGACCCACCAAGATGAAGCTGTGGGCAACCTCATCTAAACTAATACCTGTCCTTGCATTAAGCAGGAGGTGGCAGCTGAGACTTCCTGAGGTCCTTCCAAACTCAGTTATACTTTGATTCTGTAATAACTGGTTGAAATGTGCACAGCTCTACACAGCTGGAAAAGAATTCTACTTTTTCATTCTTTCTCTGTGCTGGGCAGATATTGCCTGAAACCTCCTGAGGTTGTTGAACTCATGAACATACATGAACTTACCAAGAATGCTGTAGCAAAAAGGTTCATATGGCAGAGGGTTTAAACCTGGAGCCAGTTTCTATGCCACAGGGCATGTTCAGCACAAATCTGTGCCTTGGGCAATGCTTCAGCCACTTTCCCACAGGGGAGAAAAATGAATCTCATCTTATGGTGAGACCAAAGAGCCTCCTTCCCTTCCTGTCTTCCTTCCTCCCTCCCTGAATTGTTCTCCTGATTGGTATATTTTAACTTGTACTGCCTTTTCAAAATCTGCATCTTTTAGTAGTTTTAAGGATTTCTAAATTTAGAAATTACTATATATATATATGAATCTTTTTGATGGAAAAATGTAGCAAAAAGTGCCCTTTTGCCAATGTAGAATGGAAAATACCAGCATGATTTGCATGTGAGATTGCTGTGATGATTCTAAAATTTAGTAATGTGTATAGAATTTTGGTTTAGTTCAGATATACTTTCCTTAATTTTAGGTGTATTTCTTCTCTATCTTTAAAAGGAAAGGAGAACACCTCTTCTGGAATTCAGCTCCCATCTCTTTATCTGTTCAAGTGGATTGTCAAGTGGCTTTCTCTAACTAAAAGCTGAGAGTGTGGTATTTACCTCACAGGTTAGCTTTTTACAAGAAAAATTGCCCCTCATATATTTCTGGTTTGATATGCCACTTTAGAAGGTCTCTTTGCCTGATCCAGTGCTTGCTGAAACATGGAATCTGGGGTTTTTTCCCATTGCCTTCAGTAAACACAATCCCAGCAATCCAGAATTAGGCACCTTCAATGTTGCTTATCTGGGAAGCAACACAAAATTCTTTTTGGACATAAATCAGGATATCCTTGATTTTTTCTGTCCAAGCAGCAGAAAGCAGCCTGATCAGGTTATCTGGGCCAGTGCTGCAAAATTCTTAGCAGGCTTGTACTAGAGGATAGGAGTGAACCCTGTCCAGGTGACTCATCACAGACTCATCACAAGCTCTAGGAGGGTTGTCCAAGAAAGCATCTGATTGACTCTTTGGCAACACCAACAGCCTGCTAAGCCCATTTCACGTTTCTACACGTGTCTGTGATTAAGAAAAACCAGTGATCCCACCACAGTGTCAATGTCATGTTTCCATCTCTGTGAGTCAGCCATTTAGAGGAGAATGGGAAGCATAAAGAAGCCTGGCAGCCCAGATTTCCATCTAAGAGGTGACAGAAGACAGTTTCCATGGGGCTGCATCAACCCCTGAGATGGAGACAATTTCCTTTAACTGTGGCATCATCCCTGCACAAAGGTTGGACTCAGAATGTTCCCCTCCTGTATTCATGTAAGGCAGCAGATTGCCAAGCAGAACACTGAAAATGCCTTTGATACATCTGTCCAGGTGACTCATCTGTGAGCACTTTGATCTGAGCAGCAAATTGAATCAAGGCATCTCTGAAATGGGTGGGTCACCCTTGTGCAAAACTCAAATCCTTCACATGACCAACTGCACTGGAGAGATTTAAGGGAGTGCCATAATTTTTAGATTTTATTTCCACCATTCTATATGAAAAATATTTCCGTGAAATCAGGGCAAAAGAATAAAATACCTACAGTTACGAATTTTGAAAACAATAATTTGAGTTTATAGTTCACCTTCTGAGATTTACATTAGAGCTCTAATTTGCCAGATCCACCAAGCAATTTTATCTTCTGCAGGCAGAGCTGACTATGTAAGACTGGTCCAAGAATCCCCTTCAGTGAATCCCTACACAGCAATACCCTGTACTAGTTCTGAGATTACAAATGACCTGCACTGTGACATCAGAGGCAAAGGCTGGCTCAGGGACTGGGGTACCTCAGAAGCCCAAAAGGCTCCTGCTGAAGTCAGTAGGAGCCCTGGACCTTTGGCCTTTTTTACTTGGATGAAAATGCTTTCTTTGTAGTTTTATGAACTTAGGAATTTGTGCTCTTAATCCTGTTCCCTTGGAGTTTAGAGAGAGGATGTGTTGTAGTTGCAAAACTCAGCAGGTGAAGTCATGAAGCAGAATCTCTAGAGAAGTAGAGCTTTTGCAGTTTGATTTGCAAGAAAAATATGCTCACAAGGAGTCTTGGGCTTAGGTTCAGAAAGAAATTGATACACATACCTTTTGCAAAAAGCTGTTCTGCAGAAGGAGAGGATAAGTGTGCTCCCTCCTTTTTAATGCTTCCCTTGGGAAGCAAAATGGGGAGAGAATCCTATGTAAACGTTTCCATTAGACCTACTGATTGTAAAGCACAGCTTTAGCTCAAAATTTCAATTTGGATCAGTTTCCTCCATATTTTGTAGGTTTTTAAACATTTGTGATAATTTATTCTGCTGTAATTTGCATTTGCTTTCAGATAGGAAAAACTTAGTATGGCATCTGGAGGTCCATTTGAAAAAGGAATGTCCTTACCAGGGTAATTACTGGTGCAGAGTGTGGGACTAATTCATCTTCCTTCATTGTTAGTCCCAGTGTTAACAATGAGCTGATGAGTTCAGAGCTACTCTGGCAGGTTGGGGCTCCACTGGTAGTTGCAGTTCTATATGTGTGTCAGACCATCTTATTTTGCATTAATTTCCAAGTTTTTCTCCTAGGAGTTCCAGGGAGTTCCAATATGGAACTTTCGTGCGGGGTGAAACGGGAGCTCTGGTAACTGATCTCTTCTCTTCCAGGGTTAGTTGGCTCTCTCACTGCTTGTGTTGGCACTGCTTGGTTTTAAAGCTTCCAATTACAAAATTTTGTCTTTTTGCCTGAAAAAGTGAAGTTCATTTTGAGGTTAATTGAAGCTGTATTACAATGGCAGATATTTCACCTATTGTTACATTAAACTGTGTTCCAGCTTGTGTTTGGTCTCAGGATCCTGTACCATATCCCTCTTATATTAATTGAACTGTATTACACTCTAGTGAGAGAGTTTTAATACAAAGAAATGAGTTTTAATACAAAGAAATGAGTTTAGTAAAAACTCCAGGATGTCTTCTAATGTTACAGAAGACTCAGAAACGTTGTGTTTGGGAGGAGTCTAACCTTATATAGTTGTATTTTCTTGAAAAAATACTTTTATTGTGCTCTCCTCTTTTTCAAACAGCCACCTTTTGTCAGTACGAAAGTTAACACAGTGAAAGCCTGTTCTTGTGATGTCTGACTTTATTGCTCAAAACTTTACAGATTATATCTCAGTCTTGCAGAAGGGGGTGGGGTTTTCTTTGTCTCAGTGGTAAAATACTTTGGTAAATAAGAACAGTGGGGTCTGAAGAAATTTTTTTGCAAATGTGGATATAAACATTTTCCTTTATTTTTCAAGTTGAAAAAAAAATATTACTAAGTAGCTGGATTTTTTTCTTTGTCCTGCTTGTAAACTTACTATTTCATTTCGTGCATGTAACTTTCTCCAACTGTTAGATTTTATGTTTTAGAGTTTTCTGAAGAGCTTTCTGAAGCCTTTCAAGATTTTAACAGGTATTTTTATACCATTTTTCTTTCCAAAATGTTGTAATTTTTGCCCTTAAATATTAGTAGCTCTGCCTGGTCCCTCCTTGTCACCCTCCTTTTTAAAAATGCTTCAGTCTCTGGTGAATTTGGGGTTGGGGGAGCAGGGGGCCGGCTCTGTGGCATTGGCAATGCTGACACGTCTGTCAGCAAGGGGTGTGTGATTGTCCCCCAGAGCTTACATCCAAGTTTGTTGTACCCAGCAGAGAATAGAATGTGGGAGAAGTTATTCTGAGTGTGTGTGCATGTGATTGCAGTTTCCAAGGAGACCACCTTCTTTGTCTGAACATGTCCAAAATGATTGCCTAATTGATCTCATCATGTGGGACACTCTGTCTGTCTTTCTGTCTGCTTCTCTCATGCGTTCTCTTCTCCACATTGTTCATCAGAAAGTAAAAAATGAAAAGTTATGTTCTTGCAAAGAGCCAAACAAAGCCAATAGCCTGTCCAAACGACAGGCTGGGGCTGTCCCTTAGCCAGAGCCGATGGCCAGTGTGTATGTGAGACATGTTGTTGCTACTCTTTCTCCCCAGTCTGTGCTCTAACTCGTGCATAGATGATGCTGAGCGCGTCTTTGAAAGAGACAGCTGTTAATGCTCCTACTGAATTTCCACTAATTATAAAATGAAAGGACTGGCTCTCTTTTTCTTCCCAAAGCTCAATAGTCTAGTTTCACTGATTAAAGAACCAACAACAAAAAATCCCACAACACACAAAAAGCTCAGGGAAGGAGGAGACGTCAGCCAGTGCCGGTGCTGAAAAGCATGCTGATGTGCTTTTTTTGTTGCTTGTGGTTTTGTTAGTACTGATGATGTGCTAATGAAGGCCAAAGCTCTTTCAAATTTAGTCCCTTGACACTGGAACTGGAAATGAAGAGCTCAAGTTTAAAAACATTCCTGCTAAAGGGAGGAGAAGATTGCACAGGGCAGTAGGAATGAGGTGCTGCAGCAGAAGTGGAGGTCACAGCATACTGCAATTCCTATCACTCAGGACTTTGGCAAATCCCCACTTTCTTGCTAAGCAAAAACGCCAATTAAACTCAAGAGAAATTTAACCTGAGCTATGGAAACGCAATGTTATGGAGACAGAAATTACATCACAGTTCAGTATGTAAAAAAGCTTATTAGAGTATTGAATAAATATAGCAACTACTGGAAGAATTTTTTTTTAATCCCCTCTGTGGTTTTATTTATTTATTTATAATTTTTATTACAGTCCTCTTCCATAGAAAAGCAGTGCTTAAAGAGAAACATCAGTTGCATAGCATGGGTTTGTTTGTTTATTTGTAGTAAGTGTCTGTAATCTGTGTGAAAGAGGGGAGAGGGCAGAGTGTGTGTCAATTTATCTACAATGTGTCACAGGGGGTAAATACCAGCTGGCACAGGAAGAAGGTCCAGGCACACCTAAGCCAACAGAATTAAGTGTGGACAGCTTGAGGAGAAGAGTCTGAGAAAATACTTGGAGTTTGCAGGAGCCACAGCTCCCAGCTTCTCTGGTGGCATTTACTGGAGAGAATATGATTCATCTGCCTCTTTATGAAAAAGTCTCCATGACTGTTGGAAGCCAGTCCCTCTCTGCCTTTCCCACAAACTGGAAAGAAGGGAATAGTTTCAGAGACTTTGACTTGCCAGTTCCTGCTGCTTCCCTTCTTTCCTGTGAGCAGAGCTGGTGAGCTGCTGGGTTCAATCCAGCACAGAGTCTTTGCCATTGGCCATGACCTGAGCATGAGGGGTTACAGACTGGTCCTTTACTGCATTCACACATCTTTGTGACAGAGAATATTTTCTCCGTGTTTCATAAAGATCAAAATTTAGGCAATAAGCATCTTGAGGATGACTTAAATGGCTGAGAAGTCCAGGGCAGAGCAGAGATAATTTTACAGACTGAGACCATTAGGTGGGACAGAGCAGGTTGGTGCAAGCTGGGGTGAAGCAACACTCGTAGTTAGCACCTGGGGGTTAATTTAGGGACCTGTTAGGGAATGCTGTGCTGATAAAAAGATACAGTACTGAGGCTGTGAATCTTAAATGTCCATCACAAGCACTCTGGTCCTCCCTGTACAACTCTGGGGAAATTCCTGAGCTGTATTTAATTAAAGCATGATAAATGGTGTATTTGAACAAATAAATTTCTTTCCCCCTTCTGTAGCTCCCTTCTGGCCAAAGCCTGAGGCCATTTCATTTCTCTTCGGTTCTGGAAAACTGATATGAGGAGGAGCTCATGACCTTTTAATTTGAATGTCTTACGTTTCAGCTAAGAGAAATCAAATTTTTAGATACACTGGATTTTTTTTTTTTTTTTTAAATTAATAACTGTTTGAACCTACTTGCATTCCATGCAAACAGGGTACTGTTGAACAGGATTCATCTTTGACAGGCTAGCTGTGAGGCAGCCCTTCACAAAGTTTTCAGAGGGACCTGTTCCCTCTGGGAATCTGACAAGGGGCAGCCCAGTGGCAATAAAGAGGATGCTTGCTGAGCAGCAGAGGGGCTGCTCCCACCTCAGAGCAAAGCAAAGGAGTAGCTCTCACCTCCAGTGTCTGCACCTGCACCTTCCTGGCCTGAATGACCAAGTGATGTGTGCCTTTATTTGCAATATGGCTGTTTGGAGTACTGCACAAACAGAACTCCTTCCATTTAACATTAGGGTTGGGAAATAAACATAAATAGACTTTTCTGGCCCACTTGACAAAATACAACTTTCTGAGCAAAAGGTTGAGATGTGACAATCTGCTTTAGCCTACATTTGAAAAAATCTCTATATATTCTGCAGGAGATTCACCTGCTTTTGAAACATGTGTCAGGTATTAGACCATCAAGTCAGAAGTGACAGCAGTGCAGGACACAACTGCCCTTCTACTTGTGCCCTGAAACACTGAGCTCTCCAGACAAACCTACCTGCTGAATTTATTATTGTTTTATTATTTATTATTCAGCCAGAGTCCAAAATACAAACTTTTTATTTCTACACTGGTGTTTCTACACTTGCCATCTTTAAATTCTTTAGTACAATCTTCTGTGCCAAACTAGGGCAGATCCAGCCCAGCAGAGCCTTTCTTGTGGAAGTGCTTATTAAACTGAAGTTAATGAACAGTAACCATGTAAAAGCTTTCACCTAAGGCAAATTATTTTTATTGCCATTTTTAAAGTATATTCTATAGTACTTTAACAAAATATGTTTTTAGTAATCTTTTTAAGCTAAAGAATGGATTAGAAGAGGTCCTTTTTTCCAGCTTTATATATAGCTATTGTATATGTTTTGTCTTTGGCACATACCCTTTTCAGAACATGACTTTTGTTGTGATTATAATCAAGAAGGCTCAACATATTTTTTTCAGTATTAGGAAATATTTTTTAATTTGGTTAGGACTGGAGAACAATTTACCACAGTATCAGGCAAGTCAGGAAATCCCAGCATTTGCTTTTCTCATGGTCTGGTATCTCCCATAAGTAAAGCAAGCTGAGTGGAAGTGTGTTACACACACAAGGCAGGAAGGCACAGATGGGATTGCTGCTATTCCTCACTGGAAGTAAGAAAGTTTATGAGGAGGGAGATTTGAATTAGGTAACTCTGCATTTTTCATATTTTAACATTTGATTTCACCTGAAATCTTTTCTGATTCTTTCTGTAACTGATTTCACTGGTCCTTTCTGGCTCTTTCTTTTCTTCCAGACAGTCAGGTCCATTCTGTTTCAGTATGTGGTTCTGAGGGTATGTGGAGCAGAGGGAACACAACAAATATCTTTGTTATTTTACTCAGTTTGAGTATTTTGTCAACTCTTTCTCTCTCACCCATTATTTTGAGTAGAACATTGCTGTTTTCTTCCATTTCAATGTCAAAGGACTTCATTTTCAGACTGGGACAATATCCCAGATGTGTCTTCAGACCTTTTAGGCCCCTCTTAAGGCTGTTTCCCAGTGTTCTGAGAGCCTAAGTGCTAGGGAGAGGCTGTTGTGATAGCCACACTGCTCCATGGACAGGAGTCAGTTCATTAGGGCAGCTTTTTCTCACTCTGTGTTTTAGCATGTAAACATTTCCAATCTCACAGTGGGGTCAAAGGGTGTAACTGTTGAAACATCAAAATAACACAAGATTTTGATCAGCCTCACAGAAAGTTCAGAGCCAGAGATGTGTTTTCAGAGACCCACTTACAGTGAGTATTGGCACAATAACATCTGCCCATCTAACAGAAACCTACCATCCCTGATGGTACTGATAATTAATTTAATTATATCACCTGTGGCACCACTTGATAGATTGCCTTTGAAAACAAGGTGTCAGAATAATAGTACTTCATGGATATTTATGAAGTTATAATTAAAAATTATTCTTAAAACTATCCCTTCATTTCCCTTATGTTTTTCTAATTTAAACATTTCTAAATAAAAATTAGAAGCAAAACCATTCTTCTTGTTCTGTGTATTCTGGTTTTGCTACTCCCACAATAGTACAGGTTAATGTGCAGAAGCAGAACTTTCCATCTTAGTCCAGAAAGGATTTTAGAGCTATTTCTGTACTTGACATACTGATAAGGAGGCATTATTTTATTGTGCTAGGTACTGCATAAACACAAAAAAGGATGATCACAGCTTTAAAATTTTTCCATCTTTTTTCCCCTTCGGTACTTGTCCGAGTTTTGTGATTGATGGAGGTGCTGATGACAAATTCCCATGGTATTCCCCAGTCATGATTTTGCCTGAATCTTCCTCTTCCTTGTATGAGAGAAGAAACTCATCAGGTTTGGCTGATTAGCTCACTCGGTTCTGTGTGGAAGTAGATGGTGTGGACATGAATATGGTAGGAGTTAAGAAATATAATATGGTGATGTCTGGCTAAGGCCCTTGGAGTATGACACTCACTGAATATTATCAGGCTTTGTCCCCAAGGCAAGGTTTCACTGGCAGGAGGAGGGAACACATATTTCTTGAGCCATAGTAACAGCATCATCCCATTTTTTCAGTAGTTCTGCAATACCAGTTCATTCTGATGTGTGGGCTTGTAGTGTCCTCATGGATATGTGTGCACACCAATATCCATAAATAAACCATAATTGACCATGGACTGTGTAGCTGGTTCATTCTTACATAATCTCTGAAAGAACTCTCATAATCTCTTCTTGTACCTTAAAGCTACTCTTAACAAAACACACACACACATCTATGTCTCTGCCAGGGACCTGTTGCATTTTGTTCCCCCTTTGCATATGTGGAATTTCTCCCCCAAGGAGAAATTGTGGAATTTCTCCCCCAATGCCCAAGAGTCCACAACAGTCAGCAGCACCTGCTGGAAAGGAGAAAGTGCCAGGTTTTGGGGCACATGGCTTTTGTTACCAGTTACAGTTCAGAGAACAGTATTCATCATGAGTTTTGCACATTAAAAGAAGCATAGCTTTTTTAATGTGCAAAATTAGAGTTATAGATAGCAATGTTTTAATATATTTTTTCTGTTTTCCTTTCACTTCTGAGGTTAGAGAGAAGGACTTAACATGGTGTAAAAGAGGAAAAATATCAAAACTCATGGTATTTTCAATGTATATGCAGAGGATACAATGTCAGCTGTGATGTTGCTGTTTTGTTGGCATTCAGTTCTGAGGATCTGTATTGCTCTGAGCTCCACAGTTTCAAGGTCTCATGGCAGGCAGGGCAGAGATAAAGCTGTTCTACCTCAGCATCTCCATTCTGGGTGACTTCTGCAGATATTTAGTGTGAAGATAGACCTTGGTGTACAAATTACCTCCCTTCCATTCTTAAGCACAAAGAGCAATGAAAAAGATTTATAAATAGATGGGATTGTAAATATGCATGACATTTTTCAAAAAGGCAGGTTTTTTAGCCACTTAATTGAAAGTAAAGGGATAAAAATGAACAACTGATAAATGGCAATGGATGGCAGTGCAGTGCAGAGAGTGATTGTTTTCCTAAGTGCCTTAACTAAGAAGTCTGTTGTACATGGAATTTTATACTAAAGCACCAGGAATGAGAAAGCTTCTCTTGTGTCTGTCTTGTGGCAGCTTTTCTTGTGCTGTACAGCAGAGGATTTTGGCCTGTGGAGCCCTTAAATGCACAGGAAGCTATCCCAAAGTTCAAACAGTATAGTAATCTGAAGTCTCTGGTCCTTGGAATTCTAGTCATATGGCACAAGGATGGCAGGAAGATGATCTGTAGGAAGGGAACTGACCTTGGAGAAGTAACAATCTTGTCATTTCATTTAGCAAACTTTCCTAAAAGTAATGTTTCATTAATGATGATGTGAAACAAGGTTTTCCCCCTTACTCGGATGTCTGCATTTTAAAACTGGGGGGAAAATCCAAAAAGTTTAAGTGAGGCAAAGGGACACTTAGGGAAGGATGTTAAAGAAGTGGCTGCTCAACTCCAGTATTGGCATACAAATACTGGGATGTAAACACTAGCTGTGCTAAATTAATTCTTATACCTCTTGGTTTGCATGTGAATTATTAAGAGGCAGTTTCAGAGGAAGAAATATGAAAAACTTGTCTTTTCTCATAAGACTACATCTTTGTTTTCCCAAGACCCCATGAATATTTGCCTACATTTTCTTATGCTTTCTTATTGACCTGAACAGAAATTCCATGTAAGTACTGAATGGTTTTGGCATTTGAGGGTGTCTTTTACAAAGCATTTTAAATGTTACAAGTGTTGGAGTTGTGAGATTTCTTCTCCAAATCAAACCAAATTTCATTAAGTTCCAAGGACAGTCTGGTAAATCCGTTCATGCCCTTAAGTATAGTGCCAGTGTTTGCTGTGGCTGTAACGGGAGCCACAGATGAATACAGGTCCTTTACAGGTCCTCCTGCTTTCTGACTTCTGAAAAAAGTGCTGCAATTCCATAGTATGAGAGTAATAAATGCAAAGAAATACATGGCTAAGGCAGCTGCTGTTATAGTAAACTCTGTATTCCCCTCTGCATCAGGCAAGGCAGAAGTTGTCCTTGGAGGATTTTACAAACTGGTAAATAATTTCTGCCACTACAGACACAGTTTGTGTAGCACAATGGTCTGTGTCTTTCATTGTGATGTGTCATGTTCTGTAAATAATTTAGGATACTTGCTCATCTAAGGGTAACAGCTGGGCTCTTGACACTCCAGCTCACCAAGGGCTCACTTCTGCAGGCTTTTTTCCACCAGAGTGTTTAGTCCCACATGATTTGCCCTCACCTACACTACACTTTTCTGAAATTTTATGGTGTTTGTATGCTAAGGGCAAAAACCCAAGAGCTCAGTATCTAGTATTCAAAACTGGAGCTGGAGTGTGAGGTGAAAAACAGATAATAGCCAGAAGTTCAGTGTTGTAGGACTTTGGCCACTGTGTCTGTGAGAGCTGGGTGCTTTGCAAAGCAGGCCCTGACTAAGAAGGATGATCTCTTTCAAAAAATGTGACCCTAAAGGGCTTGGCAATGTCCATTTCACTTAAGAGTGTAGAGCTCCAAATTCTTGAGTTGTCTGTTCTTGTGTTGGGAAACAGCCCCTCCTACCCAAGGGAGTGTGGCCTGACCAAAAGTGCATTGAGATAATGAAGTGCATTCCACATTTCAAAAAAGGGCAGACAGAAATATTTCTAGCATAAATTAATGCTGTGTTTACTGTAAGAAATTATGATGTAGAAGGATGGTAGACATATTCCTCCTTTGTGTTGTTTTTCATCTTGAAATTTGGACCAGAGAACAAAGCTCAAAAGTAGCATATTTTATTTATTTGTGTGTGTGTATAATATAGGGCTATCACAATGCCTTCAGATTGAACCTGTAATTCATGAATAGGATACAATGAAATTGTATTTGCCCTGTGACACACAAATTGTCATTTTCTCATATGAGGTAAAGTTACCCATCATTCTTTCCCTCAGATCAATACCATAAGCATTCTAACACAAGGACCTGCTGCAAATGAAGGAAGGATAGAATATTGTGGTGTTTTATTCTAAACACTCCTTTAGAATTAACAGGATTTTTTTCCTGCGTTCTTTCACTATTGAACTGTAATTATCTGGGTGCCTGATACCTGGTCTGGATAAGTGAGATTTCCAGCACACCCAATACCCAGATGCAATCAGTTCAGATACAGAAACTCAAAGTCTCCTTCAAAGCCTGTTACAATGCTCCTGAAGCATGACTATGAGTTGTCTCATACATCCATGTGGTTTATGTATTTGTGCTAGAAATGAAACCATAAATGTAGTAGCATGAAATCATCCTGTAAAAAGAAAGCATAAATGTAGTAGCATGAAATCATCCTGTAAAAAGCAGAATTGAGAAGTGAGCTAAGATAATCAGGCCACAGAGAGAAGGCAAGGCTCTGTTGCTACTGTGTTGCACAAAAAATAAGCAAGGAAAGGATGAATAAACTTTCCACAACAGAAACTTGTTGAAGGAAACATGTTCATGTCAAAGTAGAATGATTTTTGAGACTCCTGTAGTTTTTGAGGGTACTGGAGTAGTGAATGTATTTAATGTCTGATCATCCTTTTAGTTCTCAGTTTAGCTAATGTCTTTTTAAATGGTCTTAGTGAAGTGTACAGAAATGTTAAGTTAAAAGGCACATAAGAGAAGTCAGCAGTTGAAACCATCTAGAAGATTGTCTACAGCAAAGGCATACCAATATTTTAGTTTCCTCAAAAAAAACAGCTTATGTAGGTAGATTAATTTTGGGACTAAATAAAAGTATGAAGTATGTCTGGAAGTCTGAATATAAAACAATCAAGAAGGTTATGTGGAGTACGTGTGTATTTTTTGTGTTCTTCCCAGCATTGGCAGTAACTAAATTGATTCTTGGAATAAGGAGGGACATAACTCATGTATTTATTTGGGAATTTAATTTGGGTCAGTATGTGAATTCTTTTACTTTTCTCCAGATTTCAGTTGTTTCTAGTGTGATCTGCCACAATCTCAGAAAAATTAATTTAAATTTATTCTATATTGTCAGCTGTGAGTGAACAGCCTGGAAGTGAAAATGCTTCTCTTAAAAGTGAGGCTGATTTACAGAAAATTTTATTGATAGCCACCTCTGCCAGGGCAATGAGGCATACAAAATGCATCCCCCCCCTACTGCTGGGGCGTCCTGAGCACACGGGGACAGAGCCTGAGCTTGGGGACATGGAACGAGGGAGGTGATTTAGCACAGCCCAGGGCAGGCGTGGGAACTGCCCCCACCTCTCAGGCAGGCTCACACTGCCCCTTGCAGAACAATCAGGGGGATTGTGTTGCTTGGCTGTTCAGTGCAGCGTTTGGAGACTTCCTAATGATCCATTCCAAATGGTTTGGCCAGGCAACCCTTTTGTACAACTCAGCATATAACCTTGTGTGCTTCCCACTTTGTGCTGTGACAGTGCTGCTGCTTACACGGGCTTTGACTGTGTTTCTAAAAATAAGAGTCTTTTACCTCAGTCATGAACTTTTGGGAATATTGGAGAAAGCATCAGAACACAAGAAACATCTTTAATTAATTGACTGAATAATCAAAAAGACTTGTCTCCCTTGTCACACACAAGTGACTCTCATAATAATTGTGGAAATCTTTTAACATTTATTTCAAGTTCCTAAAGCTCTGATATATAATTCATGATTTACAGCAGAGACCAGAAATTAAGAGGCTGGATCCTACTTTCACTGAAGCCAAGAGCAAAACTTGATCCAATGCCCCTCTAATAGGACAACACACTATTCCTCAAGATCCATTAGCTTTCTCAGTATAAACCATTTTAGTCTCCCACTGTCATGTGATTCAAGTAGGAACTGGTGGCACCACTGAAGTATGAATAGGTAAACACAATTTGGTACCTTCCTGTAATGGGTTTAGGGCTCGTGAGAATCCTGGCTCCAGCACTCACAAGTCTGCATGGCAGCATCTTTCCCAAAATTGACCTTTAGGCTGACTAATGAAGGGTGCTCATGTTGTAGTTGGCACAGAAGAAAGAGCAGTCTGGAGGAAGATGCTTGCGATCATCTGTGATCTGATGGAAGTGGTGCAGGATTTCTGTGCTGTTGCCCATGCTGTTAGGCTGGAGATAAGAATGAGGTGTATTGTTGTCCTGGGGAGATGCAGCAAATCATTTTTCCAAAGAATTATATTGTCCCCTTTGCCTTACAAAATAAGGACAAATGGCCCAAGGGAAACACTATGTATAATACTATCAGAAATAAATATGTTCTTGGAAAAATAGTACCAAATGTAACCAAGAAAATACTTTCCTGGAAACTAGTGCACTAAACTAAACTAAAAAATTAACCAATTTAATTTTTCTTCAAATAAAACACTGTCTGTGACACAGCAGTGTCCACTGCAAGCTGCAGGGGTTGCATCAAATGCAAAACAAAAAGAAGTCAAACCCAAGATTTTTACTACAACACGTTAGAACTATCAAAGGTATAAATTTTGATGATCTGATCAGAAGTGTAAAAATTTATTTTTCCTCCTAAGTTTTCCTGTTTAAATTAATGGGAAATTACTGCTTTTAAGTTGGCTGCACCTGATAAACATCTATTTTTTATACAGAGATCCATGCTTTTATATCTTTAACCATGTGTGACTCAATCTGACAGAACTTCACCAATACCTCTTGCTCCAAAATGCCTTCACACCCCAAATCCTGTGGCAAAACCCTTCCGTGGCACTCCTCCTGAAAGAATACCTTCTCTCACTGTCCCTTTTAAAATCTACTAGTCACTTATACATCTGTCAGGTTCTTGCTTATAATATTCTGAGAAATGCAGTGTCAGTATGGGTTGTCCCTTTTATACAAGAGGTTTGTATGACAGCTGGCCACTCTCCAAAATTGACTGGTACAAGTAACCTTCAGTTCTTAGACTGGGGAAGAAAACCTAGCTACCTCAGGGGTAACAGTTCAATCCAAAGTACTCTCCAAATGCTAAGCAATTTCTGAAGCTGAGTTTGGAATAAATCCTATCTACAGTCCTTGTTTATCTATTTTACTTGTTCTTTACACCTCATCTAAACAAGCACGTCTGCATAGAATTAGATGCAGAATTCAAATCTCGAATTATTTATAATTTGGACTTTTTATTTCAGAACAAAATATTGTGTTGAAAACAATATTTACTCTTTTTGTCCCAATGTGGGTGTCTCGGTTTCAAAGACAGGTGTTTGCCAAGGAAGGCAGGAACCTCTCTTAGAATGGTAAAATATTACTTCCTTCCCTCCAAATATTTATATCTTTGAAATTAAGGGGCTTTCAGACAAAGATATGGGAAATGGAGTGTCAGTTCTTTACTATGTGAATGTGTATAACAAGGCAAAGGAGCAGAACACAAACCCGGTCCCAGCCTCTCCCAGCTGCGGCACTTCCTCTGCGGTGCAGTTCCGGGCACAGCCAGCAGGGGCGCTGGTGGCTCCCGGCTGGGCAGGGTTGTAGCATTCACATTCTCTGAAAAATCCCTTGGCCCAGGATTTTTCTCCTGGGAAGCTGAGAAGCCTCAGAGAAAAAGGAAAACAAATTCTTATCTCGTTTGCTTCTCCTCTGTTGGGCTCACATGTGGAATGTGTTTGGAGATTGTTTACGACAGGTGGTTGTTGCATTGGTTTCTGGTGTGAGTGTTTTCACTCATTGGCCAGTCAGTGCCAAGCTGTGTCAGGACTCTGGAAAGAGTCATGAGTTTTCATCATTATCTTTTTAGCATTCTGTAAATATCCTTTCTGTATTCTTTAGTATAGTTTAGTTTAGTATTCTTTAATATATTACAGTATCATAAAATAATAAATTAGCCTACTGAGAACACGGAGTCAGATCCATCATTCCTGCCTTCATCAGGGCAAGGAATTCCTGCCTTCATACAGGGTGGCTGCAATGATTCCCCGGGTCATGGCAGGCGGGATGGAAAAGGCGCTTCCTTTGCAAGCCCACAGGGGCAGCCGGTCCCAATTGCTGCAGCCACAGCAGGACCCTCAGAGCAGTGGCTGGAATGGCAGGGATGAGCAGGCCCTGGAGCAGCAAACAAAATGTATGAGAAACTCCACAGCTGTGGCAGGAGCCGTAGCTGTCTTGGCAGGCAGGGGCTGTGGGGTCACAGTGTAGTGAAAAACCCGGAGCAGTGGCAGAGAAGAGGTGGGGCTGGGCAGCAGCAGCCAGGCTCTCGAACGTGGCCCCCTCAGAGGGGCTCAGCGTCCTGGGTTTTACCCTGAGGCACCCGAGTAGATGGTGAGGGTCCTTTCTTGTGAGGTAAGGTGCTAACAAGGTCCCAGTCCAATGGTGTAGATGGTGAGGGTCCTTTCTAGTGAGGTAAGGTGTTAAAAAGATCCTGGTCCAATGGCTGCTCTTAGGAGCGAAGGCTCGCCCACAGAAAGGAAGAAGCAATACAGGGTTGGGCTCTGGCTGTGGCAGTGAATTCTCCCTACAGTAGCCAACAGCTCAACCTTTCTCCCCGTATGCAGAGAGCAAGAGAGAGGAGCCCAGCCCAGCCCCTCACCCCTGGCCAAAATCTCACAGTAACTGTGCCCTTCTCAAGAGAAAACCCCCAGGTAAGAGAGAAGCCAGCTGCACCCTTCTCCCACTTTGGCTAATTTTTGTGTCTCTCTTAAGTACAGGTCCTTATTGCTTCTAAGCAGCAGATGGAACAAAATTCCATGAGAGAAAGAAACTAAAGGAAATATCCTAACCCCCAAACAGTGGGATAATGCTCTTTTGTTCAAATAGGGATGAGTTAAACTAAGGCTGAACAGTGAGTGAATGAGAAAATTTGCCAGCTCACAGGAACAGGGATGATTCCTCACATTTACTAATCAGACATGCTTAAACTGTCTATCAGAGATAATTTTCTTTGTAAAGAAAGGAGACTTCCAAATCCACAGCACAGAAAATTCTAAAAGGAGCATAAAGATGTATGGGCTGGAAGCCCCAGAGGATGTTAGGCTGCACATATACTCCTCATGTGTCAGCAAAGTTGGAGATGCTCTCCCCCTTGGCAGGCACTTTGTGGGCTGGTAGCTCTCAAATGATTGAGAGTCCATTCCAGGCTGGAGTTAGTGTCTGCAAGAATATGGGAACAGAGGCATCCCCAGTTTGGGTCTTTGGGATTGTTTTCTCATGTGGTTGATTTGAGTCAAGGGCAGGCACTGAGTTAAGGTCTTAGGGCTGTTCTATTGTGCATAACCAAGACATGGTGGTAGTGTTGTAGCTGTGAGTTAGTAAAAGAGGTGTCCAAAGGTATGTAGTATTGATTTGTTCTTCTGATAACCGTTTGGTTTATTAACACAAATCAACTTTGGCTTGCCTTGCCAACAACAAATGTAATACTCCAGAAATGTTCTTTTTCAAGTGCCTGTCCTTTAGCATTTCCAAGATGCAGTGCTGCTGAGGAAATCAGCAACCTCTGCTGGTCCTGTGATTATGGGCCCAGTTTCACCCTTGAGAATGCTGCAGTAGGGAGTGGCAGAAGGAAGCCCTGGGCCATCTTCATACAGCAATGGGTGGAAAATCTGTGCTGCCTTTGGGATTCAAAAAAAGCAACAGCCTGCTAGGAATAGAAAACCACTAGCCAAGAGTTTCAGGGCAGTGGACCTAAAAGGTGGTTGATTTTCTGAGTTCATTCTTGAACTTATAGGATGTGTAAAGCTCCTCAAGTGTGTCCTTCTGCTGGTGCTGGGTTTGCATTTGTATCATCTGTGGCCTTCCTAGCTTGCCGATGTTTTCATAGTACTCAAAGCATTCTGATCAGTACTTTTTTGTAGTACACCTAATCTCTGCTTTTGATCTCCCCATCTCATGTGAAGAAATTTAATCAAGACATCCTTGGACTGAAAAAGCCATTTAGTCTGAATTTAAAATTCAGTTGACCAAAACAACTACTCAGGTATTCTTCTTTCAGAAAGGCATAAGGGATCACTGAGAAATTCTTCTGTTTCAAAAAAAAATGCTATGAAGGCCTTTTTTCCCCCCACTCTTCAGCATCATTTAAGACATGACCTATATGTGAAGTGTCATGTAAATTCAAGCTCTTCTGGCTGGGTGTGCATAGTATCCCCTGTGGGTCCACAGGTTGGTTTTGTCATTGGTCATGAAAGACTAAATGGCTTTGTCATTTCTGTCTTTGGCATTAGTAAGAATTCTCAGTGCTTTTAAAAAAGAACAAGGACATGAAAAATACAATGAAGGGAACTGTGGTGTTTACCACTACTTTATTAGCTTTACTTGTAATCAGTCATGGAGCTGTCCAGTGGAGCAGACCTTTGGGAAAATGTGTTCCACCTCACAGCAAACAGTCCTGTGAGTGACTGGATGGAGGAGGTGATGTGAACTGAGAGCCAGGAGGTGCATGGAGCAGTGCCCTGACCCAAGAGAGACTGAGGCAGTCTTTTCTGTGTCAGATTTGATTGGTTTGAGTAAACAGAGCCTGCGCATTCTCGAAAGGCTTCTAACAAATGTGTGAGACATCCTGCAGCTCTGTACTGGAGGAGTGCCACAGCTGGGAGCTCACCTTTCAACTATGCTTTGCCTGCCTCTATATTTCAAAAGTTAGCAATGATAAGATGAAAGTTTTAGATGCTTTTGAAACTCCTGTGACCCTTCAAGTCCTTGGAACTGTAGCAGGAAAAGATTTTTAAAAAAGAAGAAATATAGTTGTTCTTCACATTGCAGCAAGTCCATAAAAGCCGTGCATTTTAAGGTATGCTTCAGAGGTAAACTCCTTTTAATTCACAGAATAATTTTGCTGCATCACATTAAATGTAAAAGAGACTTTTTACACATCTTTGTTTTTGCAGAACTATATGTTAGTTGTTTCTAAACTAGAATAATGGTAATTTGGCTTCATTCTTCATCCTTGATTTCATCACATGGCAGAATATTGCTGACACTCTGCAACACTAACACCTGTAGCAAACATGGATTGAAAAAAACCAAAGGAAGAGTGTGCCTTTCATATTCTCCTATTTGTCTTTCTACAGGATCTAGGTGCATAATGCCTATAAATGCTGCAAACCCACACAAATTAGGATCAATACCAATGCCACTGAAAAAGTATTTAAAAACAAAATACAATTAGAGGATACAAAATTTATGCAGAAATGTAAGGAAGAGACAAATGTCAGTGAGTTTTAATGAAATACCTGCTTTTGTTTCACCATTTTCAATTTCAACGTGGTGGAATTTAATTTATTTTTGGGATGTGTTTTTGCTTTATAATGAAACCCTATGGATTAAAAGCTTCAGCCTGTGCATGTTACATCTTGTATTTTGAGGTCATCAAGGACATCAGGGATCCTCTTCTAATGGCTCTAGAGGGGGAGAATGCCTTCTGTCACCTCAGAAGACAGCTCCAATCATTGTTTCTGATTCTTCTGGCTGCACAAGCAGCTCAAAAGGCAAGTCACACTTGGTTCCTAACAGAGGCAGCTGCTACTCATGGGATGAATTCCAGCCTAAACACCCTGTGGGCTGCTACAAGCCCAAATCTCCTGGATGTCCAAGAGAGTTAGGGATACAGATCTCCTTTCATAAAGAACATGCCAAAATGGCATGTGTTTAAGTTCATTGCTGGGAATTCCCCACAGATATGTTACTTATTTTGGACATCTTTTGCATGTGTCCCTGCATGTAAGGCAGTGATTCTGAAGTGATTCCACATGCAGCCAGACTCTGCTTTAGACCTCCCAGTGTGCACATACATTGACATTTGGTCCAGAAGAGACTTCCCTCTTCCTGTGCAAATTCAGTAGCCTCTTACAAGGCTTCTGCCTTACCTTTTTGTCCCAGGTGATGGAAATGTGAGCTTCTCTTTTTGTGGTATCTTTTAAGCTATTCTGGCCGCCAGTTGTCTCTGCTTTTTTTTTTTATGAGGGAATGGGGGAATGTTTATGAAATGGTTGTATTTCATACATGCTTTAATGGAAACTTGAGACAAATCTTCTCAGCTTTCCTTAACACTCTGTTGTTAAAAGCCAGATGTTGAAAAAGTTTCAAAAATGTATCTGTCATGCTCAGAATCCAAGCATTTGCACACAATCAATTTTAGACACGCAAGTAGTTTGCTGAATGCAGAAAGACTCATGGCATCTGCTCTAGGGGCTGATGCTCTGAGCTGGATCCTTTCTGCTTTAGGAAGGTGAGATCTGGGGACTAAACCTCAGTTCCAGACCAGGAGTTTGCTCAGCCCAGGCTTCCAGCAGTGAGCTGGTGATCTGAGTGCTCATCATGAGGTGCCTCTACTTCTTCTTTGCTTACATCCACAGCTTCAGAGAATTAGATGGATGAATACCTGAATTAAGGGATGATAAATTAGACACACAAATTTATCTGATAAGGTGAAAGTTCTCAGGCAGAAGTCTAGGGCCAGACTCAATCCCTAGTGGCTCTGCCTAACACAGCAGGAGCACTGAGGTAGCACCATATTCCCACTGCATTCCTGTGCTCTTGTTCAGCCCTTTCCATCTGCACAGGGACTTAGGCTGCTTTAACTGGCCTCTGGTGAAGGTGGACCAAGGGAAGGCTGCTTGGTCCCATTCAGTCACAGACCTGTACTCAGTCAAATACAAGGATGCGAGGGCATGCAAATACTTTGGAAAAGAACCACCCACTTGCCTGTTTTAGCTCCCTCATGAAGAGAAATTATTTGTTTCACTGAGTAAATGCCTTGCAGTGGTGCCTTACTTCCTTTCTCTGATTGGAAAAGATTTTGTTGGATTACTGTGTCTTGGAGAGTTGGATTTGCCTTGACTGAAGTTTTTTTTGTGGGCCTGCATGGAAGCTGGAGTAGTCAATACCATCAGTTATCTCACTTCACTGAGTAAAAACACAGGAATAGAGATCACTTAAATATCCCAGAACTTTTGTAGTCAAGCAGACCTTTTACTCTGGATACACTTTTCCTGAAGTGTAGTGTAGTTCAGTGCTAGTATGCAGTTGGATAGCGTGTGTAGGATATGAAGTCAGAATGATTAGAGTGGTTAAGGCTTAGGCTCATGAGAAGGTCCCATGGGAAAGGCAGAGCTGCAGGCTGGATGGCTGGGAGTTGCTTGAGAGGTGAGAGGCCATTATGAGTGAGGAGAGAGTCTGTTGGAAGTGAGATTGTGATGGCTGAAGGAATGTGTGGGCAGGGTACAAGCAGGAAGCTGATTGGCTGGAGGAATTCGTGGATAGCATAGGAGCAGGAAGCTGATTGGCTGGGAGGATGTGGGGAGTGCAGCATGGCAGCCGAGCCAGCCAATGGGTGTCTTCTTTCTGTTGAGCTCGGTTTAGTCTCGCTTTGGTTTCAGTTATGTCAGGTTAAAATTAAAGGTACAAAAAGGGGCCAATTTTTACAATAAAGAGATCTCCTTCAGATACATAAGGGAGTCTGTGTTGCTTTGTTCCCCACTACAAGTGTACAACCATTTTTTTCGGTTTGTAATTTACTGTAACTTTGCTTTTAGGGCATGAAATTTGGTGGCTGAAGCTGATGGGACTTCAGACAGTGCAGTTCCTGATTTTTTCAGCTGCCAATTTCCAGTCTGTTTTTAAAACTGTGCGCTCTTCTTTTAATAGTTAGATAATTTTACTCCGTATTACTTTATATTGTGGCATTTTAGGTGAAGTATAAAAAAAGAAAGATGGCGCTTTTTTTTCTGGCACAGGCTGCACTTTATGTCTCAGGCAAGTGCTTTTCTAAAGCTGTTTTTCCCAGACTGTGTGTTTTGCATGGGTGGGACAGTGGGTTATTGTTAGCCTGTTAGACACAACTCGGCTTGAATACCCTTCAGTAGTTTGGGAGGCAAGTCAGCTCTATTTGCATTTGTTCCAGTCACAAAGGTTTATAGGTCAGCAAAGGCTGGCTGGAAAAATTCAACATGCCAATGCACTATTCTTCTATGGTTGTCAGGAATTCAAACGTGCTGGTTTTTATATTTCTTCTTGGTCATGAATATATGATCGCACTGTCTGAAGTTGCTTTGTTTCTTCGGAGCTTGGTACCAGCTGGGACTAAGATGGAGGATGTGACTTGATGCCAGCTTTCCCCCTCCTCTTTTGCCCACACTAATCAGCAGCAAATCAAATGTCCGTGCGTCTGGAGGCAGTGAGAGGGCACTGCTCACCGCTGCACTGGGGTGCTGCCGGCTTTTTCTCTTCGGTGAAAAAGAGTCCAGCTGAATAAATGACATTTGTCCTTTAACAGAAAACATTGCATTAGCCTAATCTCCCTTCTGGTTTGGGTTTGGGTGCTCTTTTTTCTTCCTGTTTCTATTTAGGTATGTTTGGGTTACATCCTGAAATGTTTCCTGCTTAGCTAGATGCAGAGATGGTGTGGAGACCTTCATTTGTGTACAGGCTGACAAAGAGTTGGCATCTTTTAGGATTCAAAAAACTGAAAGCTGTTCATATAGCTTTAATGTACACTCATAAAGATATTTCCTGAAAACTTTGGTATATCACCAACAGCCTAATCTTTTGAGAGCTTGCAGTCAAAGCTTAAAATACATACTAAAAAAGACTGTCTTTCCCAAAGCAAGCATTTCCTTAGCTTTGTTTTTATCCTCCAGTTTTAGAGAAGGTATGGCCTTTTGCAGTTCTTGAAATGAAATATAGATTTATCCACTGTAATTCGATTCCTTCCAAGCTGCATTTTGAATTTTAAATGGTGTGTCTGAAGGCATTGTGCAGGATACTATTGCAGTTTTGCTGGGAGCTGACATCTCATTTCCAGGCTGCCTCACTGTAGCCCATTACCCTGAAACCTGTAAGCCCCACTTGAGCTGGACTGATTTTAACTCAGTTACAAAAACCACTTATCTTTATAGCTGTAGCTTGAGATCTGAGAATTTTCTTATGAAGGAATAAAATAATGCCAGATCTCCTTTTAATATGCTCATTGAAATGCAAACTGTGACCTTTCTTGTTCTGTTGCAAAGAGTCTTTCTGCAAAGTAGGGGCTGTTTGGGGGCATCGCATGTGCAGCCTGGGGAGGCAGCAGCTCCCCCTCCTCCTGCTGCCTCTGTCAGGGCAGCCAGGGAGCCCCGTTCCTTTTGAATGCAGGATTCGCTGCCAAGTTGGCACCATCGTTCATGTTTATAGATTTAAATTCAGCACATGGCTTTAACTCTTCAGCTGCACTGGCTGCAAACAATCGCCCCAAACCAAACGCAAAGGTATAATCAGCTCATTGTCTCTGCCTTGCCAAGTTGCATCTGACCCTTGGAAATCCAGTTGGGAACGTTATTTTAAATGCCAGCTTGGGTAAGACACATGCAGAGAGCAAAAGCATGTTTTACATAGAAATGTTTACAAAATATTAAACCTTTTGGGGGAAAAGCAGCTCCTAAAATAAACATTTTTTAAATTCACATAAAGTATTGGGGGGAAGATAGTCTGGAATAATTGAAAAATACTCCACAGTTAGAATACTAGTAAGCACAAAAAAAATTGTTGTTTAAGAACCTTCTTTTTCAGCTTACACAACTACTAATGTGGTGCAAACAGCATAAAATTGCTGGAAATTAGTCTGAGAAGAACACGTCATCATTTGGTTGGAAGGTTTTTTGACTTTTTAAAAAAACAGTTTGGTGTGTTTTACTAAATAAATATTTTGACTAAAATAGTTTTGACTATTTTATTAATCAAAATATTTTACCACTCGTAAAATAATTTTTAAAATGCAGCCATGACTGATTTGTTAAGAATGTTTTCCACAATTAGAGACATACTGCTCTGTGGCTTTAATATCTAGTAAAGGAGCAGTGATAACATGACTGCAAATGTAGTCATGCTCTGAAATCTAATGTGAATCTTAGCTTCAAAATGGACAAATAAATATTTAATGCAGTGATTGGGTGAGGACCATCCACCCAGTGAAACCATAGGCTGAATCCCACCATCTCCAGGCACTGCTAAGGCTTGAGTACAGACAAAGATGCAGAGAAATGCAATTTCCAAGTTTTTAACTGCAGTCTTTTATCTGAATCAAATATTTTTTTCTAACCTTCTCATGTGCTTCATAATTACAAGCATCTCAGTTATGGCTCTTGGATATAAAAATAGTATGGTTTTAGCACCTGTATTCAATCATATTATAGTTACAACAGGGTTGGAGGGTGGAGGATTTACCTATTTTTTTTCCCAACAATTTGCAAGGTATAAAGCACTTTGCATGTGACAAAATAGCTCTTTCATTCACAAATTATTTCCTTTAGCATTAAGTTCTGGATGCAGATGAGTAGTGATCTAATTGTAAAACATTCAGTGTAATCAGAGGGTAATTTGATAAGTCTTTTTCTAGGATTTTAAGTATTTTCATAATCATGGATGTGATGTAGCCTGTTGGAAGCTTCTTTGTAGCTAGCTCTACAAAGATGAAGAGCAACAAAGCATCTCAGCTACATTGTAAATATGTAACTATATTCTTATTTTAGAATAATAAAAACTGCTCTTACCTTTTTCTCTCAAACCCTGCTGAGTGTTTTGGTACAGGATGCACTCAAAATAGCTTTCTTTTTGGCAATTTTTTTATTCTTTAAAGTGACCAATTCTTTCATAGTGTATCAGATATACCACATTAATCATTTCTTCGCATTTTTCTTCTAATTGACACGTGTGTGTGTGTGTGTCTGTGTGTGTGTGTGTGTGTGTGTGTGTAGTGTATGTGTATGTGTACACATCCGCATGCGTTCTTCCGTTGTTTCTGGAATTTTAAGGAGGTGAGAAGCACACAAACTGAAGAGTCTCTAATGGTTTGCTTGCTGTAGAAAACAGATTTATTTTTATAAAAATACACACTGTTTTCTGACCTAGTGTGAAAGATGCTGTATTTATATAAACGCTAATGTCGGAAACGCAGCTGTTACGTTACTTTGTGCTTTTCTTGGTGTGGTTTCCTCCAGCTCCTAAACCCCTTGGATCGCTCCTAAGTGAAAGCCAAAGTTGCAGGCACAGCTTGGATGCCCTTGGGTGTCCTGGACTGCAGTGGATTTTTTGGCAGTTGCAGCCATGATCGAGAGGTGGATTTTTGGCTTTGGTTTAGTTTGGTTTGGTTTTTTGGAATTGGTTTTGAATAGTGGAGGGAAAAATACAGAAATTGAATATTGAGATTTCAGTGCCACAGAAAAGGAGCAAGCAGAACATTGACATATCACAGTAATTTTGGATGATGACAGATCCTTTAATTAGGTGTGCAGTGTGAGAGACCCCATGGATAAGGTTGTTCAGAGTTTGCAGTTTTTCAGAGAGAAAAAAATTTCAGAGAGAAAAAAAATAATAAATCAGCCTTGAAGAATTGCTTTATTTTAAAGTGGAAAAAGGATATGGGATTTTCTTACCTGGTGTTTTAGTTTTCCTCTACTTGTTCTCTTTTTTTTTTTTTTTTTTTTCTTCTTTTTTTTTTCCCCCAACACTGATCTTATGATCAGTAAATCTCTCCCCTTGTGTTTTTCAGCACCTGCTAGGTCTGCATCGGGGCTGATGGCTGTATTCAAACCCCAGCAATAAACTCTGAAGAGGTAAGATACATGGGATATTTCAGTATTAGAACAAATGGCTCTTTTCCTCATTGTGTTATTATGCAATTTGTAGACATCCAGAAAAGCCAGGGATTTACAAGTATTTACATGCCCTGATACTGCCAACAGCCCACTGAGCCTCACCTTCCCAGGGAGGTAATCCCTGTGCCAGGAGAGGCCTTTATCCCAAGGCAGCTTGTCCTCCCTCCTCATCCATGTCCCAGGAGTCATGACAGCCTGTCAGTGTCTGCCTGCTCGGATGTGGCAGCTGCAGCTCGCTGACGTGGATGTTGGCTGATCCCAGAATTGCCTTTTTCTGCTGTGTTCCTTGCCTTTCCTCCCAGCTGAAGTCCAAAACCAAACAGTGTGACCAGGAGATAGAGTTTGCAAAGGCTGGTCTCTGCCAGGAATGTTCTGTGATGGAGGGTGGAGGAGGGAATCAGAGACTATTAGTGTCAGCTCTCGGACAGAAGAACTTCTGGGAAGCCTCATCTCTGTTCATCTCTTGCTCTGACTAAGGCATAGTGGGAAACTGAAAAGAATGATTCAGGTAGCAAACAGAACTTGGATCCCTGCAAAGGACCCATATTTTCCTCCTGAAAAAAGTTTTGCTCTTACTGTCTTTAATGCACCCCCTTCCACCCCCTACTTCAGGACGCATATATGTAATGTTCTTCACTCATACTGTGAAAATGATCTTGGAAAAGCCAAGAATATGCCTGATTGTAATGAAGAATCCCCTTGTGATGGTGACCATTTTTCATTATGAAAAGTTCTGGCTGTGCTTTCTGTCCCATGGGCCTCAGCACAAAGATGTACTGTCCCACTAAGCGTAGCTTTACTCCTCATCTTACCCCATGTTGTTATTTTATCTCAGTACTTTTTCATTGATCCATTGAAATAGGAAATACTTCTGAACAGTTGCTCTCATTGAATTCAGAGCCTCAGAAAAGTAGATGCTGATTATAGTATTTTGCAATTAAAGTTTTTACGAACATAACCAATTAAGTTAAAAATAGTTACTCTTTGGGCTACTTTACACAACACTATTTGAAATTAATTTAATTATATTAATGCAGAAAACATGGCACTCCTTGATCCTTTTTCATTTCTGCTACATACATGAGTTTAAGGATATTTCTAGTGTGAGCACAAGTAGTTTTTTGAGCAAGGGTTCTTTGAGGAATTGGGGTGGAGGACAGTCTCCTTCTGATGGCTCAGTTTGTTTGTCCCTTCACTGAAGTTCAAGTCAAAGGCACACACAGAGCAGCTGCACCTGACAAAGGGCATTTTGAATTCCTTGGCCCTGCCAGAGGTACTGGAAAGGAGCACAGGAGCCCCAGGCCTGTCCCATATAAGAAATATTACATACAATATTACATACAAGATCTCCTTTGCCAATATTGTTATTGAGCTGTATTTCACACCAATTGCCCTTTGTAAGAACAGGATGTTTTGTACACTTAACAATACCAAACCTAAACAGAAGTGAGTTAATTGTGACCATGGTTCTCCTACCCTAGTGCACTGTTCTGTGGCACTCACAGCTGGATTGTGTGCAGGAGCTGAAAGCCACTGGAGTGGAAGTTGGAAGGGTGCAATGGCATATGGGGCCTGGAGATGAACCCAGGGTAGGAAATTGGTGAGACAGAGAGAAAAATTGTTTCTTTCCTTGTATCAAGATGTAGATCAGCCTGACCCCTCCATGCCCTTCCTGCTGTCACCACATTAGCACCAGCTTTGACACTTAGAGGTGACCTGTGAGATGGTGCAACCACAGACTAAGAATGAGTAAATAAAAGTGTGGCAGAGAAATATGTGGGAAAGGCAATGAGGGGATTTCCAGCCATATACATTTCATATAAATTGTTTTTCCTTGGAAGGGAGATTTGCACTTGTTGCGTTTACTGGACTTGGATTTGCCTGATATGAAACTGAGTTAGGTGTTGTATATAGTCCCTCTGGGATTTTTCTGACATAACCAAAGGGTTTTTACTTTGCAGGGAATGTGAGCCTGGAATGTGGCCAGGTCTGAGCACTCTGAGTAAATTTTGGGTGTCTGAAGGGGGAGATGCCATGTTTGGTTGGGGCTCCTTCTGGCATGTCTCGTGGGGAGTGTTCTCTTCCCTTGGTGAGGTCAGAGTGCTGCTGCTGGAGGGAAAGCTCTAGCTAGCCACTTCTTATACTGTGGAGGGGTCACTCAAAGAATAATTGCCATGAAAGATTAATACTGCATTTTCATTACTTTTCATGGTGGTGACTGGTTCTGCAGCCACTCTGTCTTTCTCTGTGTGCATCTGCTGCTAGAAAATTTCAAGTTACACAAGAAATACAGGTGAATAATTTGCTCTGAAATGTATTTTAGAATGCTTCACCTAAAAGTAGGTACTTCTAAACAATGCAAAAATGAACCGAAAACAAGAACCAAATGTAGTTGGCTTTTTTCTGATGAACATGCTTTTTTTATGTAAGTTTCCAGGTGTACATACTGGTGCTGTGTACATGCTATGGATTTCTTGTTGCTATCCTGTTTAGCAGCATGGTGATATCAGCTAGAGAAATTGCTTTTCATGCATTTTTTGCATTAATGTAGCTCTTTGATTAGATTCTCTAACCTGCAAAATTTTCTGTTTCCTCAGAAGGGCAGGAATCTGACAGAAAAGTATTATCTAGCACTAATAAGTTTTTTTTTTTTCTAAGTAAAGAATTACAGTAGTTGCAGTATTCAGTCCAGAATCGGTGGCAGAGTTTGAGGATCAGGTAATTTGGCAGAATAGCAACAGAGAGTTTTATTCCTCAGGTGGCACTCACCTGAGTGCAAGTTACAGATTCAAGTCTATAAAAGTGATGAGATACCAGACTTTGGAAAATTGTAGCATTCCATTGCATAAGAAACATGTAAAATATTTTCAGGGAGTTTAACACTTATTAGCACTCTGATCTTTGCACAGCAAAACCTTTGGTAACCAAAGTAACTGGTGTTAAAATGTTGATACTAAAGTAGGTTGTATCAGCATTTCTCTCATCATTCCATAACTCAAGGGGACTCATAAATCTGGTTATGCCACCAGTGTCTTGTAGTTAAATGTACTGTGGGTTTAAGTATCTGGAAGATTATTTCACAGGTATGATTCCCACTGGCAGTGAGGGAGGGCCAGCTGCACATCTGGAGTTCTGGTATTGGCAGGGAAAAGCTGTGGAGACTGTGTGCTCCCATTCCTGCAGGAAAGTTCTCCACCTTCCTTTACAGAAATTGTGTCCATCCAAGTAGTTCCCAGCTGCAGAGAGATGCTGTGTGAGATGGGCTGGTGACAGATGCTGTCACACTTCACTGGAGCATGTCAGGTGTCCAAACATTGGTCTGAGTAGGAGTGCCAAAGGTTCTGTTGTTATTGTAGTTTATTAGTTCTTGAAAGAATTTTAAAACAGAAAAATGAATTTACTTGCTAACTGCTAACACATTTTCTGAGCACTTCTGAATAGATGCTGGCTACTGTCTTTGGATATAATAATGGAGCTGAAGCAAGTTCACCAACAAGTGTACTGGAAAACTTTATGGATGCATAAAGAACATGTGCTGTCCTCTGCTGATGGTGTGTATTGGCCTTTGCAGCCTTCTGAAAGCAGAAGATGCTTTAGTAATGTCATTTTATAGACAATCCACACAATAAACATCCTGTGGCACTTCAAATTTGGTAAATCTACACCCTGAATGAAAAGTTACAAATATGCACTGTGCTTTTAGCCTCCTGATGTGCCTTAAAACTCATATCTCTTGGCTAATTTCTGCCTTCCAACTAGTAGTTGGCAGGGAAGACTGCTCTTCAAAAGCAGTGCTTGATGGATCTGTCACCAGCAGGCTGCTCTGTAAAAATTCCATGTGAATTGGGCATGCAGGTCACCACCCTTCAGTACATCAGAGTCCTGCTTAGCAGGGGGCAGGTGGAAGAGGAGTTTGGAGTGGCTCAGCTATAGAGGCATCACCCCTGGTTCAGCCTCCAAAGAAGTTAAAGAAACCAGAGGCTTGGGGAACTCTGTTCTGTGGAGTTTAGGGCATCTCAGCAGGAACTCTTCTGGTGTAAAATTGTGCAAATGAATGCTGTAAGTAAGTTGCAACCTCAGAAAGACAACTCATGATAAGGTAATGGGTGGCAGGATGTAGACAGAATGACCTGCATAAAAATAGACTTTAGTTCCATAGTTTTGAGTGCATCAGAGAGCAAGGACAGTGAGCCTAAGCTGACAAAAAGGTGAGGTGGGAGAAAGCTTAGTTAGTAGCCAGGTGGTTTAGGGGAAAATCAGACTTTTCCAGAGCATCATATCACATTATAATCAGTATAGGGCATTCTGCATTGACAGTCTAATCCTTCTGGCTGAGGATACTCTGGCCAAGGCCTCAAGGGAGGGGAAAGCTCCAGGACAGACCTTCTACATATCATATTTGTAGCAGAAAACAGAGATCTTTGCAGGTTTAACATCATAACTTCCTTGTGTGAAATAATGCTTTTTATTTACAATCTTTTATTTTGAGGAGGGAATGTTTGAGGCAAAATGTGGTTTTTTCAGAGACATTCTGTTGTTTGGAAAATACTGTAGTACCTTTCAAAAGCTATTTTTGTCCATTTATAAACTGTTACATTCAGCCCTTGCAGATAAGAAAATCATCTGATATATGAAACAAAACATGGTACTGCATTTTCCTTTCTAAATAATAGATGAACATTTATAGATGACAGCCCCTCCCATTAGTTAAATAATAAATAAAGAGTTGCATGAGTTTTCTTTCAAATGAAACATTTTAATTGTTCCAAATCATCCCAAGCAAATGCAACTGTTACAGTGATGGCTCCAAATATCAGCCTCACACAATCAACATAAAAGGGTATTATTTGCCCAGCTGTGGTGAAAGTCCCACACGTCATGGTCTTATGATTAGTTTTGACTTATATTTTATAAAGAAAATCTTTTTATTCTCAGGGAGCACTCTTTGATTAGCTGCATGGTTGTTGTAGCTCTGTTCTCCTTCCTCCTCCATTTTTATTTATATTTGCCAATATTTGGATACCTTTAGGTTGAAATAACAACAGGTAACACTAAATCACACATCTCTGGAATTAAAGGGACCTCGGAAGTCAGAGAAACTACTTTAGTTTCACGTTGTGTTACTAAGCTTGTTTTAAAGGCAGCATTTTAATTTATTTCTTGGCCTCTCCTTCTTCCCCAAAGATGCAACACATCCCCCAAACCACTGCTCTTGCTCCCAGCCTTGCCCTGTATTGTATTTCTCCTCATTAGTATCTCTATTAACCCTGTACATTTTCCAAAGTGCACAGTACCACAGCAGTGCCCTAAAATTCAGAAGAGATCTCAAGTACTCCTGTAACACTAATGAATATCAGTATTATTAAGTTCTGGAGAGCAGGTAACAGAAGGTAACAGATAACTAATGACAACTAAACCCATTTAAAAAAAAAAGTGACTAGAAGTTGAAAATAATGCACTGTACTTTGCAGTCTTTCATACCTTGACCTTTGCTAAGTGGAAGATGTTTGCCCGACAATTGATACACACAGCCATTTTTCCATGAAAAAAGTTCCTTTCTTTTTCACAAGGTCTGTGTAAGTGTTCAAATATTCACCACGGAGCTTGGAATAGGTATTGGCCAATGATGACTTAGAAACAAGTATGAGCTTGCAGTTCTGAACCACATGCTCTGCTTTTCCATACCAGATGGTTAAACTGAATGACAGCTCAAGCCCAGACACTGTCTTCCCTCCAGCAAGGTAACCAGACTGTATCAGAGCTGTCCTCAGTGGGGTGTTTGCCTCCAGCCTTGTCCCTGCATAGCCCAGGTCCCAGGGTGATGTGAAACAGCCTGACCCTCGTTGAGTTACCAGTGCTCAGACCAGCCCAGCAGAGGAAATCTGAAATCTGGAAAGAAAAGGGTGGGGCAGCTTCTTCTGTAGTTTGCTTCATGTGGATTCTGCTTTGTCATTTTAGTAGCCTTTCCCTCTGCAGTTGAACAAGGGTTTCTTTGTGTGAGAAACTCTGTCATGGTTTAACCAGATGGAAACTCAGCCCCATGCAGCCACTCACTCCCTCATGCTCATGGGACACCGAAGAGGATTGCGAAAAAAGTGAGAAAAATGAGAAAACTCGGGGTGAGATGAACAGAGTTTAATAGGGAAAGCAAAAATGTGTGCACAAGCAAACTAAAACAAGGGATTCATTTCCCTCTTCCCTTGGACAGGCAGGTGCTCAGCCATCCCAGGAAAGCTGGGCTCCATCACAGGTCACAGTGACTTGGGAAGACAAACACCATCACTCCAAATATCCCCTCCTTCCTCTTCCTCCTTCCCCCAGCTTTGTATACTGGAGTGATGCTGTATGGTCTGGGATGTCCCTGTGGCCAGTTGGGGTCAGCTCTCCTGGATGTGTATCCTGCCAAGGCCTTGTGCCCCCCAGATCCTCACTGGTGGGGTGGGAGAGGAGCAGAAAAGGCCTTGGCTCTGTGCATGCCTAAACTAAATAATAACTAAAACATCCCTGTGTTATCAGCACTGTTCCAGCACAAATCCAAAACACAGCCACTACCAGCTACTGGGAAGAAATTAACTCTACCCCAGCCAGAACCAGGACAAATCCTGAGTCCTTTCAAGTCCAGAGGAGTGAGGTCTGTGACTGGGGAGAAGGTCAGACCTGTGGGCCTGTGACATTCACATACTGACACACATTTTCCCTGTATCCTCTTGGCAGCCCTGGGTATCCTGCTGAGCCTCAGGTGGTTGGTGCAGTGTCCTCAGAGTGTGTGGGCTGCTCTGGGAGGGGGCTCCTGGGTAGAGCTGGGGCCAGCCCCTCTCTCATCTCCTGCTGCTGGCACTGGAGTGGGTGGCACAGGGGACAGAGCCCTTCCTCAGGGGCTGCTCGAGCCACTGAGGCCACTTCAGGTGAAAGAAAACATCCTAAACATCACACAGCCTTTGGAGTGGTGTGACAGCTCAGTGAGGGGAAGGGAAGGGGAAAGAGAAGAGGAAGAGAAAGAGGAAGGGACCTGAAACTCCCAAGGGACTCCCACACTCCTTCCACATCAGGTTCTCTCTTTCCCTTTATTAGGTGGTTGCTGGAGGGTGGAAACTTTTTTAGACTTTTTTATTTTGCATTTATTTATGCCTGTTTTCCCCCATGTATAACTTTGGACCTCTTGGTACCAAAGATCCCATGAAGTGCTGGTCAAGGGAATAGTGACTCCACCCTGGTGTAATGTTGAAAATATGTTCATTCAGCTAAACATACTTTGAAATATTGGCAAAGCAGCAGCTTGTGCAGTTCAGGTGGGAAGCAGTTCAGGAAGTATCTGAGGCTGTATCCTCTACAATTCAATAAATCAACAACTCATAGTGCAACTAATATTCTTTTGCCACTAAAATACACCTCAAAACCAGAAGCTGTTGTTTCAAAGGGATGTGGACTTGCTTACCATGTATTCTGATGTAACTGAATAACTGACCAACAACTAGAGTATTTTTATTCAACAAACCTCACACATGTGGATTTTTTTAATCTTAAACTTTTCTATTTACAAAATGCTGAGCTCAATACAGTGAGCATGAGAAGATGATTTTTTTTAATTTTCAGGAATTAGCAACATAAAAAAATGTATTTTAAAAGAATTTTATCTTTTAAACATTTTCATTGCAGAAAAGGCACACTGAGATTTTCCATTAGAAATAATCATGCACTAACTCAGAACTTTGGGGAAAAAATCAGATTAAACTATTATGTATTTTTTTAAAGGAAAATGTTTCCTTTATATTAATCAATACATAGTGATGTAGTTAGTGAAGTTAGTGTGAGTTTTTTAAATTAATGCTTGTTAACTGCTCTGCAGAGGAATACCTTTTAAATGCTATTTCTTCAACTAAATTTTGAGATTGTATATTACAAGTATGTAAGATTTTTACTTATTTTGTAAAAAGAGCTGTTGTTCAAAAGGCATTAGAATCAAAGTCCTTGTTTTTGCTAAGCAGATCAGGCCCAAAGTCAGAGTTCCTTTCCACTGCTGCCACCTCTAAGTTCAGGAATTCAGGTAACTTCAAACCACACAGTATGCTCCAGTTTCCTTAAATGACCAAGGAAATAATTTCTAAAAGAAGTTTTTAAACAGGGAGTGGGATTTTATCTGAAGTGAAGAAAGCATGGGATGTAAAAGCTTTAATGGACTATTTTCAGTTATTGCCCTGGACTTTCCCAAATAATGGCAATTTTCTGTTCATTTTCTGCTAATTGCATGTGCAGACAGATTTTGAGCCATCTGTGGTGGCTCCAAAGCAGAGAATTTCCTGCAAAGCAGTCAGGTTCCAGAGGAACTGGTCTGTGGTTGAAGCATGTCCTGGTTCGAGCTCCCTCCCACCCTGAGATCTGGGTTCCATCTCTACAGAAGTGACACGTCCTGTGTTCTGCACATGGCACAAATAACACATGAATGTATGAAAACTGCAAGGCCTTCTGCTGTGAGGAGCAAGCTGAACACAAATCAGTTTCTCCCACTGGTTTTTCTCAGTTAAGAAAAAAATCCTTCCAGTTTTATAGCTTCACATCTTGATGTTATAAAACGTAAAGGTGGGCAAGGCATGTTTGGGGTATGCCAAGCTGTGGTTGGTGTGTTCCCTCAGACTGCACTGTGAAAGAGCCATAATTCTCACTAATCTTCATTCAATGAAATTTAATCATAGAAAATTCTAAATAGGTTTAGGTAGGATGGCAGTTTTTGGATTAAAGATAATGCATCTTAAAATAGCAAGGCAGAAATACAAAAGCAAATCTAGAAAAGCCAATAAGGCATGAATCATTCAATAAAATAAGACCTAATGGTAGGAGTGTACTACAGTAGAGTTCAAGTACTCTTTGATGTACTTTTTTTTCCCATCACCTGTTCGATTTTGTATGTAAATTCAATAAGTTACAGCTCCTGGAAACATACTTTGATTTGCTAGATCTCTATCTGCATGTGAGAGCTTTAGTCACAAGTGTATTTAGATTGGGAGCAGACCAATACAGATTTCTTTTACAACACACACAATCCTGGGAGTCCCATACAAGCTTGTGCATGAATTCCTGACAGATGTATCTGTATCAAAACAAGCAGGCAGAATGTGCTTGGCCACTTTTTCAAATATCAGGATACCCTTAAAAGTGCAATTGAATAAACCCAGATTTCACTACACCATCTCATTTTTCACTCTTTATTTTAAAATAATTCAAAACTTAATCTATTGAGACTAAAAAAACCACATGGAAGGTATCTTTGAGTGACAGCCTGAATGGTTTATGGGGAGGAAACTAATGACATACGACAAAATGCAGAAGCATTGCTTGTCATACAGTCCTGTGCTACAAGTAAATTCATCAACCAAAATCCACCTTTCAGTAACAGTGTTGTGACAAAAAGAAACCAAAGCTAGGAAATGACACTTGGATAGGTTGGTTTAAATTTAGGGGTGGTTGATTTTGACTTTTTTAATCCATTGAAAGAGGAATGTCTGGGGGTTTATCCCACTTCTTCCATTATTTTTCTACTTGGGTATCAGTCAATACCCCTTACTTTCTAAGAGTGTATGTCTTGTTCTGGAAGATATGAATACTGCTGTTACAAGGTTTAGATAAGGATAATATGACTTTTACACAGAGGATTACCTGCATCTGAGTGTTGGAAATGACATTAAGAAGGAAGCTCCAGTACCTTCTCATCTTCTAAGCTCCTTTTTCTCCCACTTGCCTTTTCACCTTTCAAAATTAACAGTGTCCATTGTGAACATAGGAGGTTTAACTCCTAATTTTCCTACTTTTTCATCAATAAATCACTTACCAGGTTCATTTTTTTCTGAATTATGAGAGTACAGATGGGTGAGTTGTACCTTCTCCAAAGAAACAGATTTTTATAAATTACAAGTTTTATCAGAAGTAATCCAGCATTCTGTAGGAAAATGAAAGAGCTGCTTTCACATTCAGGTTCTTCTGTTTGTTTTTGTTGGGTTTTTTCATTGAAAATGTTCACACATTAGCCAGCAGTTCCTGATGATTTACGACATTTCTTCCACATAGGTCATTTAGGATTCCGGAATGTGATTTTAGCAGATTTTTGTAAGTATATTTCTGTTGAAACAGAAGTGCTGAGATGATGCAAGAATGAAAAAAACACTTTGTAGGGAGGAACTTTAATTTTTCTTTCTCCATATCAGAATAATGCCTTAAAATATTACTCGAGTCCTTTACAGATTTTGTTTAGACTACTTTAACTGTTTTTCTCATGGAATAATTTTGTTAGCCTTGGTCAAGCTTGCCCTGAGCAGGGCTGGTTTCAGGTTGTAGCAGTGTGCAAAGAACATTTCACCCCAAAAGGCCACCACCATTCCATTGAGAAGATGCTGTTCTTAGTGTTTGAAATAGCAACATTTTGCCCATATCATCAGAGTTTCAGTAATTTGTGTCTAGCATATATTCAGGCAACTGTTTGCTCTTCACCAAAACAAACCATGTGTCCTCCTGGAAGGTGGCACCTGACCACACTCAGTGCAAGGTCCTTGCTGTTGGCATCATTTTGCTGCAATGTAGAAGAAGCTTATTCTGCCAAAGACTCAGCTGCCTTTGGGGCTCAAGGTCTCCTGTGCTGTGCAAAAAGGAATTTATGGTTCCATCTCTTTGCAGTGAGTTCTTGCCAAACTCATTCACCTTGAAAAGCTATTTTCTTTCTAAATATTCTCCCATTTAACTGCAGAAGGCATATTGCCTGTGATTTCTGGATTTATCCCATTCAGAGCTTTGCTTCCAGGGGTGTCTGAAGGATCCTATAAAAGTTAGCATAAGCATTCATGTTATTACAGGTTTCTCTGAGTTACAACTTTCAGCTCTAGGCATATTCAAAACACTGAAAATGCTCAAGAAGGATGAAAATTCAGAAGAAGCTGAAAAAAGTGTTACTGGAACAATAATCCAAAACAACCACAAACTCAGCCAGCCAGTAAGTGCACTGTGGCCTTCCCTGCTGCCCTGACCTGGATCCTCCTGCCTCGGGCACTGTGAAAGGAATGTGCATTCCTTGCAGCCTCCTGGTCTTCCTTTTGTGCAAAAGGAAAAGGAAACCTGACTTTGGCCTGGCAGGTGGTTTTAATGGTCACTTGGTAGTCCTTGCCCTCAGTTCAGCACACACAATTGAGCCCGTGTGGATCCTGAGCTGTCACCAGTTACAGGAGCTGTGGATCTCAGCTAGTGCCCACTCTGTCTGCTTGGACACAAACCAGCAATGCTCAGCAGCCCATGACACTCCCCAAAGCATTACTGGAATTGCCAGCTGTACAAAATTTGAGTCTGTCCTGGTTTAGGGCAAATTTGGGAGAAAACCTCTAAAGAGGTTCCTCTAGAAAGCAGATTCAAGCGGCCCTTCCCCCAGATGGTTCAGGAAAATATTTCCTTGGAGAAAAGTGGAAAAAAACCTGTTTATTTAACAGGCAAAGCATTCACCAGCACAAAAAAATGAACAAAAAACAATAAACTCTTGCCAATCTGAAGAGATGAAAAACTAGAAAGTCCCTTGGGGGGCTGTAGCTCAGCTCACCCAGTCTCTGATCAGTCCCTCCAGGGCTGGAAATGCCCCAGTCCAGCCCCGGCCCGGTGCCCACAGGTGGAGCTGCCAGTGCTCTGCTGGGTGTTCTGTCCAGAGCAGGGTTAAAAGGTCCAAGAAAAAGAAAAACCACAGTCCAGGGAACTTCTCTCCCTCAGCTAGCTAAAAACTAACTGAAAAGCAAAGGAGAGCCCTGTCCTGCTGTCTGTCCATGCTGCAGACAGCACAGTCCAGGAGGAGGGAGTGCGTGCAGTTTCTGGAAACAAACTCCACACTTCTTCTCTCCCCTTCTTTGCTCTCAGAACCTGTCTTTGGGTGCAAAACTTATTTCTGGGCTTAACAAATGAATGGGAATACAAGCATCATTAAGTCACCCAGTACAAATCTTCCCCAATCCTAATACTTACTTAAAAAGAAGATGCTAAAGGACAGAAAATAGTTTTTAAAACTGATTTTATATTGTGCTCCAGCACTATAACGCTGAGAAAACCAGTTTTATTAACCTGGGATAATGGGAAATGCTCCCTAACCTCCTAGTGCCTGGTAGTGCTTGCTTCAGAACTGTGCTTTATAAAGAACAAAGGGCATGTATTTGGCAGAAATCCTCGAGTGTAGGTATTTTACTTTTTGTTTTTAACACACTCAAATTATAAGTCAGTTAATGTTGGTTCCTCATATGCTCCTTGGTTGTGACCTCTGGCAATGCTTTGCCCCTGCCAGGAGGGTCCAGGGGAAAGGTGCTTACAGCACACAGTGCCAGTATGTGTGGTGCTTTACCAGGAGTTTGGGCTCCCAGGATGGAGAGGATGCTTGTGCTAAAGTCTTACCCTTAAAATGTGGGTAGTCTCTCTCCTTTAGCTCATGGGATTTCTGTGAGTATGAATTAGAGGATCTCTGAGAAGCATCCAAGTACCACAGTGGTAAATAGTGCCACAGGAAAACCTTGTAATTCAGGCTCTGATGGGTAGTTTGAGAAGGATCCAGCAAATAAGGCACAGAACTGCACCTTGTTAGTGAGGAGAATACAAAATAGGGTAGCCACCAATAATGGCATTGTTTTGTTTCATCCAGTTCCTGAAGCTGGGCCCCAGCAGAAAAGATGGAAGGCCCACAAGTGAGAATTGTATCATACAAACAAGGGTTGTATACAAGAAATGCTACTTGCTGCACAGCAGATTTTATTCCTGTTTTTCTCTACTGGATTCTATACACTTTAATCCTGTTTGAACAAGATTAACCATTGTTTCAATATAGCTCTGACATGTGTATGCATGTGTCTGTGTGGCAGGACACATGCTTGAACAAGTAGTTTTTTACAAGTTAGGTGAGGGGGTTAATAGCAAATGGCATGAACAGAGATTTTATCCTGTAGCAGTCTAAGATCCGAATGAGTCATCAGGAGGAGTGGAATATTCTGAACCATCCCACAGTGCTACTTGAGCCATCTGATGGCAATAAGAAGATAATTCTCTATTTCAAGCATCTCTATAAGCAACGCAGTTGTTGGTGATTCCCTCTTTTCCCCTGACAATGCCCTGCCTTGTCAGCACTGTCTGTTCTCTACCTGCCCCCATTTGCTTCCCCAGCCAAGATGCTCAATTTCTTTTTGCAAAATGTTTTAACTTCCCTGCTCAGAGAGAGTCTATTCCCAC